>NC_064903.1:19717901-20026153 GCF_929443795.1 Astur gentilis
AAAAGGGCAAAAGCCTGTGGACCTAGGCAAGACAAGCCTAATTTAGGATCGATCAAGTCCTTTCAGCAGCAACGTCGACACAGATCTGCCAGGTGCCCTTGCAGCAAAGGCCAAACACATCATCATTTTATCACTGCATTTGTTTCAGAGCTCCTCTCTTTACTTTACAACTCCTAGTCACTAATTTTTGGCACGGTGAAACTGAGAATTAACATCGGTGTAGTTCTCTTTATCACTGTGTGTTACATTTTAATATAAGAATATTTCAAAGTGATGTTGCCAGCTGCATGTAGTTTCCAAACAGCAGGAAATATATTATTGGTGGGAAAATAAAGTCAGATTGAAAACCGCTCGCAAGATGAGTAGCAGAGAGTTAGCACTTTAAAATACTTGTTTCACAGAAATCAGCACATTTATATCCAACAAAAGGATCTTGGGAAAAAATTCTCATCTTCAATCACAAGTAACTAACATTTAATTTTCCATTTGAAATGAGTTTCATTCTGAAGAGCTTCTATAATCTTTAGCAAGATCCCAAATTTCAGAAGAAACTCTAAATCATTTTCAAACAAAGAGGTAATTGTAACTGCCTGATCAGCACAAGAAATAACTGACAGTTAATTGTATTAATTTTTTAACTGTTGATAGGTAGACATGTAAGTAACCGATACTGTTATGTTGTGAAGTTTTCTTTGTTTCTTTTTACAGGTAGTTTATATATGTCTTTAAATTGGCACCATCATATCTTATTTACTCTACTAGGACTAGACTGGAATAGTCAGAGGTGAATGTCGGTGTTTGGCTTTTTCATCCCAGAGGACACAAAGATCCAATGGTCCCCATGATAGAGCAGAACCCCAGAAATAGTCCCAAAACAGCCATCTGGACTTTTTGATTATTATCGTTGCTAGCCATTAGCTAATTCAGACCTGATTAAAAAGCATTGCACACGCCTCAAAGCTTACACACAATGTGTGTGAAGTACTAGGGATGAACATACTTAAACTGGGAAATTTTCTCTATAATTTTAGAAGGAAACTGATTATGAGCTGTTTCATCTTAATCAAGATTTTCTTGGATATGGTCATGTCTCAGGCCAGAACACAAATCAAACCCAATCCACATCACTCCCGGTTACCGCTGACATGTGAAACTGCTAACAGTGAGATTTTGCCCAAACTTACACTTGTCTGCTTACACATAGGGTGACTTCATTAGCACACGAGACATCATTCTATACTTGACCTATTACATACATCTCCTTAGCACAAGCCACATTTGCATTGCTTTCCCATTCCCCATTTTTGCACAGTTTTTACAAAGTGTTAAGCACAGTACGTTTTCCAGCGCCCCTTGGGTTCCATTATTCACCACCGATCCAAAATACTAAGATGATAACGATATGGGAGGGAGAGAAATTCTCGTTAAAAAAAAATATCTATAATCTTGCCTTTTAAATATTCCTACAATCAGAACTCAGAGTCTAGGAAACATCCACTTAATATTCAGAAGCTATCATACCTGCAAGGAAGAGCATTCCACTCTGAAATTAATCCAAGCTGTCATTTATCCATTACTGTTTACTAACTTTTTTCAGCATATCACTAAATCCTAACTGTCTGCCAAAACACTGCTAGCTGCATGGGTTTAATTCCATAATCTCATCTATTCCATTAACTACTAGAAACTAATTAGCAATAGTAAAGCCAGTGAAGACTGCTATAAATAATTTTCTTTCTCCTTCTCTTAGTGAAGAAGGAACTTGGTGTGCAAGTGTCATACAAATACTTGTTGATTCTTCCCATCTAAAAGCTGGCAACTTAAGGGAGATACTTTCTAGAAGCTTCAACTATCAATTCTTACTTTATCACACCTGTGATAAATTCTGAGGCAATACAAAGATAAATTCTGTGATAAATTCTGAGGCAATACAAAGATATCTATTGTTTAAAATGTTTTGGGTAGTTTACTATTTTATATAGATTATTGGCTTTTAATGATAGAGTTTGCCTTTACGTCTGCCAAATTTTACATGGTGTGGAATTTAGCATTTGTACCAATATGGAGCATAACTGAGAGGCAGCTATCTATCGAACAAAGCCCTCAGAGCAACATCCTAACTACACACACAGAAGTTCAGGTGTGGTTAAGAGAAACTAGGTGCTTTGCAAAAGCACGAAGAAGAGCACCAGCCAAAGTATTGTCATAAAATTCCCAGTCTCCACAGGCTGGAAATCCAAGGACCTACATGACTCTCTATTGTTAGAAATTGTGAAATCGTTCACCTATACAGATGACCTTCCTAAGACTAGTGACCCCGTGTTGAAGGTCACCTGTCTGACCAAGTCTTGCTGCTAACTGAACATAAATCTCCTATCTCCCTCCTCCTGCCCCTTTTGCTTATAAATCTATACAGCAATCTGCGCAAACTTCATTCTGTTTTCCTTCGGGAAGTCAAACTCTATTGCGTGCACTCTCTTTTGATAGAAATATTGGATACCACATCCCCAGAGAATCTTGAAAACTTGCAGCTAAATGGAAAGAATACACTTGACCGTAGATCTCAGACTGATGGAGATACACTTCATGCAAGTAATATAAATAAAATATTAATTCTAAGGTAATGGGAAAAGTGCCTTCCGAACTTTTCCTTCAATTTTAAAAAACCTGAGGCTTGCTTAGCTCCAGAGAAAAATTCCAGCAAGTTTTGAATTTTCATTTAAGCAATAAAAGACTTTTAGCAGAAAAAAAAAAAAGTTCTCCTCAGATCCTCAAAGGAATTTAGACATTTACCTCTGCTGAAATCTTGTAAAATTAGGAGTCATGCAATTCTGAAAAAGCATCTGAAATATGGATTCTTACCAATTTAAATGAGGACTGCACACACAAAACTAGATGTAGAGCTTAAAGTTTAACTAATGCAAATATACTAAACATATAGAACTGTAAAACAGCTCATGTGGATGGCTAGACAGACACATCTCCATGCAAATTTTAATTACTAGTCAACATTTAGGAGTGTTTTGGCGAGACACATGATTTATATTAGTGCTCTTATAGACCTAAAGCTGATTTCATTGAGGTCATGCTCCAAGGCAAAATTGCACCACATAGCAGTAAGCCGGTATAACAGACAGAGTATTAAATCAATATGGTGTCTCACATTAGCTAATAAATTACAAGTGTGCTATCGGACCATCCACTGGGAGCAAAGCATGATGAGTTGCACTGATCATGCTGATTGACATTCTGGTTTGAACATCTAGTCAGAATTAGTTCACCTTTTTGGCTTCAATAACTACTTCACTCGTAATACATATTTACAACATTGTTCACGGCGCTAGTGGGTAAGAGGAAAGTTCATCCTCACCCTCCCACAGTCCTTTGCACTTTGCCTAATAGAGTCTCCAGTGAATGGAAAAAGTAAGCACAGCTTCATTTGCGACCGACTACATTAAGTGAATAATTTTACAAACGAGTTAATGGTTGGACATTCTTCAAGCAGTTCCTACAGTAAAGAATTAAACTATCACATCAATGGTAAACCATTCTGAAACCACAAAAGTACAGTTTTTAATATGTTTTGTAAGAGGATGGAACTGAAACCTGAAGGGAAGGAGCTACATCCCAGATGGGTTTTATGCTGTGGGAGGAAAACCACAAGCCTTAGGATTTTCCTAAAGTCCCCCGCCTTCACACAAAAAAACGTTTGTCAACCATTTGCCTTTGTCCATGGTTGAGTCACACAATCCTCTGTTCACGGCATATAGGATTATAGACTGCTTTGGGCCACATTCTGGGATCTTTTGCACTGCATATTGTGCGCTTGTGTTCCCAACATGACATTTATTGTTCTCATCGTAACACCTTGCACTTAACTTTTCAGCGAAGGATGGCATAGGACTTAAAAATACCAGCTGGTTAAGCCTCACAAGAAAACACCCATACGTCAACTGATTATCAACTGATTTTTAATATAAACTTTTTTTGTATATATTACTAGATAAGTGTCACATATAAGACCACTCTCTCCTTCACTGAACTGCACCCATTCCCAAAGTTAAGGGAAATGAAGATCGAAGCACGGGTGATACTTTTTAAGTAAACAAATTATTAATTTCTGGTGAAACAGAGGTACATAAACCATGTCATTGTATGGCATGTTGCCAGGGCAATTTCTTTGGATGCTATAGCCACAGCGAGCTTAGTCATGATAGGTAGTGATTTAAGAAACAAGCTGTAGAGCAAAAAATATTTGGTTGCGTTTAGTCTGATTAATCAAAATAAACAGCGGAGTTTGAGAGTTTTTTGCATGGACACTGCTGGAAAGGTTTGCTTATTCAGCAAGTTGACCTCAGTTACAACAGGAAGGGTGACCAGCAGAAAAGTCTGAAAGTCCTGCCTCTCAATCCAAAATATTGCATTATTACAAAAATCTACAGTATGAGGTCATTGGAAGCATAAGCATTATAAAGATTAGGTCACAATAAGAAGTTTTACAGACTTCATATTTAATCCACAAACTTACTATATGAACTCGCAAATCTGTTCACTGAGCTAATTTGACAAAACAAGACACAAACAAATAATTCTCCAAAAACTCACAGGCAAGGTGTTAACAATTCAGAGACTAAATATTACTCTTTACTATACCATTGTTCAGAAAAAACAGATACACGCAATGCATACGGAATATCATCTGAGCACTGTAACTGGAAGTACATTTCTAAAACCTTCGCTTTTGTAAGATTTACAATGTTGATCAACAACCAAGAGATGAAAATACTTCACCATCAACAGAGAAATGCTGCAAGTGACATTGCTACACCAATGCAAGGAACTCAAGGCACCAAGTTCGTCATTCACGTTTGCTGTCAGTCAGCAAAAGATTAAATGGGGCAAAAACCAGCTGAACCATCTTTGTGCTGCTCTCTATTTAAAGCAACTTGAACTTCGTGACAAAAATTAGAAAATGGATTTCTACCACCCGGGTAAGTCTGAGCAGACTTCAGGCAGCGGAAGCGTTCCCTGTGCTGTGGAGGTCACCGAACCATCATTGCGCAGCCTAATGCAGAGGAAGTGCCACCCTACTCCAATAAAGCATTGCCACCTGGCCACATCTCTTCCATCGCCTCTAGGACTTAGCGGAGGATACAAGAGCATCCAAGGAAATAACATACTAAAGGTGGCTCGTGTACCCTTGAACCTCAGGTGCTTTGAGTGTGGCTCCCATGCTGTAGCCCTCCACCGCGCTTGAACAGCGCTGCTGTAATCCAGATCTGCAGACAAATGCAGGAAAAGGTGACTGAAAAGAGCCTGCCCTTGCTGGCTGCTGGACTGAGATGCAAATCCAGCCCAAGCGCACCTCTGTGGGAACAGAGGCAGTCAAAACTCCTCTCCCTGAATTAATTATCCTTCTTCACCCTCAGCTTCAGCGGTCCAGGACAAACACTTTTGCCCGTGGAAACATTTTGGTATGAGGCTCTCAGATTCAGATATGCGACTGTGCTGATCTGAAAAGCCCTTCCGTTTCACAAATATCGTTAGAGGTCCCATATGACACACCTGTCGAGGTTCAAACAAAAGACACCCGTCTCTTCCATAGGATGCGCCTGCTGGTGAGATCAGAGCCATGCCATGCCGCCTCCCCTGTGTCCCGAGATGTCTCTCTCCTAGACCCGAACAGCAAAATTAGTTTCAGCAGTAAAGGTGTTACCCAGCGTTACAGCTCCATCACCTTTATCTTATGGGAACTTCTACACTGGGGATGGGAAAAGTTGAGGTCAACAAAAACTGGTATGAAAATTTCAGTAGTGGAAAGATTCTCACACCTAGCAGAGGGCTGGGGCTCCCGGCTGCCACTGCATTTATGACCAAATAAATAAAACCACTCTATATCATAACAGTCTTCAGGTAAGCAATGACAGTAATTGGGCAAGGGAGCTCCCCTCTGATACTTGAATTGCAGTACACATTAAAAAAGAATGCTAATGAGATTATTAATAAGATAGTACATTTACAAGGCAATACCACCTTCATTACACAGTCAGTAAAAAGCACTGCAGAGCGGAACAAGCAAAAAAAAATCGCAAGAAGGAAAAGACACTGAGACATTTTTTCCCTTCTAATACTGAAATGATGTCCTTAACTGCTTAAAGAATAACAATGACAATATTTTGCTCAACAGAGGATTGCACAGAGCGGCAAGTAAAATCTGGCAGAGGTTGGCAGTAAAGTCAAAATTTACAATCCATAACGTGCCCACGTCTTGACATAAGAATTACTTTTATTGAAAATGTTGTATATTCTCCAACATAGTTTGAAGCCAAGTTGTTCCACAGATGGCACCTATAATGAAAACAAACTCTAGCAAACATAAGACAACTTCCACATTAGAGCAAAGCACCAGCAGGGAAAAAAAAAAAAAAGCAAATATTTCTTGCTAAAAATCATTATAACAAAACACCGCATGCACAATGCTGTGGAGCTGATATCATCTACAAGGACACTAGACCTACTTGCAAATACACCTTCTGTCAAAAATTAAAACAAAGAAATGGAAAGATTTCCTCAGTTGGTATGCAGCTCTAGTTCAAGGTGAACTTGAAATCCTAAATTACAGGAAGCAAAAAGTGTCAACAACATTTACTGAGAGAGCAAATTAAATATGCTGAAACAATGAGAAAGCTCTAGAATCTAAAGTTAACCTCAGTATAAGATGCAGGATGCAAAAATGTATTTTCCTATTTGTCTAAACAAAATCTCCATGGAACTAATAATTATTATTCTTCTGCCATTTGTTAAGAGGAGTGTTAGGGATCTGAAGCATTGGTGTAAATGAGAAGAAAGCTTCCTCACATCATTTATAAGAAAAACATCATATCCTAATTGTGCCACAAGACTTACGGGACTGCCTTTACTGAATCAAGCTAAAGCACCCAAAACTCTTTTCGGGGCATGGGTTTTAAAGTAAAATATTCTCACAGAAAAAAAAAAAAAAAAAAAAAAAAAGAAAAACATAAAAGTCTCTGGATGACCATAAATCTGTCACATAAATTGTACTACACATCCTTTTTCTAAGCTGGGGTTCTTATGACTGGAAGATACAGTGAAAGAACAGTAATAAAGGACATAAAAGGATCCTATGCAAAAGTTTATGGATATTGGCTGTTCCTAATATTCATCTGTACAGTGATTTTACATAACTTCTCTTTACTGCATATTCATTTTTATTGCATATTCATTTTATCAATGTCAAGTGAAAACGAGTATCTTCAACTGATGGTAGAGGGGCTTCCTTTTTCCCTCTCCCTCTTCTTAAAATCCATTTTATTCTCGCCTTTCCATTGCTGTAAAACTTCAGGCTGCAGTAGTTATGTTCTGTAGCATATATTTTGTACTAATGAATCACAGTCTTTCACTACCTGGGTGAAATGAGTCATTGTAATGACACCTTTTTGCTACACTATATTTATTTGCCAGCAGGATCCCAAATGGCAACACTTGCCATAACACCGCGGCGGCTGCTGCTGCTGCTGCTATTCCCATTCCTTAGGGGAAAGCGACAAATAAGGAAATGTTATTATTTGTAGAACTTACGGAAGGAAGCACAAGAAGTCTTTTTCATGACCCAAAGAGTACTAGAAATTGGCTGCCCTGAGAAGACCAATCTCAAATGCACACCATTAAAAACACTTACACACACATTCACTACAATATACACCATTGCTCATGGAAAAACTTCATTCTGGAGCAATTCTGAAGTATGTTGATCTGCAGTATCCTTATTTGAAGGTGCAATATCATACCACTTTAGGTTTTTTATATAGCATGTACAAAAATCTGTGTGAGTACAAAAGAAAGTATGAAGAAAATGGTACTAGGAAAGGGAAGGAAGCAAGTATTATAAGAACAAATATACAGCTTTTTTTCATTTCTTTCTTGCCATGCTCTGGTGTTCAATATGATCAGCAAAGCAAGTTGACTGTTTTAAGGTTCGTATAAGCTTTCTATAGTATTATAAATTCTTTACATACCCAAATACATTAAAACAAGTATAAATGTATAAAAAAATCAGTCATAAGTATTAAATAATTATATGTAAAGCACACACTTTCAGCTACTACCTAATATAAGCCCTTACTAATGGAAAACAGTATATTCCCATTCATTTCTAACAAAAAGGGACTGCATCAAAACACATCCAGACAAAAATTCTTTGTACACCATTCCTAGTAGTACCAAACTTTAGACAGAAGATGAAAAAGAGAACATTTGCCTAAGTGAAGACAAAAGGTGGTAATTCAGTAGCAGATATGAAGATGGTGATTATTTTCAACCTCAAAACTAGTTGCTGGGGTTAGCTCCTCCTGTGTGACAAAGTGCTATCAACACTATCAAAAAGAATACAAACCATAAGCATATTTGTCAAAAAGCATTAGGTGAGCCTTTTAAGAATTTGCAGCACTTGCCAAAAAAACCTAACAATAACAGTAAGCAAACAGTTTAAAAAGTAATTTGTTTTCTGGAAACATTTCCTCTCAGTATTCCTGTTCTTCCTGTTCTTTCCATGCTGTTATACAAATTAAGCTTTCTTCACCCATTTAGTCTATGCTGACACTTTCATTGTTTATCATATCATTTAAAATGAACAGACCATCCCAGTGATCTCTTTTTGGACTTGTAACTTTGAACTCCACTTAAAATTCTCAAAATTCTGTACGTCATCATTTTGTGGTGAATGCCAATGAATTAACAAGAATGCAAGAGGCCTTTTTTTGTTTCTTGAAGCAAAAAAAAATTCAGTCAACATTTCTTTACAGATTATAAATTTTCCTCATATTATTGCCTGGACAGCATAATGTAAGATAGCAGAAAGATCTGAAACATCTCTTCTTAGTTAGAAAGGAGGAAGGGGATGTCTAATAACAGCAACTGAGTTTTAAATTTATGATCTTCAAATTATTTCGATTCTTACATATCATAACATGCCTGTATAAAGAGGATGGCAGTCACCTGTTCTACCTGTAATAATAAAGTCATATAACTTAATCCATGAATGTTAAATGAAGCACACCTTGGAAGCTCAGTCCATTTGCTCTTAAAACATCCTAGCACTATTTCCCCCCTAATTTCAACAGTTTGTACTGAAAAATGAGTGTTGCTCAGAAACAAGGAAAAAATACCATAAAAGTTGAGTGAATGTCCCATAAAATCCAATTCACTTGAATTTAGAAGACCGCTAGTCCAGTCTTCACACCAGTTCCCCTTGCCACGCTGCCCAGCAACAACGTCTTTGCGCACAAATTCTCATGGGCAGCAGTCGCCAAATTCTCCCATCAGCACAAGCATGATTTACGGAAGAGGCGCCTGCTTACACGTAGGAAAAGGGTAAAAGTCTTAAAAGCCACCCAAGAGAACCAGGATTTAACTGAGCCTCACAATGAAGTACAGCTCCTTGTAGCTCCACTGAACCTAGTTACTAAAGATATAGTTTCTGTTTCTTTATCCTAAGCACCTAAAGCTTCAGCAGTTGTATCAAGTCCTCCTCTTAAGACGCACGCTTCGCCGAGCAGCGCAAGCAACACCACCGCCGGAGCTGAACGGCTCAGATTTGATTGCGATGAAGCAGAGGGCCAAAGCAAACAGTTCAGCGCCTCACAGAGTTAAGCCAAAAGCAACAGAAATAGCAACCACCACGGAGGAAAGCAAAACTTGCTTTCAAACAGCCTCTGAATTGACAAGGAAGCTAAATTCACTAACTGAATTATTTACAATTAAATTCTTTGCAAGGCTCAATTTCAAGAAGAAAGCATTTGATTGTGCTGGCTTCACCTCAGATCATTACTTTAAACTACTCGGACTCACCTCAATCAGATGCGATTCACCTAATCACTGGGTCAAGATTTTAATTCAACTTCTCAAAACCATTAGTTAAGTTCAGGAACACCTTGCCAAGCAGATTTTTTCCCTATTTACTTCTACTATTCATTAGGAATAACCTGACATTGTCCGACCGGGCACTATATGCCCTTGTTGAGGATGGCTACCGGGGACCAGCAAGCCACCCGCTCTTCTGAATAAAGGTGCGATATAGGAAGAGCACAGCTCTAGTACTATTCCTTCAAACTAACACTTTTGAAATAATGATCCAGGTGGTACTTCACATGTATATATAAAATAATTACATTGTTCTACAAGATTAATTATCCCATGTATTATTAGCCTGCTTCAACATCAAATCGACATCCAAAATTCGTTTGCTTTTAACTGTCTCCCCAGCTTTAGCAAATTGAGTTCAATAATCTTGTTTCAGAACAGGTTTTAGCCGAGTTTTTCTACGCATGGGGAAGGCTGTTTTATACCCTGGTACCTACAAGGTCGAAACAATATCCTATGAACACTGCAACGTGGAATAACTTATAAAATCGTGCGCAATTTGTGACTTAGAATCTGTTTTAATAGGGAAACCTTTAAAATGCTCTATTTGTTTTTAGAAGATTACTTATAATCTTCTATTCAAAACCAAAAGCCTTTGCAGAGATTTACCATAAACATGAGTGATTGATAAACATAAAGTGTTGATAACTTCAACAGATTTTCCTGTTTCTGACAAGTTTCACTTTTGCTGACAAGAGTTTAAATAGACCTCTGGAAAATGTATACGACTCCCTGAAATCCCATTTATACCAGCTTCCTTCTGATGTCAAATTATTATTTCAGTTGCCTTAGTTACATCATTTCAGTATCTCAAACATGGATACCTGTGGCTTATCTCCACATATAGATTTTAGAAAATTCATTATTTCTCTATGCATGGAGTCTTTATTTTCAGAATGTTGCTCGCACATTGGTGGCTTCATTTATTTCCGTACTTAGGACAGATAAGAGAGAGACAGTGAACTTGAAGCATTTCTCTGGAAGATTTATACAAAAAATGCTCCTGCCAGCTGGAGGTCTGGAATAGCAGCATAAGATACATTTCTGTATTTTCCGCATAGCCGGACATACTGGCTGTTACCGGTGTTACGAAGTTGCTCTTTGGTTACACAAAATGAGGCACAGCACTCTTTTCTAATTTACCATTTAACCACACATCTGCTCAAACCTTCCTTATCAGTAAGCTGAGGCACAATGAGGGAATTGCACCCAGATCTTTTTCCATGCACAAATTAACAAACACACTATATCCCTAATTTCTACATCTTTTTTTTCCAGCTGGGGGTATGCACCCCCCAGCAACCGGAAAGCCAAATCACCGCAGAGAGATCCAACTCTAACAAACCAGCCAGCTTTGAATAGACTCCGTAAGTCAGGTTAAGTTTATTAAAAGCTTTAAACATTTAAAAATCTCCAGGGAAGCATGACTTTAACGCATAGCATTTAGAGGTAAATCATTGGCGTAATAGAGAGGCTCCTTCCTGCAACCTCTCGGGACCCGAAGGCTGGCGCAGACGATGAACTCCTTTATCATCCTCATGCTAATTGTAGCACATCTTGAAATGATTAGATCTATTGTTAGAACAGGCCTTGTCAGCAGCTGGGACATGGTGATTAATAGAAATTTCTCTTTAATTCCTTAGGATGTAGAAGTCTAAAGTCACAGTTGAGCCCTGGACCCCAATTATTACGTGATTAATGAAATTATAATTGCCACCCTTTCGTTCACATTCATCACCAGGTTTACTATTACTCATTAGAGGTAAAGCACAGGAAAAAGAAAATATTTTACAACCGCTATGCTATGGATACATGGGAGAAGCATAAATGGATCCGGAAAATAGTCTCCAATGCATCAGGCTGGAGCAAATGTGTATCATTACCAACAACTTAACGGTACTGATGGTTCGAGTGAAGGTCAAACTTGCTAGTAGGAATCATTTTCCGCCCGGTAACAACAGCTACCACCTTATCCAGTATTTGAGAGACACATACAGACCAGCTGGCCATCAAGGTAGAAGAAACAGTTGTTGGCATCTCTGTCAGTTAATTGAACGATCAACCCCAATATTAGGATTCCCTTCCAAGTTTTAAGAATGTTTCTCTTAAAATCATGCAATATAGAAATTATATATATATACATTGTGCATGCCCGTCTGAGTGCACAGACAGCCGTGCACCATTGGACCTGTCCTCCAGCCATCACGTACCTACACCACGCTGTCAATCAGTTGACAGAGCCGCCAGGTCGCTGCCAACGCTCCCCTCTCTTCCCACTTCCCAGCGCTTTTACTCACCGGTGCCGCTGAAATTTTATGGGTCACGTTTTCCAAGCCTGATTATTTCTCAAAGACAACTCAAAGTGGCCAAAGCTGTTCCAACAATTAGGAATTAAGTGAGTAATTCTTTTGTCTATAAAATATACATTTGGAAAAAAAAAATAACAAGCCACATTTAGAACTGCTTTAGCCCCGTAGCATTAATGTCAGGAAGGGTCAGATCCAAGATTTTTTTTTTCCCCCTTCTCAGCTGATCAGATTTTACAGGAAGAATAATTAGTTTCTCACGGATCAAAAAACTATGCAAGGAAATGAAATGCAACTGAAGAGAAAGACTGAGGCCCCTTTATCTCCTTTGGCATGAAGATTTAAGGGCCCAAAATCCATCGCCCCCCCAAGAGAGACTCCAAGGGGAGGAAGGCAAGCTTCCTCGGCTGCCACAGACCCGTCTGTGCCCTCGTGCACAAAACAGGCAGAGAAAGGGACAGGACTTCATCCTTTCCCACCCTGCAAACTCTGCTGTTCAGCACTGCAATACCTTTGTATACACTTGCAGCTACATGGCGTAACGTAAATGACTATTTACTTTGCACTGATCTGTATCAGGTGAAAAATCACTGTAATTTAGATCTCATTTGTTTATATAATAAATGATTTGTTTATACTGAACTTGATGCTTTACCTCAGCTACTTGAAATTTCATTAAATAACAAATCACTTCTAAGACCATGCCTAGGTAAGTCAGAAATAGCAAGTCTGCCACACATGCCCTCTCTGTATTAACATCCACAGCGCACAACCACTTGACTGTGTTTACCAGCAGAAAGAAATGATTTCTGTGATCAGCCATTTTTGAATATGTCTGAAACTCTGATTGCAAGTGCTTGCTTTCAATGCTGATTTAGGCAAACACTGCTCAACTTACATCCTGAGAGTCTGAAAACGGGAGGTGGGTGGGGACAGCTATGCTGGTTAATTTTCGTAATGCTAAATTTCAGTCTCCTGGGGAAAACAAAAGACCTCACTAATCTTTGACGTAATTCATCTGAACATATGCCAAAGTGTACTAAATTGTGTAAGAGAGGATAATAAATAACTACAGTGCATGATAGAGTAGGAATAAAGCGCCTTGGAGTTATATCGCACTGCTCAATCAGACGGTTGGGTCAGTTAATGCACGAGCTCAAGGCTGAACATCAATCTTGGCAGCTGGCGTGACATCCAGCGATGTGGACACCAAGCAACTCACAGTTCCTCAGTTGGGTGGCCACGAAAAAGAGGACGTCACAGAAATTTACAAAAATAAGCCAATATTGTCCATCACTTTACCCTATTTATTTCCTATAAACCAGTAAATATTATTATGAAATCTCATCATGAAGTTGGATACTAATATCTCCAGTTTCTATCTGGAAGCTAACAGATATCTCCGTAAATTGGGTTACAAATCTGGCAGAGGACTATGGCTATTCTAGATTTCCCCTCCTGGAAATTACAACAAAGTTGCCTTTCCATCATTTCTTAACCTGACAACGATATACTGGGTACTAGAGAGCTTTTGACTTTCTAATCCTTCAGTACTGCTAAAACCCAAGGAGGGGTGTGGTTTTTTTCACTCTGTTTTCCATTGCAGAATAAAATATTCTGCTTTTTTTTGCTCACAGTTGTGGATTAATAATAATTTCACAATAAAGTAATACAGCATCACCTAAATGCTAGGAAAGATTTTAAAGTCGTATTAAGGTTCTGATCATTCACTTCTAGTGGTAGATGACATTTATTGTGCTAATATTTTGTCTAATGATGCAGCATTTCCATTAATTTCTTTTCTAATGAAGCTCACGTTTTCATACATTACAAAAGACACTGTTAGTGTATACTGTGCTAGTGAACACATTACACAAGAATCTCTCAACGACTTGTGTATATACTCCAGTCAAACTTTTCACAAACATACACAGCACTCCTTGTGTCTCTTATGTACTCTTGCACATCGCAATTTTACTTATTGCATATCGTGAGGGAAATCACACCAATTTCATTCACAAGAATAGCACAGCTATTTTACAGATATGACCATAAAATATAATTTGCTCTTCAGAAGTCAAAATTACTTTGCATAGGTTAACCACATACATAAAAATATGATCCTCCATATACTCCTCTCTGGATTCCTTAGCAAATTGGTAATTGCCTGAGTCATTAACCATTTGAGGGCTCCATACACAAAAAGAGAAGGTACTAGTTGGATACATTACTTGTGGCTGCTGCTTCACAGTCCAAATGTAACGGAGTGTGGTAGGTGCGTGTGGGAGGTAGGTGCAGCTAGGTAACTGGGTGGTTACAAAAAATAAGCTAGCTAAGTAGGTATGTATTTGGACGTACCATAGAAAGAAGTACTTAAAAAGAAGCCCAAATTCAATAACTTCTTGAATAGATTAACTCTAGGGAAACAGTGGCTTTCTAAATAATACAGCACATATTATAAAGGGTCACGTTTATACTGGCTTTAACAGACCCAGGAGGGAAACTACAGTAGTTGTCTTTGATCTATTGGCCTATATTAAAGAGTGATGTGCTGGAGCATTGGGAAATGTCCTAATTTATTCCTGGAAAATATGTATGCATATTGTCAGATGGAACATTCTTTATACTGAGATGGTCTATTGTATGAGAAGGATTAAAAAAAGTTAAAGGAAACAGAGAAGTATGTCATTCCTCCAAAATTGAACAGAATGGCTGGCTAAACTGCTGAGAAGCAGTCTTAATTGTACTTCTTTGCATCAAGATATTAACTTCATTTTGTCCCACAAAATGCTCCTTTTTAAGCTCAGAAGCAAAGTAAAGAAAGAGTGCATAATAAGTAGCTATCTTCAGATCACAGATACTACAAGGGAAAATAAGATTTCCCAAGAGATATGACAGCCTCCGCAGGTACAAAGACCAGAACTTGAGTTGTCACTCCTGAACCAACACTCAGGCTTGCAGGGCTCTTCCAGTAGACTCTTGGGTTTGGGGTCCAAAGGCGCAACAGAACGAATGTCACAACACGAACATCACCTGAACTTCACTAAGGTCTGGGCACACCTGTACAAACTTTACAGCCTCCTGTCTAGTGGTAGTGTTCACAAGCTTCCTGAATTTTAAAGAGTGCCACAACTGTATCAGAACTATTCAACCCACACCACGAACTCCATACTTATTCCCACATATTTAGGACTTTTGTTAACAAGTGCGAATTAAAAAGAACAAAACAAAAAACACGCTCCAAGACTTGGCAAAGAGATATAGGGCTGTTCTCAAACACTAGATACATCACCCTTTTCCACTTTTTTTAGAGCACAAATAGCAAATAGAAGAAAAAATAGCCTTTTCCTTTGCATTTTCTGAAATTGAATTTTCCCTCTTTTCCTCATACGCTTGCATTGAACTGCAGCATTACAGTCTGATAATACTTTCTGAAACAGGAAACGTTGCACATCTGTTTCTAATCAGAAGACTTTAATAATATTCCATCAATGGAGGCAGCCTGCATTTATACCATCACATTTATTTATTTTTTATAAGAAAGGAGCGTGAATATTCGTTGCTGGTCAGTGTAGCCGTGGACATGAAGAACAGCCTAAGAGACCCTCTCTGCATACAAAAAGCATACCCCTTGGTAGCAGCTGAAATTCTAATCAGAGTTCCCTCACAACACAGATATTGTAGGTGTGCTGTGCTAGTCACTTCTGGTTTTATAAACGACCATTCAGGAATTGAAAAAATTGTAGCTTGTCAGTTGAGACTTGTAATCGTTATCCATTCAGCTAAAGGATTTCACAGGCCTGCTTGTAAAGGGAGAAAAAAACAGATTCCCTTCTCGCTAATCTCGGAAAAACAAAAGTGGTCTAAATCAACAATTACCTTAGACATTGAGGGAGATTTCTAATAACGTTGTATTAGAATGAAAGTTAGTATATTCTAATGGGAATTTAATAACCACCATCAGCCACAGCCTGACCAGAACATGTGCAGCAGTTCGATTACCACAGCCGCAGCCGTGATTCCTGTCCCCCCGAAGCACTGTCCGGAACGGGCCCAGTGAACCCCTCTCTTGGGGTGCCACCTGCATCGCTTCGGCATCTACTGGAGGCCATCTGACCATGCTGAGAGTTCAAGGGGTGCAAGAAATAACACAGAAAGGTACATAACCTAACGCAAATAGAGGCCACTTGATATATTTACTATAGAAACAAAAGCTGTTTAATGTCCTGTGTAACCCAAGAGGAGTTCCAGCGCCTGGTGTTGTTATTGCAATCTTAAATGGAAAGTTATTTTAATATAATCCCCTATGATAACTTCACATTGCTCCTTAAAATGAGAAAGATACATAAGAAAGATAGTTTAAACTTTTGGATCTTTAACGACATATTTATACACGTAATCTGTATAACGAGCCTGTTACTGTCGTTGCGCAAGAAGGGAACTTACTTCTATGCATAATCTAAAGTACATTATTAACACTTCAAAATATTTAATAGCCTTTCTAGGTGATAGTCTATATTAGAAATAAACATTCAGGAATAATTCATAGTACAAGCAGAAAACTATGAGATAAGCAGTGAAAAAAGATAATAAGGAACATGATTAATAATAAAGCTGTTGTACTGGCCTACTTGGGGGAGGAAAGGGGCAAGAAAGTAACACCGTTAACCGTAGACCTGAACCAGTGAATCACCCTCACAACAAATCAGGGAAACCTAAACTGTTTGCAGGTACCCCTGTTCCTAATATTACTGAATTCTGAAATCTTACCATTCTCCAAGGAGCGTCTCTGCCATTAAAGTTAAGCAGAGCATTCTTTTTTTCCCTGCGCTCTCCTGCGTTACTCATGCTGCCGCAACCCCAGAACTGCTGTCAAAGCAAGTTGAAATCACGCTGTCCACTTAGTCATAAAATCAGAGCTACCTTTCCTTCACACGAAGCACTTCATACTCTAGTAAGCATTACAAAAAGCATGGAGCGCTCTAGGAAGAATGGCTGTGTAATAAAAGTATAATTGAAATGGCTCTACTGCTGCCTCATTTCATCACTCATACTGGCCTCTGCTTGTTAAATTTTAAGATCTCTTGGGAAACCAGTGCATAATATAACTACACTCCAGAGTGTCAAAACAACCACTGCTATGATTTATCTCATGCATGACATCAAGGATCTGTTTTAACGCAATGATTTTACCAGTGAAACAAGCCCTTGAACTTTCACACTTCCCTTAATTTAGAGAACGTAGGCTAAAAATTTTGGAGGAACTTAAGGAATTTTTAGACTTCCAGTTGTCTTTGCCTTTCAGGAATGTTTGAGTCTCCTTACTCTTTTGCATACCCAAACTCATTGTAAGAGGAAAAGCTAGTGTGGATTTCTTGATCAAAGATTAGCATAAAAAAAAAAAAAACAAACAACCCTAAAATTTCATCAACAAGGCAACTAACAGAAGAAAGAATTCAAACAATTACAAAATCCAATGAAAAGTTTTAGAACAAAGAATTCCTAAGTAGTCTTGTAAGTTATCTTAGGTTCCGTTCAACACACAGGGATTGCAGATTTTTCTGGGTAACACACACTAACATCTTCAGGAAAGGATATCTGGATACCCACCAGAGATACTCCTCCTGCCATGAGGTGCTCTCTTGGGCCACCTCCCAGCTGGCCACTCTTCCCACTCAGTGCTTCAAAGTTGCCTTTTTAACTACAGCTTTACTAACTAGCTGAAGATAACACGATTTTAACAGTGTATGTTTCTTAATTTTGTTATCTTTTCATGTTCAAAACCAACTTGTCATTGTCCTGACTTGATCTTATGCCACTGAGGAATTTGTCACCCACCTCCAAAAGAGGTAGGGATCCACGTTTGCTGCGGGAGCATTTATAGCTCTCTTCAGCCAAAAACATTTTGGATCTATACACATTATTCTGTTCTTATATTTCTTCTCCTGGGATAATATGACATAAAATGGGCTGTTACACCACTCTCACAGGTGACAGAGGCAAAGGACATCTGCATTTCTGCGCCTCCTTGCTAACTTCACCATCATCTACAATTAAGCTGGAAAATCCTTAAAACCACAACTAGCACTTGAAAAATTCCTTCTACCTCACACCCCATTGCAGCAGGTAAGGTCGCCACAGAATATTTCTTGTTATTTGTTTCTAAGCAAAACTACCACATGCACAGCAGCAGTGCCATTTCTTCATTTGGCCTTAATTTCCCCATTAAAGTCTGCCACAGCTATATGATGTTACCTATAGGAAACACACCATAAAATTTATTTTGTCGAGGCTTAATTAGCAGTTACACATTTAGTTCCTTCTACTGTACAGAGAAGCCTTGGCTGCTCTGTAGTAATGCCTAGAAGTCAGTAATAGGCCATATAACATACAATATTACTTTTTGCTTTCTGTTCCAATAGCTTACTGCAGCTATGGAAGATTGATCCTTTCCAGTATGCCTTTATTCAGAGGCAATTTCTTGTTTGTGTTAGGAAACTGTTGCTAACTCTAAGGCAAGCACCCCGACAGAAGAACATTCAGAAGAATACCAAATAATGATTTAAGGAAGCACTTTTTTATACCCACCTGCCCTGACCCCATAAAAGCTGACCAAAAGATCAGAAAAGGCTTAGAAATGACCAAAGGCCGTTTCCCTTCCAGATCCTAGACCTGCTATTTTGTTCAGTACAATCCAGCCACAAGTGTGCGTGTGTGTCAAAAGCTTAGATACTACACGTGGCAGGATACCCCAACACTGTATCTCCGAGGAAAACCAGCAAAAGGACACACAAATTACGACGGAGATTAAATCATAGCTTTAAAAAATTCACCAGCAGTAGTAGGCATGTCGGGGTTTTGTTCTTTGTTTTACTGTTTCTTCCTTGTAGATCTATAAAGTGAAACCCTTAAGTTATGACTACTGTTCATCACTTAGCACCCCCCGGTTTATTCCAGCATTGACTGGCATAAAAAGAAGTGCATTTCCTCGGCATTGATAAAGAGAAGAGGACAGCAGGCTGCCACGGTTAAATTTGGTGGCCAGCTCCCTTTCATTCGTCCAGCGAGTGCCGATCATTAGCCCTCGGCCCTCGAAGTGGCAGAACCACCCAATACCACAGATGAAGGCAGAAGGAAACGCGCCATCGAAGCCCTGTGTCTCCACGCTGTTAACACACCCCGTCTATCCTATCTTCTATATAAATTTAAAGAAATTCAACCTTACAGTCTAAAACATATTGGGGAAGTAGAAATCAATGGAAGCTTTGTTATTTTAAGAAAGCAATTCTAAAGAGCCTGAAATACTCTCTCTTTAAGACTTCGGTTTGCATTTTCCTGCAATTGTGTGGTGAAGTCTTTGGCTGTAGAAGGAAAACAAATGAAGCAGCTGCGTGGACTTTCTGTGCAATGTTCCCTATTGAATGCATCGCAGTTACCTGACTTCCCCCTTGCATAAACAGTATTGCTCATTATTATACTTTAAAAAAGAGATTTTTTTATTGTTACAGAATCTAAACTCTTCCTGAACTCTGCAGTTCTGTCAGGTGGATAGACTGTAATGATCAAGATCTCAAGGTCAGAAATATAAAGAACCTAGTAAAACAGTAATTTCACACTGTGTAACAGTCTCTGAGAATACTGGCCCCTGACACATAATGCCATGAAAGAAAACAACGAACTTTCATTTTTGATTTAAAGAGTGTAAGTTTACTCAAAGGTGCTTTGCTATCCCCCAAAGTTTTAGAGCAGTATAACCAGCCTTTACCACTTGTCAACATTTAATAGCCTACACCCCAATGATTGATTTTGTTCAATCGGATTTTTTTTTCTCTCCAACTCATGTATTTAGCTTTTAGCTGCAGCAGGTTGACAACACATCTATCATAGCTAAACAATCTTATTCAGAAGCATTTATTTTCTGCAGCTACATTTGTTTGGTCTTCTGCTGTATACACTGTTTTGTATGTTCCCACATACCAACACACGTTTACGTTGTGACTGCCTACGGTACCACATAAGCTATTTAGTACCTCCTCTTCATTCTGTATCTCTCTCGTTATCACCAGGACTGCCACCCTTGCCTTCTAAGGGACTTCAGTTTATTTGGAGAATGAAGATCACTGAGTAAGGACAAGTATAAGTGTTTTGGTAGTTATTACAAAACATTACAAATATTCCTACCCTTACCTCATTTAAAAATATGATCTCTCAAGACACTACTTAAGTGGAATGGGAATTTTCCTGTCCAAAAAGGTAGTTACTGTAGTTTCCAACAATTTAAGTTATGCTCTCCAACAATTCTGATATCTGAGTGCAACTGATATACACTATTTTAAATGTATGGTGTCAGTCACATTCCCAGGTTTCTACAGCAAAGCGATATCAACGAAAAAAAGTTAGAGAGCAACTTCTGCTAAGTTCTTCCAGTGAAGCACAGCTGTAGGTAAAACTTATCCCTGAAGACCTAAAGCATGTTGCCATAAGGGGTGCAGTAATTCAGCAAAATATACAGCGTGAGTTATCTGCAATCCCTTAAACTAATGCAGATGTCACAGGGCTTCAAAAAGCTACGGGACCGATTTAAAAAAAAACCAGAAAGTAATAATTCTGGGGTCTGTGCTGAGCTCTATCTCTGAGTGTGGAGATACAAAAGTGGGAGTTAAAGCCTGCATAGGAACAGTGCGGGAGCAGGGAGGGAATCTTTGAATAGCAATCTTTCTGCTTCGGAAAAAAATGCACTAGGCAATGTTTTTAAGATGTTTCTTAAAACTGAAGGCCCACCTCCTCTTTAGGAAGATAATTAGGAACTGCCTTTCATCTCACTGTTGTTTGGTGAGGGTAAGAGTTATACACAAATTACTGGAGAGGCAGCTGAGTGAAATCATGCCTGTTTGCAAAAATTCAAGTCTGTCAGGGTGTGAGTACTGTTTTGTAAAGTATCAGTAATGGATTTGTAGCCCACAGAATAAATATCGCTAGCAAGTAAACTAGTATTTGAGGAATATGCAAGCAGCAACTATTTCATATGTAAGCAAAGACTTCTTCACTAACTGCCCATCTCGCAGCTCTCACAGGTGTTTCCCAGCTCCTTCTGTCAACTCTCTCTACGTAGTTCTAGCATGCAGATTTATTCCTTAGAAATATTGGTTTATGTTCTGAGGGCTAAAATTTGTTATTTTCTCATTCAGGAAAAATGCTATGAAAACCTTGATGGAGAAGTTGCCCGAACAGAGTGCAGTTGTCAGGCACAACTGGCTTACTTTACAATGGCTAGCAAGAGAGATTCAGTCCTTCTAAGGGGAGAACAGCATTTTTCCATTAAGTGAACTCTTGTATAATACAGCAGCATATCTCTGCTTCTTAGAGTCTACACAACACTTGCTATCCATGTTTCCAACCGAGTTGTTTACTTTCTCTCAAATCCTCAACTTGGCAGAGCTTGTGAACAGACTGCCACTCTGCCGAGCACAGTTCCACAAACATGAAAGGAAGAAGCAATTCTGAAGGAAGCACATCTGAAAGAAGTAAGATAAAATAGTGATGGCACGATTATTTTTATTTTATCAAGTTGCTGTAAAACTGCCAAGCCCAGAAGCCTGCCATTTTAGCTATGTTCCGAAAAAGAAATAAAGCAAGCTAGTCCCTCTCACTGCTCCTCTTAAAAAAAAAAAAAATAATTCAGATGCTTCTGAGTCACAAAACCTGTAAATCCTGAAATAGAGAGAATGAAACAGATCATAAAGCATCATTACTTTTACTTAAACAGACAAAGATCTGTGCCTTAGACATATATACGAAAGCAGTTAAAGAAAAAACAATCAGAATTCAAAAGCACCAAGAGCCTTGTTCTTGCCAAGACCTGCCTGCCTTGTCCCATCACCTCACAGGCAGGCTGCTAAACAGGGAAATAAAATCAGTGGATACAAATCATAAAAATCCACTGTGGACAGCAAAGTTTTTATGGATCTTGAGAAATGATCCTTAATGTTCAAAAACAAAATCTGGAAGGAGAAAATTGTAACGTGAGCGTGACAAAGGATCGCTGTAGAGACCAGGATTTCCTACAGGAAAAGTGGAAGAAAAGAGCAAGTAAAAGCCAATTAAATACATGAGAATGGACAAACAACTTTTGTCATTCATCTTTGATTACAGAGAGCGCACTTTTCAGAAAAGAAAAAAAAACCACTGAATTTTCTAAAGGCCTCAAGTGATAGCATTCTCAAAACAAAACAAGCCACCAGTTTTAGACCACAGGTTTTTTCCACAGAAAAAAAAAAAAAAAAAAAAAAAGAGATACTTCCATAGTTTGACTTCTTTGTACCAAGTTAGCAAACAGAAGAACCAGGTTTACTCTATGCATTTCTGTCAGTATGCTTACACTGACTACAGGCATGGCCCACCACCGCCATACCTGCTAAACCAACCCTTTGGTCTGTGGAAGGCTGGCGAGGCAGCGCCCTATGTGTGAAGTGAGAGAGAGCAAAACCCATCGAAAGGCTGAATCCGTTTTAAAAGCATTTTGTACTGCTTGTTGATCCATCAGTAGTGGCTATTATCCTGATGAAAAGCCATCACAAACCAACGTCAGCGTAAGATGTACATCTCAGCTGCAGGGCAGACAACGTGCTCCTTACACTTCCCACTCTCTACTTGTCAGTGCTGCTACAGGTTCAGCGCGGGTTTCTTTCCCAGTAAAACAAGAGACTGGATGCTCACAGTCTGGTTGCATAGAAATACCTGGAAAGCTGTTCAAGATCCTCTAGCAAACATATGTTCTGTATTAAACATACAGAATAAAGATGATAGTATTTTATCATATTATCTGAACCACAGACCCAAGAACTACAGCAATTTGGAGAGTAAAAATGTAAGTATAGAATATTACCAGATAAATGACCCAGTACTAAAAATGTCTTCATACCGTAAATACTTGGGGAATTGTTAGTACTTTAGATTACAACAGTACTGCCCTGAGCACCTTGAACTGTAAAAAGGAGCACCTAGAACTAATCTTGGCCATTGCAATAACTGATTGTGGGCACCTCGGGAGAGGAAATTTCCGCAAGTGGTGACAACTTGACTATTTAACATGAATCTTTGCCCAAGAGTGAAGAGGAATTTAGAATAAAATCCTGAGGGAGAAGAGCAGTACAAAGAGAGGGCATGACAAATAAAGTGCAATATCTCCCTCAGTTCATAGTTTACACCATTCATATTGCAGCCATATAGTGAAATTCATCACATTACAAAGAACTGTGCTACTGGTGAAAATGTATGGATTTAAAACCAAAGCAGTAGAATATGCATCTTTTCAATGATTACGAATTCTACTGCAAACACCAACCACTGTCACAGTGTTTGCAACATGAATTCCTTTCTGGGTCTGTGCTAATCCTAATATTTGTTAGAGTTAGAAAAGAGCATTATGCACCACAAATATTTTTATTATCCTTGCGTGGTATTTGGGAAAGCATAGAGGCATTTCAAAACAATGCCAAAATGTAAAGTTTTGATCATCATTTTCCAAACTACGGTCTTGCTCTGCAGCACCAACATCTACTATCTGGAACCTGGCATTCTTTTCTAAGGGCATTTTCCCTAATTTAACTTCATAAATAAATCAGTTAGAACCAGTTTGTAAAACTTGTATTCATAATGGCATGGAAGAACGTTGTAGGAGCCTTCCAAATGAAGTTCATACACAGGAAGAACGATATATAGCAAAACACTACCTTCCATCATCAAAGCAGAGTTAGTTGCTAAACAGAAATATTTTCATTTCTAAGAGAAGACAAATACTGTATTGTACAGACTTATTTTAAGTATCTTCAGAGTTAGCACATACACTATGTTTTTCATCTGTGTCCTTCAGCTACAAGCAGGCAGACTGCAGGCTGGATACACCATTTCAGTGGCAATTGATTCCAGGCCACCACCTTTTTGAGAACCCCTGTAATTTGTCTCCAACTGTTACAAAAACTTGTGCTGCTGGAAGATGACAGAGGCAGGCTCAGCCAGATGGACAGAAATGGCTTGGAATCATAGGGCTTGAAATTCAGGAACTGCTCCTGGTTTGCAGGAATATGAGATGGGAGAACGTGCGAAACAGAAGGAAGAGATCTGGAAGAAGGTCTTATTTGTTGAACTAATTATGAGAAGACGCACTTGCTTCCCTACACATTGCACAGACGCTTGGATGTAGATCAGGGAGCGCACGCAAAGGAGCCATGTGGCCAGGCTGGACTCTGACGCTCCCAGCTCAGCATCAGAACCTGCAATCAAAAGCTATCGGAATAGGCACAACCTCCACAACGTGCCTTTTTTTTTTTTTACCCCCTCCCTATTTTGCAATCCCTTTTAGAGGAAGATGACCAATAAAATCTTAAGAAGCAGCACCGTGCGGCTTTGCTTGCCAGCAAGCCCACGATGAGCAGCCCGAGGAGGGAGGAGTGTCCGTCCCCAAGGCCAGTGCTGCTCTGGGTTAGGAGAGCTCACCCACGCTGAGTGGGCGCCTGTCTTCTTACAGTAATTAATACGCACACTGTAAATGCCAAATATAACGTGTTAATCTTTCCTTATATGCCTCATCACTTATTAGATTCTTTCTCAAAGGCAGATGGAGAGAACAGTGGTGTTCATCTCATTTGGGCTTTGAATGGATACACAATTTCCATTACCATATAGGCGCTGGGGCACCAAGTTGGAGTGTATCTGCTTTATATGCAATAATATGCAGCCAAAAAAATAAATCAGCCCATAAAACATCCTTCAAGAAAAACAACTGATTTCATAGCTGAGAAACTGAGAGGGGAAGTGACCTGGCAACAGCAACCCAGAGCCCCTATCGCCACTACCGATACACAATAATCGTATAACTTAACGGACTGGTGAAATACCTCATTTTGGTTAACTAAAGTCAGTAAAAAACTATTTTCAACACTGAAGGTATATGAACTATGGTTTAGTCAGTGTGCACTGGGGGCCCTGACAGCATCTGTGAATAATTTGTCCCTCTTACCTGAAAGCTAACACTGGGATTCAGTCTTCCATCATGATCAATAGCAAAACGTTCAGCGTTACGGAATCACGACCAGGATGGAAATGTCCAGGTGAATAGCTCACACATTCCATCTAGTGCCTACTTCTGTTATTCCCTGTGACGAGACTTTATGGCAGTGCCTGTGTTTGTGAGCCAGGACTATAAAGTTTGCCGTGCTAATTCATCAGGAGGGAAGACATAATGTTCTTATTAAACATTGCAAAAGTTCATAATAAAAAAAAAAAATTAAATAATAATAAAAAAAAACGAAACCATGCCACCAAACAGAAACACCACCACCAAGAAAAAAAGTGGTTAACAGTTTCCTAAAGCATAGTGTGGGAAAGAAAAGCCTCAGGAGATGAACAGACAGTTGAAAGTGCAACACTTCCAAAAGCTTTTCCCTCAAACACGCACTCATACAAAGGTCTATACTAAAGCCAACACCATTTTTAAGGTTTAAAACACAACACCAGTAAGCTTTTACTATAGGTTTATGCTTTCCAAAACCTTTTCAGACCACTCCTCTTACTCTGAGATGCGTAAATACACGCGCCGGCTGCAGTAACGAAGAGGATGGATCTGTTCCCATGCACAGCTCCCACCTCACATTACAGGTAACAGCTCTGCGAGTGACAGCAAACCGGACACTAGAAAAATGGACACCTCGATGAATCACGCCTCGTTTATGCTTTCTCTTTTAAGATTTATGCATGTCGAGCACAGCTCAGAGCAAATAAGTTACAGTCCAATGCAACTTAATGATTTTGCTACTTGGTGCTTTCTCCTAAATAATGGGGACGTCTCCGCTTTCTCGCCAAACGGGGGTGATGGCAGAAGAAATACCGTGGGGAGGAAAGCCGTTCTGAGCATCCTCATAGATAACTAAGTACCTCAAAGACCTCATCTGCATTTTCTGAAAGCAGGTCCGTGGTGATTTACTTAGACACCGACAGCGCTTTCCGCATCTCACAAGATGAAGGAGTAGCTGTCTACCTGCCCTTTTTAAACAACGTCATTGGTATTTCACCAGTGCGTACCCCATCTCCTCCAACTCAGCGTATGGTAACGGAGAATAAATCAACTGCCTGCGTCGAGCAGTACAGCTCTCTCCTGTAGCTCCAGTACAATGCACGCTGGCCGGAGGCTTTCTGGGGTAACCTGTTCTCACGCTCACTGGGCTGAATTTCCAGGTGATGCTCTACAGCTGAGCTCCCCGCTCCTGCTACTGATGCCGTCCTCATTTACACCGCTGTTCAAGTCTGTAATAACAGCTCCGATACGTCAGAAGCAAGAGGAAGGAAAAGATTTAACAACGTGAGCCAAAGAAATTAGGCAGACAACATCGCTGTCATGGTGGACAAAAAAGGAAAAGAAGTTCTTCAAAGTCTCAGTGAATGACTTGTGTAAATCTTTTTTCTCTTTCAAGGTAGTAAGGACCTGAAACCTTTACTATCCCCCAATTTTTCACTCAGCAGCTTTGACATTTGGGTTCTGAAAATACATGGAACAATCGGACAGAGACGAACACGCAAGTGCCTGTCCTCAAAGATACAGCCCCCAAAGCGACTGGCTTTCTGCTTCTGCACAGCTAGGCGCCCGAAAATATACGGAGTAAACTGTATGGAAACTGTCTGAAGAGTTCTCATTTATTTTAATTAACTCATAACAGAACTGTAGCTTAGCTCAAATTGAGAGTTTTTAATCATAGAATCATGAGCCGGTCTGGTAAACAGACAGATAAATGAAATGGGATTTTTTTTCTGCCTTTGTAATGGTCTCCCCCGCTGAAATCAATAGTAAATTCAGTGCTCACAACTGTGATATCCTGCTTTTTTTTTTTTTTCTTATTTTCTCCGAGTGACTTTTCAGCTACATCAGCTACTAAGTTCCAATGCTCATAGGCTATGGCAAAACTAGATCTTGGAAAAAAAAAATATATATATATACACACATAAAAGGTGTCAAATGTACCAAAATCTTACTAGATCAATAAAAATAGTTCTTCCAGTTGGCCAGGTTATCTTAGCAACCCTGCTCTACTGCAGACTAAGTCTTTATTTAATTATAATTAAGTTTTTATTTGCAAACATCTTGTAATTAAACTTCACTTTCTGAATTTACAGTTGAATACTCCCAGTGGCCTAATACAGGCTGATGTACTGTTTTCTATATGGCATATTGGTATTCTTCTATTCCGTATTAACTGGAACAAGCAGGGAAAACAATCGCTAGACAGGAAATGGTTAATGCCCATTTCCACTTAATAAACTGCCTTTACATTAAGTTACCTTCCAGAACTGTATCTTGATTTCTGGATACATTATTTGTTTCGGATGTCAGGAATACCTTACAGATATAACCTCGAAACACAGCTAAAATGAAAGAGTGTTGCTATCTGTGAGAAACCAGGTTTGTACCTTTTGGCAGCCAGGTACTACACTAGCTGCTGCTGGAAAAATTAAATGTTTATGAGGTTATCCACTATAATTATTTTCAAAGTGCAATAATTAGCATGTTTTTCTCTCAAGTACATTTAGAGTCCCCACACCTTCTACTCTGATGCATATTTTTATTTTTTTAAATTTACCAACTCTTCTGAGTTAGAACTCCAGATTAAAACTGAAGTTCCATTAAACAAGAAATATACTTGAGACATATGTATATTTATTAGGCAACAAATAAAATGGGAATATTTTGACCACACAGATTCTAAATACTAAATATAACCAGGGTGTAACTGGACTGTATAAATTTATTTAGGTGACTGGTTTGTATCTAAGCTGAAGGCACCAAATCAGAAATAAAGCTTCACTTTCATTCTGACTTTCATCGATTTTGAATCCTAAAGGCTGAAGCTGTGAGCTAAGTAAACAGTGCACACCAGGACTTCATGAAAAATAATTCAGTTCCCATGAACTGTGGGAACAAAATATGCACAGGATTCTTATTAGTTGCTTCTCTTCAAATATTTAACCATGGTTGTTAATATTTCTTTCTAATATAATATTCTGTTGATAACTTCAAGAAAGAAAACTATTTTACTTTTGACTTTTACACAAGCCATATTGCAATATCTCTCACTGGTCAGTAAAACTGGGGTCTAAACTAAGCAGCTTAAACCATACGTGTCAGGAGCGTAGTAGCAAACGTGGTCAGACTGTATTTAATTATTGGCAGCTCTTTGCCTGTGTGCAGGAGGTGGACTCGCTCCATCCCTTCCCAGCACGACAGGCGAGGGGAACAAGGTGAATTGCCAGCTCACCTAATAAGACGTCTCTGTCAGAGGGTGCTTGGAGACTTTTCTCTCCAGAAGTCTCTTTCTTGCATATTGAAGGGGAAAGCGTGGCTGCAGATTAGGGTACAAAACTGATGAAAAGAACAAAAAGTACTGCACATGGTTCTGCTTGCAGTTGCTGGGCATTTAGAGGGAACAAGAATTACATGACTTGATTTACTTTACAAAAACTGATTAGTAAAACCCCCTGTGGATTTCTTAACTATACTGTGGAGGGATATAAGATTAGTGTAGCAATTCCCATCATCAAACGTATTTACTGTTAAAATATTGGATTAGTGATGTTGTTATCCACTGTTCCAAGATTATACAGTGATTCTTTAAAATTCAGCAGAAAAATACTACACTCTATCATTTGTAATTAGATTTCAGTCTGAGTGTTTTTGCCTTTCCACAAAAAGTAATTCTGCTTAAAAAAAAAAAAAAAGGAAAAAAGAAAAAAGAGAAAAGGACTGCGCTTTACATACAAAGAGAAAATAAAACTACAGACGCAAAAGAAGAAACAAATTATTTTCCTCTTCTGCTTTTGAGAGACAAATGGTTGCACTCGATCTGTATCTTATTGCTCCTGCTTGTCATGCTCTTTCCTGTGGCAATACACCACCATTACACCAGGTGGTAATAAAGCCATGTTGGTGCGAGACGTTGCTTATTCGTAAGACACGTACGAATGTGCGCTACCTGAGCCTGACAAATCTCAGTCCTTGGATATTGAACCCCCACAGAGAACTTTGAGGAGAGCTGTAGACCTTGAGGGTCATCATTGTCTGGGTTTCCAGTGACAACGTGGACTGCAAAGGAGGAAAAGCATGAGGAAAGGGGATAAATTAATGTGTTCATTAAAGTAATTATGCTACATTTGGGCCAGGAAATGTAACTGCACCCTGGCTTTTTAGCCATTATCTTAAGTGAGTGAGAACACTTGGAGTTCATGTAATTAATAAACAAATGAAAAGCTACAGCACTACCACCACCACCTTTCTCACATTTTATCCTGTCGAACACTCTAGGAATCATGTCTATGCAGTATTTCAGACAGACACATAATAGATAGTGATGTAAGAGTCACCAAAAAAAAAAGTTTTAAATCAAATACTCTGCCACCGAGGAGTGGGAGTTTTGCTGTATCTGCCATGCTGGCAAACTTTACTATTTGCCACTACTGCATTTTTAAGCTGTATAACCTTAATCATTGTTCTATTTCCTTATTTTGGTAAATCCTTATTCTCTCTTTCTACATTTATCCTCTTAGTAATTTGGAAGAATAAAGCAATTTGTTTCTGAATCAGAATCATTGTGATCAATGTTATTTCATGCCGTTGCTACACAAAATTCAGATTTTAAAATAGTGTCAGCAACCTCAAAAATTTAAACAATCAGAGATTACTTTGATTTTAAATTGTCTTGTTTCTAACTGACCATAAAAATAGAGGCTATAAATATGTAATCTTAACTGCAGTACCTCTGAACAGGCTTGACAGGGTTTATCAGCTAAATGTTTAATCAGGCAAAGCAGCAAAAAACATAACCACAGGAATACATGGTATTTAGCATTTAAATAAAGCTTGTAAACCAATGACAAGTCTATTTGGGCAACTACTACCACACATGTTCCTTATCTGCAAAGGTCTTGTCCCGAATTTATCGGAACGAGTCTCTCATACTTTATTTTCCAGGCAGTAACATCCGTTCCCATTCACTGAGTTCACAGAAAAAGATACAGAAAACTGGAAGTTAAAAGGCATGGCCATGAAAAAAAATTCCCACATTGTCAATGTCACATTGCTCTAGGAACTTACTAAATCACCGCCACTCCCCACCCCCCCCCCCCAAATCTGTAAAACCGAGAACAAAAACCCCACCACAGAATAAGAAATGAGCCTGACAAAGCACTACAGTTCTTCATTTTTTCTAATTGAACAGTTCAGTTTCAAAATTTTCAGCTACCTGGCTGCTTCTAAGATGAAACCTTGCACAACTGAGGCAAACGAGAGCCATGACAGCACAGGCAACACAAAAAGCACCGTTCCTCGTTTCCCCCAGCCTATAACCTCTGTGTGAAATTGCCCGACTGCTAATAGGTACCAGCTTCTCACCTCCTGATATTAGGGGCCAGATGTGGTACTTTCTGCTTCACTGACTGCTTGGCCCTGCACGCTGAAACTGTGCTCTCAGCTATTTCATTCACTCTCTGTTGATGAAACGCATCCCACAGCAGCTCTAAACATTGAACGGCACTAAGTAGCCCAAGAAAGTGTAATGATTTTTTTTACTGTTATTATTAAGTAGACAAAAGTAGCGAGTCTCTCCCTTTGGCAGGGGAGGGTGTGTGTTGCTCAAAGAACATTCATGTAAATAACACCTTCTTGTAAATAAGAGTTGGTTTTACTCATGGTTCATTCCAGCAGCTTTTAAATATATTCCTCCTCCTTTTAGAGTTGGGAACCATTTGCTTTATGAGCACCATTTGGATCATTTGCCTGTTGCTCATAAAATAGACAAAGCTTTTATCCATGCCATGAATTTTTACTCACTTTATACAAAATATCTAAGGAGGGATTTGCAGGGGCCAGAATTACATCCATGAAAGAATTAACAACTAATTTAATTTTCTGCTACAATAATGGTTCCAGCAGTTTTTTAGTTTGTTGATTATATTTCTTCTCTCCATGAAATACAAAAAGCATATTGGTCTTAGCTTCTTTGTACGTATTTTTTTAAAAAAGCAGGTTATTTTTTTTTTACCCCCAAATGAATAGGAATGACAAAAACATTTCACACATTTTCATCTGCATAGTGACTAAGTAAAAGAGTGGCAAATGCAGTTTTCAGAAGTGACCAGATAACCCGGTGAGGGTCTGTATACTCTGGAAGAACTATGATTCTCATCACCACTGGGACAGCACAACAGAGTATTTCTTTGACAACGCTGCCGGTAACAGTCACACAAACCACCAAAGAAAAGTGGTTGCAAAAGCTCACCTCCGTCCCCCATGTTCCTGCACCAGAGCCCCCCTAAACGATGATCATGGCATCAACCTGCTTCATCTCCTCCTCTCACAGCTCGGAACCCAACATTCTCTCTCCCGTGCCAACAAACCGAAGCCCTGCCCTAACTCCAAGCTCTCTACCTGCCTGCTCTGCACCACGTGCTGTAGGGAAGGGAACAGGAGGAGCCCGTCATCCCTCCCTTAACGATTCATCAGCTGTTTAGCAGCAACTGCTGGAACAAAACACCTTCCTCAACAGTTCTGCTCCTGCACATAAGGGGTTACTGCCTATAAGAAACTATGGACCATAGCAAGCTCCTGTGGTCCTGCACATAAACATTATTGATTGCAGAGACAGATCAATGCACGCTTAACTGTTGTGATTAGCAACTACCTGGATAGAGGCGTTCGGAGGTTTGGCCGTGCAGTAGCTGGAAACAGTCAGGGCACACACTGCACCTGGGAGCCTTTGATTGAGGAAGGAGGGAAGATCCTGTGTTTTGGAGAGTAACAGCCGAGGGATTTCCCTACAATACAAGGCTTGCATGTTTACAGATAACTCTCTTCTTTCTGTATGTAGAGGTGTACAAACATAAATACCACATATCTGTGACTACAGTGAAGAATTTACCATTTAAGAGCTACGATATTTTTACCAGCTGTAGAGACTGTACCATGAAAGCCTGCAGAGTTAGCACTACAACTAATAAAAAAAATAATGCACTCGAGCATGAGCAAAGGTAGCAGTAACAGAGATGTGGGGGTTTTTTCATTCCTACTTCTAAATTCCTGCATCGCATTTGCCACCTGCTTTTGGAGTAAACGTGCCTCTAGAACAAGCCTACGTTCTGGGATTTCATATAAGTAGTTTGTTAAAACTAGAGACTAAATAGGAGAATATTTGTTTGGGCAGAGTGCTTACAGCCTGAAAATACGAGCCAGAGCCTACTTAGACTACAACCACACCATAATTACGGATCGGGGGTTGCTACCTCTGCCTGGTTCTCTCCATCTTTGCCAGGAAACTCTCAACTTCAGCATTACAGCTATAGATTCACTGCTGCCATTAGCAACAGGTGAACCCTGCAAAGCACTGTGCGATATGAATTACAGATGTGGTAGCTGCTAAAGGAAAGATGCTGCAGCATCCATAAGAAGCAGCAGTCTTCCCCTGGGAATTTTCAGAAGCAGCCTGATTCACCAGGTTGTTTTTCTCGGCACCCTACCCTACTTCATCTCCACCCCACTCCAGCGCCTTCTCTTGTACAGCCCCAATCCTTGTCCTTGGAACAGCAACATCCAGTTTCACCTACACTATGAAATCGGCTCTTTCCTTCCCTCCCCTCACCTCCAAAGCCACATATTTCAATGTGCAGTGCAGTACACTGGTACACAGGGAGTAAACAGCAAAAATGGCTCTGAACTCCTGCACGTAAGAAATCCAAAATACTCGATTTGCTCAAGTACGTACACAACTGCAAGGCCCAAACCTCCAAAACCACTGTGTGTTAAGGAAGATTGCGTATTAATATCCCCATTTCTGTATCTCTTTTTGCACGATCAAGTATTTCTTCATTTTTGGTTAAATCCTTACAATGCGCAAGGTTGATCTTTCAAACCTTTCTCTCAAAATAACAAACTTCCACAAACTTCATTTCTACACCAGGAGATGCTTACAGTTTATTGACACACCACTCAGAAAGCAGGGTTTTTTTGTAAAGTTCAGCAAGGTTTTTTAAGCACGTAAGGAACATAAACTGAAGGCAAGATAATCCTGGCATTTCTCCCTTAGAAAAAAAGCTGAGACTTCAACTAAAAGGACACTACCAATAGTCTGGGCAGCCAAACACCAAAACAAATCATTTTGACATACGATGCCAAGAACCACAGAGCTACCTTTTGCAGCATTTTTTTAGAACCTCAGATTAATTCTATTACGACTTACAGAAGCCACTATGAGAGAAAACACATTATCAGAAAAGTTGTTCCAGCCTACCTGTGGCTGAGTCCAAGGCTCCAAGGCTGTTTCTTTCAAAGGAGTTTGTGGCCTTCCCATTTCTTTTGTGTGCTTTTAGGAGAGAAAAGTATGCATCAGTTATATGTTCAACCACTTGGTCAGCATTCAGCATTAATTTCCCTTGAGGGAATAAAACAGGCAGGTACAAAATTTGTACAAAATAATGGTAATGTATCACGACCGCATACATTTGGAGTAGACTTGTAGGTCTGATATTCTTGCAGCTAAGAAATGTAATTTTTATAGAGTTGCTTTAGCTTTCAAGGTATGGGGGGCACGTGCCTTTGTCTGTGTGTAAAGATGAAAAAACTCAGATAAAAATGTGAAATGATTTGCCAACAGAGTAACAGCAGAATTTCAGAGGGAACTCGACTCTGGTTTCTCTGCCGTTTCGTCCCCAGGCTGTGCTATGTTCAATGGACACCCTCAAAGAAGGACATTGACTGCAGCGGAACTAACTTAAATAGGTGAATTGAAAGAAATATTGTGGAAAACTTTTTAAAAGTCTGCATTATTTGGGCAGGGGAACCATGTTTTGAGTTGAGAGCCCTTGCCTTTCCTGAATGCTCTTTGGCTCTGGAGCCAGAAGACTGAGCAGTTACCAGCTTCTGCTCTCCTCCACTTTGCACCACCTTGGAATATCTCAAGATCGACCACCCCAAATCAAAAGTCTCTATAATCAAATGGATTAAAGTAGTCTTCAAAGAAGTCGACTTGCTGACCCTCACACTTCCCTTTCTTAATATTACCAAAAGATCCTGCAATTCCTTGTTGAAGTCTGTAATTCCTCTGCTTCCATAATAAACACGCAAGATTTTTGCAAACTGGGACTGCATATTGAATAGCATGGTGGCTCCTTTTAATTTTCTCCATATGAATTTCCCAGGAAAGGAACTTTACACATTGCTGCAAAAATACTGACAAGTCTCACATATTTTCTTTCTCCCTAAATTCTTTCTGTCATAAAACAGAAACAATGGCATTCACAAAAAAGGTCCACTGCTGAAATACAGTATTTAAGCAGTGCCAGGATTTTCCTCCTTCTGAAACACATCTCTAATGTACTACCCTTTGGATACAGCCTTTTACGTAATATAAATAGCATTTTATCCAAGTCTCATATCAGCGTGATCTAAATGCCCATGGAGACTGCAAGGACTGACAAAGAAAGGGAGATATACCATTGGATTTTCCATCATCTATAGCAAAATGTGGCCACTTAAAAGGAAACATTTTTTTAAATACAGAATTTGTGGGCAACTTCAGTAGCATGGAGCATTCACAGGGCTCATTTAAAAAACCCACCTTATTAAATGGTAATTTTGTTTTGGCAGGTTGGATTGCCTGTAATAATAGATTACAGGCAATCATTTTTACCATTTCTGTTATGCTGTATTTTGGGGTAACAGCAGAACATGATTCATTCTTGAAACAGAACAATAAGTGCATTTCAAGAGAAAAAAATAACCACAGATTTAGTGAATGCTAAACAGAGTTAAATGAATGCATCTGGAAAGGGAAGGTTGTGTTTTTCGTATGTTCAAAAGGAAACATATCCCACCTTATAATCTTTTTTTAAATGTAATGATCAAGCATCAAAGGGACCCAAACACATAATGAAAATTATTAAACATATCAATTGTGGTGCCAAGATACCATAATAATTCTATATTGGACAGCCTGCCAGGAACTGACATTAAAAAAAACCAACAAAACCCAAACCAAAACAAAAAACCCACACTATTTCTTGAGAAATAGTTTTCCTTGGGATTTCACATCAGGTTTTTTTATACCACATTTGACCAGTCAGTTCTATTTTAGAGCAGAGAGAAAAAGAAAAAAACCAAGTGTATGAGTACATGAAGAAAAGGGATGCAGAAGCATATTTAGGTGAGACAATACTTAAAATGTTTGAGTAACACTTGAAAACCATGCTCTAAATCTTAGATATGACTTAATGAAGACTCAAACACCTCTCAATGCTGAATTTCTTATAGACTAGCACCTTGTGTTCTTCATTTATTTCCTAGTGTTTCCACTACGTAGCACCCAAAGAAACCCTTTCACCCCTCCGAAGACAAGTGTCAGAAAGCAGTGACAAAACACAGCAAGAGTGAAAATAGAGCAGGTTCTGGGGCGACTACTAGTCAGTCAGCAGCCTGCATCCTGGAGCACATGAAAGGAAGAAAGAAAGAAAGAAAGAACCAAGCCGTAGCTGCTTCCAGCCCCTACAGGCTTTCCACACGCAGCAGTACGCATCTTTCCAGCTCTCGTCCCGTTTTTACAATGCCGTTTCAGAACTAGAGGGACTCAGCTCTAGAAATTAAAGGCCCCAACGCACAGCACACTCCTGGTTTGCCACGGAGAACCTGGAACTGTGTTTGCACGGTCACTTTTCAGTGTAGAAAAAACATCTTATACGTGAGCTGTGACTACACACGTGATTGCAGTGAACCAACGCTTACACCGCTAACTAGCAGCACATCAGCTGCAGCTTCCAGAACTCAGACTGTGCGAATACCTCTTCTGAACTACCTGCTACTACAGCAGTTGTGCTTCTAGTATACAAGCTCCCTACTTACCACTTGCTGAGATATACACACATTCTTAATGGACCACACAGAAGCAGCACTTATTCACAAGTACTCTTTTCTCTTTTTTAAAGAATGTGGTAATGATAGACAATCCTCCTGGGAGCTTCTTTCTTCCAGCACAGATAAAGAAGCTCTCACTAAAAGCGGAAAGTTTTTGGAAGCCTTTATCCCCCCGTTTTGCTTGGAGCATCTTCCCACAGCCTTCTGCAGCGTCTACAATTCCTCTAAAGAAACAACAGAATATGCCCACAGACTTTTGTTTATGTTCCCTCCACTTCCTCAATTTGACATTTAAGTTTCACACATAGAAGAAAATTGTACCCGTAATGAGATAAAGATGGAATGATTTCAACCTGGATATTACATTATGGTTTCAGCAGTGCCATTAAAACTCCCTTAGCTCTTGTACACGCACTGATTACAACTTCTTTAGCAGGCAGGCTTGACTTCTGGAATAAATTAGGTTCTTTTCATGTTTGATGAACCACCTGTCACTTCTCTTACAGCCAACTACCGTTCCAGGGCGTATCCGGACAACCGATTCAGTTCCTGCCATTCATCCAACACCTTCTGAGATCTTCCCCTCCGCTGGAGCTGAGGAGACTCGTTTTGCTCTAAATCATTACCTGACACCCCGTACCACTGCCCTAGGACAGGCACTGGAGAAGGCAAAGCAAGACGGGAAACCACATAAGATCTTGCTGGCTGTAAAAGTTTTCTTTATCTCAGTAATCCCTTTTACCCAGTGGGAAATGCAATACTGTCAACTGTTCCCCAAGGCCAGGCAATCCTGTCTATCCACAGAAAGTTCAATTTTCATGTATTTTCACTATGAAAGAAGTTTTACTTTGCTGAGTCATCATACAGCCAGTCACATCGGTCTTCCACCTGACCACCTAGAAATTACCCTAATCAATTATGTTAGCAATCAATAAAGTCCAGCATAATGGCCAGCTAGTAAAAAAGATTGTGCAGAAAACATTTTCCTGATATTTGGAATTTTCTGTCTAGTTGTAACAGCAAACAAAAGCTTTAATATTTAATCAAAGTAGTTATTAAATCTTTTTTAGGGAAAAAAGAAATTCATCATGAATATTTCCTGTTGTTTGTTAGGAACAGTAAGTTAACAAACATATAATTACTTATGACAGCTTGAAAGGTAATAGCCAAGCATCCAAAGTTTACCAGAGAAAACAAATCGTAAAATAGATTTTAAAGGTTATGAAATTCATCGTTGTAAGTCAGACTTCATTTTTACCTTTAAGATGCCACACCGGTGGTCCACCACTCTGAAATACAAGCAGGAAATCTCTCGCACATCTGAGATAGTTCAAACTAATCTTACAGCTGCATCCGCCCCATGTGCCAGTCGGGTTCCTGGTGTCTGTACAGGTTAGGCCGATGCATAATGAGACACTGCTAATTTGCTCGACCTATTTTCTCCATCAGACTCAACCCCATTCTCTCTCTGCCCTAAGATACTGGTCCAGCTCGCTCCGTCTGGGATCCTGCCCCGCCAGTCCCCTGCGTAGCTCAGGAAGGTGGGATGCAGGCGGACGGGGGAAGAGGGATGCCCATTCCCTCCTGTCCGACAGCCGCCCGCCGAACTCTCCCTCTCGCCTCTCCCTCCCCACAGGGCGTCACAGCACCAGCGACCAGAGGAAGGTGCCACATCCAGGCGCAGACGTAACGAGCATCCCGCTCCTCAGGAGCCAGGAGAGGCAGGCAGGCAGCTGCCCGCTTTCTGCCTCGGCCGAATCCAGCTCGAGCTGCGCTCCCGGCCACAGGACCTGCTGGATCCCTTGGCTTCCTACAGCCAGGACTCCCGAGCTACCAGGCAGCCACCTGTAATACAAAATACATATCCTACAACTGAGGGAAAGTCCTTCCCTTTTTGCTGGAGAGAAGTTAAATTCTGTTCAGGTGGTTGGCCTCAGCTTCCTGAGTTGGGTTTTAAAATAATCATAAAAATTTCTAGTAACTTGACCCACGGTTATGACTAATTTTTCAATGACTATCACCTTCCCAGGCAGCAAAGGGAATTTGTTCTGGCCCTCAAACTTTCTAGTGTAATGCTGACTACTGGATCTGTTCAGCTGGGTGCCATGCCCTTTTCAGCCTGTTTCCTTATTGACAGTTTTTCTGCTTTTCTTTGAAGCAAATCTGGATTTATCAGAGTTAAAAAGAAAAGAAAGAGTTACAGCACAACAATTTGGGTTTATGTATTTTGATTTCTGGCAAAGCCCTAAAATTATCCAGACGGATACTACCACCAATGATTCTAATGGTTATTGATTGCTGTGAGAAGCAAAAGCAGACTGAAATTCAAAGATAATACGATGCATTTTTCTCTGGTGCCTTCCAAAATTGCTACGGCAGCATTAAGATTGTCTGAGTCAAAGTGTTCCACTCCTGCACTTTACAGGAACGAGAGAGGAGAAAAAAAAAAAAAAAAAAAAAAAAAAAAAGTCTTTATGAAATTGTCTTTCGAGCTGAAATCCTGTATGGCTTGAAGTGAGATTTAGCAAACAAACAGCAAAAGACATTTTGTAAGTAGTATATTAGTTATGTTACATTATCAAAGTCTGGCTGGGATTGCACATGTGTATTTGGGGCAGCTTTTGTCTTTTCTAGTTATGTTTAAAATATATGGCCAAAAGCTACATTTTTAGAGAGGAACTGCAGACTTTACTATTTTTCTGTCCCACATTATAATCAGGAAATCATGTATACTAATTTCACTGTCCAGACAGAACATCTTTATTATCACACCGAGACAAAGAAATGCTGTAAGCCTGAGAAGGAGATTATCTCCATTAACAATGCCTCCTTCTTGCCTGTAAGTTGATTTCAGGTAATTGGATTCCTGCAGTCCTCTCCTTCAGCCTCCTAAGATCCTTCGTGTGAAAGGTGAACAGAAGGGTTAAATTAAGTGAAGAAAGTATAATTTTATGTAACAGATTGCTAGAACAAATTCTTTTGTTCCACGTTTCAAAGCTTTTATAAATACAAAAATAAATCTGTGTGACACATAAGTATATGGGAAAGCCATAGGACAGCTGAAATCAAGATATTAGTACGGATTCATATGGGAGGGGGTTTGCTTCAAGAAACACATTAGCTCTGCCTTTTTCCAAAGAACAAAAATACAATTTGAAACTCGGAGGTAAAAACCCCTTTGTGGAGGTATCAGCGAGGAACCCACAGCCTAGAGCCCTGAAACGTGATTTAGGAACGACGGGAACAATCGACTTCCCACCCCAAACAGCAACTGGAATCACCACTGACCCAACTTCTACGCTGGTTTGGCTGCAACATCTGTGGCTCCATTTCTGAAAGTATCAAAACGCCTTGTGATGCTGCTATACGTCCTCTCCCAGCGATTCCTTGGCCTCAAAAGCCACAATTTAACCCAGCAAGTCTCTAATGGGTCTGCCAACAAGCAGCTTTTATCTTGCAAGTACCTCTTCAAAGATGCAATAAATCACCTAGTGCATATCCAGCCAGCCAGCAATTAGAAGGGCATGATTTCCAGAGGTGCAGCACACCCACAGCCTCCATCGTTTACAGCTGTTCTACTATTCCTGTAGAAAAATCAGCCCTTTGCTTACTTATTTCCTTCTTCTGTTCCAACACACCTACGGGTACAGCGGGTGCCTGGCACGAGGCAGAGGAATGGAAGATAAAGGCAGGCTGTAGGGTGGGGGCTGAATGACTACAGCATACTAGGAAAGCTCAGAGGTTTAACAAAGCCTGACATGAGATTTGCCAGATGGTTCTGTACCGGATTGTAAAACTTTAAACTAATCTTCATTTAAGAGTTTTAAGGGCTGTATCCCTCTTATAAAGCCTCTTGCTCTTTTGCCTGGTTGATTCTGGTAAATTATAGATCAGACTTTAGAAAACTGCTTCCATGAACAGCGGCTCCTTAAATCTCAGCTAAACTGAGCAAGAAGATTACATGTTATTATGATGTAGCACAGCAGGATTTTTGTACAGCAAACATAATGATGTAGAGAAGGATAAAACTATCATTCTGTGCAAGGAGGTCATCCATAGAAGAACAATGCTTTTTATACAGCTAGCAAATCCATACATACATGGTGAATCTTCACCTGGCAAATTCTTTTTCTTAACGGTTCTGTAAAGAAACCATAAGCAAACCCAAAATCTGCATTTCAGGATTCAATGATCAAGCATCTTACAGGAAAGGAAATGTCATTTGGGAGAAACGATTCCAACTATTACTAGAAAAAGTATCTATTTCAAGGGCAATTTTAGGATAAAAGCATTCTATTGGTTTTATGCAAGGAGGAAGGATTTACTCTGAATCCCCAGTGAAATGTCAGATAGTGTACGTAGTATTAAAAATTAAAATGCTCACTAATCTTACAGGTGCCTATATATACTTTTAATTGTAAATCAGATACAGTTTGCATGGAAAAAGCACAAAACAAAGTCAGTATGCTAAGGCATAGACATTCTTTCCACCTGCTGTCAGTATTTGTAATCTTACACAGTATCTTCACAGCTAGAATTATAGTAGAGGGAATCTATAGATTTCAGACTCTAAATGATGACAAAGTTGAAGTGGGAACAATGGAGAATAAAACCAAGCGCTTGGTAACTAGCAATAGCAAAATGTCAAAAATACAGAGACTGAGACCACCAAGTTCTGAGACTTGATACAGTAATTTGATACTAAAATTGTGGCCTATCAATCTTTTGAAGAGGTGATACAAATGTTGAAGTTGTTCAGCTTTGAGTCAGCAGCCTATTGAATTTGCTCTAATTTCCTTTTTCTGTACATGATTTTGACTGCAATGGAGTAATATCAAATGACGTCCCCCTTCTGTCTCTTTTTAATTGAAACATTATTTCCTGCACATGAAAGCTTTTGACTTAAAAGCAATCAGGTGTGATATTCACAGCTCTGGTCTTTTCGGAATGTCATGCACAGGAATTATACGGATTTATCCTAAAGCTCCCTGTAAGAATATCAGCATTTCGGAATGCCCAAGAAAATGCCTATCTGTGAGAATATGCTATCGAAGACTTTATTGTTCAACTGATTTTATTACATTTAAGTACGAATCAGATACTGCGTCACACTGCTGTTTTATCTTGCACATCATTGCTAAGATACTTCAACAAGTTTCACAAATTTCAGAACTGACGAAAGTTTCTTAATTAATGCGTAGTTAAATTCTTTCTGATATAAGAACAGAGGCATTCCCACAAATTCAGATAATCCTAAAGGAGCAAAATTACTTTAAATTTTGATAAACACAGAACATTTTTTTCAGTTCAGAAATGTATAAATCTTAGTGGTAATAGCTGATAAAATATGCTCACACTACATGTTCTGACTTGAAAGTATTTACATATATAAAACTAATGTGACATTATATGCTACAGTATTCTTACATCAAGTGAAAGGGGAAAAAAAGAACTTAATATCAAACAGCTTGTTTTAGTTGCCTGAGCTCTACTTAGCTTTTAAAGAATGAATATAAATGTACAGAAATCCGTTTTGTGACTTGGATATAAAGCATCATGTTAAAAATGTAGTACATGGTAGCAAAACTACGAATTTTTATATTCCTGCATATTTTCTCCAGAGTTGTTAAAATTCACATTTCTTGTTATATCCCTTCATAAGAATAGTCTCTCTTCCTGTAGGTTATTCAGGAAAAATAGCACAGCCTCTGCCAGTATCCAACTTGTCCAAACGGGTTTTCTCCTAGGGCTTGTCACCTTCTTTCTCTATGGTGTGACTAAGTTACACTTTATAGAAATCCGGCTTCTTCTAACGAACGTTTGCAGTTTAAATTGCTCTTTGTCTCTGAATATTAAGTCTGAATTGGATAAAGTTGTTAAAAGCTAAGGCTTCCTCATTTTTTACTTTACTAATCAAGCAAACTAAAAATACATTATCAGAGTCGGCCAGGAGTAGCTCGGACCTGGCTGGTGGAGAAAAGCCTGAACGGGAATCTCACACGCTGATTATAGCCAGGAAAGAATGGCTGACAAACCCCTACACTTCAGGCTTTGAAGTGTGGCAGAACTAAGGAAAATCTGCCACCTTCAATTAGATTTTTCCAGAAAGTTGATAAATAGGTTTACTTATACACAGCAGCAAGACTAATCTGCAACTCTCCTGACATTAGAGACAACATGATCTATAGAAGCCTTGTTGGATCATCAGCTCTTTTCATTTGATGTCATCCTATTTATATTCCTTATCCCCAGCTGTGACTATTTGTCTTCTAAAGTATGTTTGATTTTTCTAGTGCATGTTGTAGTTCTTAGTATATGAAGTAAAATAAAGAGTCAGATTGTTCTTCAGGTGGCAAGAATATGTCCTGAACAGGCACTCGTACCATAAATAATCCCCCAAGAAATAAAGAGGTATGCTTGGAAGTAACTTTTTTTCTTATCAAGTCTCTGAGTAAATTATTCAGCATGTATCCTAAACTATAGCACAGAATTCAGACTGAATGCAAACCGTGTAACTTGTAAAATAAGGAAGAAGAGGGAAACACACGTAGGAGTCTCCAAGGTTAAGTATAGGTAAGAGTAGCTCCATCTACTCCAAGGAAGGCCAACGCAAGGCAGAACCATCGCTCCACTTAAGCCAAGAATGTCTGTAGGCTCTATCAGCACAACTTGTGAAAAATACACGAGTCTTTTTGTAAGTGTTGACATACATAATCACATACTCCTGTCATTTGTTACTTCACGTGTGGTCAGAATACAGTCTGAAATCCCAATATCATTATAGTAAAATACATTTAAATTTGTATTGCATTCTTGTTAACCAAAAGAAACGGGTGTCTGTCTGCCTCTCTGCAGCTTCTTCCCTTCCCTCGGACAACTGTGTGTGTCAGCTTTCCCTCAAGAAAAACAATACGAAATACTTACTTACTTGTCCCGACGGGAAAATGCTATCCACAGATGTCCATGAAGCCCCGTCACATTTCACCTAATACTCAATACGTTATACCAACCCCACATTTACTATATGTCAGGAATCCCTTCTAAAATTACAGGAAAAATCCTACCTTGATATCATATATTTAACTGTGCTAATAGGGTTTGCTGTCAAGAGAATAGTAATTCTATTTCAGGAAGAATTCTAAAATTCTAACTTTTTTTTTTTTTCAGCTAAACATAATAATTACATTATGAAATCACGTCTCTTGCTAACCTGTATAAAATCTGCCTGCTATTCTTCCTTTCTGGAAGGAGGGAACGTACAACTCATCAGAAGCCTCGGCGGGCTTGGGACGTCACCTACGGCGGATGCACTGAAGAAAGGGATTTTGGAAGTCCTGAGGGACTGACGCCAAGGTACACTAATGCCAGAACTTCACCGATACTTAACTGCCTCCATACTTACAGTAGATTTGTATGCTTGGGGCATGGTGGCAGAAGCGCAAATTGGGCAGGCTCAGAAGCGTTCTCAGTGGGTTTTGAGGTTTTGGGTTGGGTTTCTTGGTTGTTTTGTTTGTGTGGGGGGGTTTGTTGTTTGTTTTTTTTCTTACATACACACATACGTACAAGTAATGGGCCCACCCAGGAGACTCGGGGAAGTCATCATAACCTAAATGTGCTCTCTTTATTGTGTAGACATCATTACAAGACTCGTTGGCGCAGATATCGGGGTAGCTTTAAAACTTAAGTACTTAATACAAGTATTACCCCTGGTGCATCTTGTCCGTACTCTGATCAGAAACGTGCTCAGAGCGCAGGCACGCAGCAGAGGCAGAGTTTGGTGCTGGGTACAACAGCAGCAGACAAGCGTGGCACCGCCACGGCAGTGATCGGCACAGATTAGCGATCCACGGGGATCACGCAGCCTGTGCTGAAACCCACGTCACTGCAAGATTTTATTGTGAGTGAAGACAGTTAGATGAAGTTTAGAAGGTAAAATAATGAACACAAGAAGAAATAAACCCCATGCTCTCCACAGGTTTTGTAAACGAGGTGAGAATTAAGAACACAAAGGGATCAGGGGAGATCCGAGTCTTTTAAATAATGGGCAAAGCAGGAGGAGTATTTCTGAAGTACTGAAGAACGCTGACAAGCGGGTGTTACAGTGGTGTTAAGGATGTCTAAACTTAATCCTGCGAGGTGTCTTCACTTAAGATAAATCAGTTTCTGACTGTCTTCTACCAACTGCGTTGTACCTAAGTCCAAGTGCATCCTCACCTTCTATTTTAAAGCTTATTTTAATCCTGACACACACTGCTTCTCAAATATATTTCCTGATGCTTTCCATGTTTTCTATTTTATTTTCTGTTATTCATGAATTATTGAATGAGAGACTGTTTTTCCCCTTGGGGCAGAGTGGGGGAAAGAGAAAAAGAAAACGCAGAACATAGTATCTGAAATCTAATCTTCCATAAATATATGATTAAATTAGTTTATGCAGGTCCGCTTCCACTAATAACGCCTGCAGTGGAAAACTTTTCAAGCACAGTCCTTGTGGTTTATAAAAACAATAATGAACTGATATTAGTATTGCTCCTCTGGAAGCATCATTTTCCTCATTTTAAAAATGGCAAACTAAAGAGCAGAGTCACACATACAGTAATTTTTAAAGCAACAATTCCTATTCCTAATGCCAAGATGAGACAAAATGTACTCTCTTTGATAAGATTGTGAAGAAAACTACTGTCATAAAGTAATGCATTAGAACATCGGAAGTAGACTTCATAATACAGATGATTAGAATTTGGAAGACACCTTTCAGAACAGATGCATATTCACACACACACTCTCTCGCTCTGATTTCCAGGGCCACTCCAGAATTCAAATATTTCAGATGTGCTGCATGAAAATTTATTTGATTTTTGTTAAGCATTTTTATAAAACAGACTCTGTTACATTGTAGAGGATATTCTTATTAAGCAATACACTGTATAAGTCCAGTTTTTTCTCAATCACTACAAACAATTCTTTTTCTGCATCTGACTCCCCAGCAGTATGTTACAGATTTGGGGCACAGAAAACCCGAGGGAATGAGTTAGATGACCAGATACCTCAGTTACAAGCTCTGACCCTAAGCAGATGAATATGAAACTCTTGGAATTTCAGCAAAAATGTTAGCAAAGGATTTTTAAAGCTGAATCCAAAACATGGTAATGTGTACACATCACTGGTCTGGTGTAGTTCCAGCTAGTTTGAACACCAAAAATAGTGAAGACGTGATAACAGAGACTTCAGTTTGAGCCAGCTTACAAAGAAAGACAGGAAGCTTTGCAAGATATAGAACTCAATTTTTTTCCATCAAAATTCCCCATGTTGTTAGAAAAAAGTGCAAAACCTGGAATTTCTAATTTCAGGTAGATAACGTCATAGAAGCAAACTTAAACAACAAAGACCACTTTAAAGCATCCTCCTTTGTTTTTTGTAGAAAAAAAAATACATCCTAGTGGATTAAGGAAAATATCAAAGGAGCTACTATATCATACACAGAGCTCTTATACATGTTAAGGAAAATGGCAGCTTACTTATTAGGGGGAATTGCTTTAATTCTTCCAGATGATATATTCCAGGAATAATTTGAGCTTTTAGAAATAGTTAATGAGATAAAAATCATTGAAGCATCATTCTGATGGAAGTTGAGGGTTTTGCACATTGCACTTAAGAGATTTGCAAATAAACATTTGTAGTATGCGAAAAGCAATGGCAAATACACAGAAAATGGCCATCAATGGATTTCTAAACTATTTACACTGAATTGCTACTTGTCTTAGATTAAGCACACTTTCAGTGAAATAATATATGGCAGTGAAATCATACACAGTAGCCACTTTCATTAATTTATTATAAAGTGCATTATTCTGTCCATATGCAATAGACTGGGAATAATTTCACTTATAAAGCTTGTGACAATTTTCTAAAGGGTTATGCAAATCTTGTATGATCTTCTCTAATACCTTTGATTTATGTATTCCATAAAAAAAAACATTGTTATCTCAGGATTATTGCACTGAACCTGCTGGTATAAATTCAAAATCTTAAGGAATATGAAACACTCTCTCAACCTACATGACAGTGGCCCTTAAACCTTTTTGGATTATACTCTTTGTTGTTCCAATTCCTACACCCCATGAAGTATTATTGAAACAAAAGATCTGAACTCACCACAAATAACATTTGTGGGGGAAGTGCTGGTCCAAGGCTCACGACAAAAAAAAACCCTCAAACTAACAAAAAAGATCTTGGGTCAGTATTCCCCATTTTTACAGTTTGGTTTTCTAAATGCAAGTGTAGGTTAATATTATGTGTGTATTAAAATTTTATTAACAAGGAAAATTGAAGAAGATTTATTTAAATGATCTCTTTCTGAAGTAGGGAAATGGAAATCACTTTGTCTCACAACCCTTTAAATATTCTTGTCAGTCCCATTGTAACATAAATAAAGATAAAATGTCATTATTATAGGAATGTAAAGCTGTTATGATCTATCCATACACATATAAAGCCTCAGCGTTCAAAGGTAAAAATCATATTTTTCCTTTTTTTGCTATTCCAGACTTATCTCAAAGGGAGCAGTTGGAAAGAAAGAAGAGGCCGTGTAGAACTTGTTGACTGAACCAAATGGAATTTTCTAGGCAATCACATGCAGTACAGATAGGCTGGCTATACAAACGCACCAGCTTCTCTTTCCTTTCCTTCTTGACGTAGTTGAGCACATACACTGCTGTTCAGTATTAGTGAAGTGGAACTCAAAAAGCAAACATCATAAACTTTTCATGTCCTTCAAAATTTCTATGTTCAATTCTGATGCAGCAGTGTACCTCGCACAAGTACACTTGGCAAGATTTATATCTGCCAGCCCAAGGAACCTATGCTGACAACATCCTAAAACAATCATCCCATTCTGTTTCTTTAGCAAACAAAAAGTTGGAATAAAAATGAAAATGAGAAGAACAAAAATGTCACTGCTACTCAGTCACTGGGTGCTAAGAGAGACTGCTGATTAAGATATTAACTGAAAAGCCCCAAAAGACAAACCTTTTGAAACAGGGAATGAAAAGACATTTGTTCTCCTTTGTAGACATACACTGAATATACTAAGGAAACGTAACCACTGCAAATAAAAAAAAAAAAATCACAGCTAAAATAATTAATAAAAACGGTAAATGACATACAAAGAAAATGACATAAAAGGGTTCCCTCAAAACCAGCTGCTTTTGATACAGAGCAAAATAAGCATGTGCCACATGACAAAAGATATATCAACAGGGATGGAAGAAGACTTCTGGAAAGCTGAAGATCAAATAAAAAATGCAGAACTATTTTCTGTGTTAAATATGTACAATAAATATAAACTTTAAGACAACAGACCTAATCCTGCATTGTCCTGAATCCTGCGAGTGAGCAATTTTACATAACCTCACATCATTGCTTCACGGAAATTTTTAAAGAACTATGTTGTATCAGTGAATTTTTAGACTCTTTTTAAACAAGCTTAGAAAGGCCAGTAGCAGTAAATAGAAGACAGCGAAATATCATGACGTATTATACTTCTATTCTTAACAAATCAATGAATCGCACTAAAGATTTAAATTACATCTCTCCCCTATTACCCAACTCATCACAGAAAGTCTGGAATCACTCTTCACTGGATGAAATACCAATAATACAGAATTCATATTTAAACTTCCCTTCAGATTATGCCTATAAATGCATGAACTGTTACAAAATCACAGGATTTAGAGAAAAAAATCCACTGTGGAAATAATTTTTCTACTTTGCTATTTACAAAATTTTTTCAACATTTACCTCTTACTTTAGAGAAATACTCTACTCTAGCATAACATACCCCTGATTCACTTTAGGGAAACTATTTTGTTTCAGCAGAAATTTGCATGGAAGAATATCATCATAAAAGGCTAAAATGGCTATAAGGGAAATTACACAGCTCAAGTATAGTCTTAAATAGTTATATCCTTAAAAAAGTTTAATATTCTATCTCAACCAGAAATCAGATTCACTTTAAAAAATTGTAACATTTGTCTCCCAGAAATATATTGGGATTTGATTTTTTTTTTTCCTTCCTCTTTCTTTGTCAGTCTTTATGAAGCTATCTCTAGTTTACAAAATTTCTTCAAGCAGTTTTCTGCCAACAGTTGCTTTCTTTAATTTACCTCTATCATAGATTCCCAAGCACAACAGTAGGTTCTTGGCTGCTTTGAGATCTGCATTTAATTCTGCATTCCTTCCTTTCATTTCAGAAACGTCCGCCTTTATCTACATCATTTTACTTTGGGGCATCATTTAACTTAGTCCTCCCTAGCCACAAGTCCTAGCAGACCCTCCCACAAACTTCTCGCTTCAGTAAATTGATTTGCTGTCTCCTCTAACTATCCTTCACAACAAATCAATCCTTTGACTCCTCCACTTTTCTGAAGGCTTACCTCTTGCCTGCAAGAGAAAAGTTATAATCATCCTTCTTTTTTTGTATTTCTCTGTGGCAGTGGAGAAAGATTCATTTTATATTAAGCGCTTGCCATCACAACTGGGTTCAGGGAGAGCCCATGGACCAGTCAGTGCTCCCCATCTCAGTGCCATCACCGTCCATCAGAGCTGGAAGGCTCAGGAACACTGTCAATACGCTGCCCCCCACAAAGGAGTTATATTTAAACCAGTGGAGGTTCTCCACCCGCTCACACACACCAACATGCACCACAGTTAGAACTTCTCTTTGGATATGCCCTTCCACCTCACAGTTTTGGAATATTTCTTTCACTTCTTACCATTTGCCTCGCTGTTACAGAGTGTACCAGAAAAAAATATTGGGCCGGGAGGGCATGGGGAAGATCAGGATCTAGGACTTGATCTCAACTGACTAATGACTAGAATCAGCCACACAAAGAAATACCATTAAGAAGCTCTACTGAGAGTGACTGCTGTACCTCAACAGTCTGGAGCATAATTAAAGATGGAGCTGTTCGGACATTCTGGAGCAAGTCAGTAACTTCACGAGATGATCTTCTATCTTGGAAAGACCACCACCACATTAGATAGGTCAGAGGGGCAGGAAAAAAATGGATACAGAGAAGGTAAACGTACCTCTCCTACAGAAATATTAAAATGAATGGCATTGTTCATCTTAGAAGGAAATGAAAAGCATGACATAAGAGGATATATGTACTGACACGCACAGGTGTATTTGTAGGTCAAATAAATTACATGGTGACCGCTCACAAAAATCTAGTTCAAGAACTGAGGGGGAATCAATTAAATTAATATGTTGGTTTTTAAGGGAATTAAAAAAAAATAAAAATCTTGTGGGCTGTATGATTGGAGTGCTGAGCAAATCATGGATTTCACAACATGGCATTAAAGAGTAACAATATTCAGAGCTATAATAATTAAGACAAAATAGAGATGATCTCCAGAGAGCAGCGCAGAACCTTATTTTCCAGCACCTTTAAGCTATTCTAAGCTGTGGGAGTGAGATCTTGATAAGTGATAATTCCACCCTATGGCACTTCTAACGCATTTTTCATAAACAACTCACATTTGCCCGTGTTAGTTCTGGTGTACTTTACAGTTTTAGCAACACAGTGTTTCTTGTTTCTGCAGATTTGCATTTGTCCACACACGTTTGATGTAAGTTGGCAAACCATAGCTTGTCTCCAGAGTGAAACAACCCCCTGAACAACACAAGATCTCCTGCTGACAAGCGGGCTATGCCAAGATGTCACTACGTGTGTGCTCCAGTGACTTAATTTCAGTAACTGAAAGTCAGAGCTCCGAGGACCTGACTTTCCTGGTGTAGGCAGGGCGCAACACAGCGTTTTCATGGTTCTCATCACAACCCACATCCAAACTGCTACAGATCGCAAGACCGCAGCACCAGAAAAACCTGCAGAATCACTGAATCATTCAACGGTTACCATTTCAGTAAGTTACACAGTGTGGTAAACTGCTTCAGCAATAATAAAAATAGTTCATGGAAGAAACCGTTAGGTAGTAACGTGAGATCTGTTGTCCCGTCTTTGCTAGAGCACATTGCGATAGTCGGCTTCCAATCCCACCTGTTTATATAGGAAAATTAGTTTCTGACTCTCAGAGAAATCAATGAACTACAAGTTTTATGAGAGAAAGTTGTAGGTTATAATAGTTTTAACGCGGAGAAGTAAAAAATAATAAAATACAAAAACATTTCAGGGAATTTAAAAGAAAAAAATATTAAATGTGCTGGGGCATTAAGGTCAGCTCCCTAATGCGCAGTACATATTCACTAGCATAAAAAGCTTTTATGGTTTCCTGAGGCTCAACGTGCTTTTTTTCTGCTTTTAGATGTCAACAGGTTCATCCTAACCATGCCCTTAGCATTCATAAATCATCCACTTCATTATCAGCCAGTGCTGATCAGCTGTTCAAGTAAATCTAGATTTAAGTTAACTACCAAACACAACATCTCTGGCACAGCACACGACTGAATTTGAAACTTATATTTCTGAGATTGCCCTCTGCGCCAAACGTGCAGAGGGGATCATCTCGCTGAGAGGTGCAACAAAACACAAGCTATTATGAATGCAGCACTGACAAAAAAAACCCCAAACAAACAAAAAAGCAAGCACCTTCGCCTTGTCAACCTAATGTTAAAAGTTATAGCCAAGTCCTTCAGCAGAATCATTAACTGCTACATGGCACAGAGGAAACAAAGGCGATGCAGCAAAAAAGCTTGCATGGAGCACTACGTGCTAGCTGCCACCACACAGAGCCAGGGGAAAATTACAATTCATGTATTTATACTCTACTAACGCCTCCCCCCCAATCCCTGCTACTGGGGATAAAACCAACTTGATCATGTTTCCAAAGATTCTTCCAAAGCTGAAAACTTTTCCCTTTCCTACTGTAGATGACTTAGTGAAACAGAGAACAGATTCAACTGTAGTTCATAGTCATTCTCATTTCCAGAAGAGGTTTCTCCAGCGCAACAAATCTACAGCTGCATCCATCCCCATCTGGAGGTCTGTTGAGTTCACAGCTTAGATACATACATACATACAGAGACATACGTGTTTAGGTTTCTCTCATGTAAAGATGGCTCGCGATTTAAAGTTGTCAGCCCACGATAAAAAGTCATGTGCGAGGAAAAGTGTCCTCAGGAATTCTAAATTGTAAACCCTTCTTATTAAGGCTGTATAAAGGTTGGTTTGTTTGTTTGTAATATTCCTACCAGTATAAAACAATACTATGAAATCCCATACCTGTAAATATCCTGGTTTTACAGAAAACCAGGAATACATGCCCATTTGCATGGAACTCGCACTGTGGTATCTGGCAGCACGACAACCACATTTTATAGAAGTTGTCACCAAGAGACTTGTTCTGGCCAGAATAAATTTGCTCACCACAAACTGGTATGTGCAGGAATGTCCCACCAGTATGAAATGGCATGCTTTCTCCATAACAATCGTGGTCAGAAAGTAAGAATACTTTCAACAGAACTGAAATTCTTCGAAATTCCCTAGTCTACCGTTTTGTTTATGTTGGAATAAACCCAAAACTCTCAGCTCAGATCTACTTTCCTAAGGAACTCTCAAAGCTCATCTTTTGTGCCCAGTATCTTCATGAAGAACAAAACAACCAGAGTTGTCTGTGCTACTGTTTATTTATATTATGTTAGTTGTTACTGGGTTTCAGCATACCATGAAATATTAATAATGATTAAAAGAGTATGCTTATTTTCCTACAGGGCATAATACAGACTGCATATCAACTTACAAGTATTTTATCAATTTTTATAGTTAGTTCTAGTATACGAATAAAAATGTTACTTATAATTAACAATTACCCCTCTTTTGTACTCTTTAGATATACCCATACATACCAACTTAGGTAATAAACAGTGCAGTATCTTTTAAAGGTAAATAAGCCTATTGAAATGATTTGCTTAAGTACTTAAGTATACAATAATAATTTCATTTGTTTCAATTATGAAACTACTGTGAATTTCAACATCTCAAAGTGTCTAGTTTTGATAGCTTTTTTTTTTCCTTTTTCAATCAAGTAACCTTCTCCAGTCTCTCAAAAATATTTTTAAACACCATAGGTACAACATAATTGCAGAACTACAAAGATCCGTTACGGCTGACATGGCACTAATAGTTCTTGTGGGTGTACCTTTATTTTAAGAAAGGATGAAAGCTTTTTGTTTTCTGGCTTTTTGTCAGAAATTGCATTGTTGTGGCTTTCTTTTTTAAAAACATGTTCAAGTACCTTCCTCACAGCTCTTCCTCCTCTTTTCCAAGCTGAAGAACTACTTCACCATTTCAGGCACAATAGAGCAAGTAGGCCTTCTACTGAACTGCCAATGTTTAAATTACTAAACTAACCTTTCTTACAGTAAGAGTTGAACTTCAAATGCTTGTTTAATTTCACTTACCCTTCTATCCTTTTAGTTATCTATTCCTAGCCATCTGGATTACCACCATCAATAAAAATTGTTTTCTGCTGTTAGACAGGGGTTAGCATCTTGAAAAGAGTCTCCATCTAATTATATAGATTTACAATTACAGCAGTGTAAAACACTTCACATCCGTGTGTTAAAGCTATAACTTATAGCCTATACTGAAATAATTACAACAGTGAATACGGTGATGTGCTCCGTTCCTTCGAGATAAGCAGCGTAGGATCCGCTCACAATTACTCTCCGGACACCTAAGGAGATGCACGTCCCAAACCCTAGACTAAACCACACAAGGGCACCGTCCGGCAAGGCGCTAACGCGTGGAAGACTAAGCAGAGTTGTAGGTACAACCCCTCAGCCCTTCGCCCAAGGGCTGCCACCCGCGCTGCCCTCCAGGCACCCCCCGAAAACCTCGGAGCCGCTCTCGCCGTCGCCGCTCCGCTACAGTCGCTTTCAGTCCGTGGGGCAGAAGATTTAGTGGCAGATTTCAGCCCTCGGAGAGGTAGGGTTGTATTTCAGCTACCCCACAAATCAGATGCTGAAGAGGACAATTCACAACCCGATTGAATTATAAAGCGACAACCTCCTGGATTTTCCGATAAAGTAACCAGTGAGAAACTTGTGAAACCCTGCTGGTAAGAACACAACTACCAAGCTCATACGACATTTCTACCCTGAAGTCTTTCAAGGCAACTGGAACCCTTCAGAAAGCACTTTTAGTGACTTCCAGGATGAATGGCTGAGTAAATACATTTGAGAAGCTCGAAGATAATGATCTGAATTTCTCTTTTGTCTGGAAAGCTTTGTCTTATATCCTCTTCTCTCTCCCCCTGCTGATGCCTCCAAAATACAAAGACTCCACAGACTCGGAAACACAGAACTGTGGAAGTCACAGACTTAGCCTGGTTTCCTTACAAGGACCTTACAGACAAAGGTCTGCTTTTATGTGAAATCTCTTTTTTCATCTTTGCTTTCTCTTTACACACTTCAGCCACAGAACTAATTCATCTTCATAGACAAATAACACCTCCTTTCTTTTAAACACAAAACGCTTTATTTGTAAAAAATGCAGAGAGATCAAATTAGGACAATATATGCGTGTGCATATTACCATTTTAATTTAAATAGGCTGTTAAGGAGAATAAGGCAGTAATCTTTTCACTTCATTTCTCCCAACAGATGCTAATGAGAGAAAGATATGAGTATTTTAAACTAGAGAGGTCAACAGGTATTCTAAAGGTGAAGCAGAGATATTTCTGTTCGTGTTCTCATGCAAGTGTCACCATGGGAAAAGGCGAGCGCTACCTTAGGCGTGATGTATCATCACACTGCACACATTGCCACAGACGCTAGCCCCATTCGGAGTCTTGTTATTTCTTGAAACAAAAGGGTCATCTCAAATTTTAGACAGTGCTATGAACAGTATTTAAATTTGAGCTTTACTTACAGATATACTACCCTGAACTGTAGGCTCAGAGTGAAAAGATGGCGCCTGCAATATTAACTGGCCAGTCCTAGAACAGATAACTTCTATCTACTGAATTAATTTTATTTTCTTTCTGGGTTGGATGATTTTTTTAAAGATTAAATATGCTTGGCAATATTTTATAGCTCTTTCAAATACAACCAAGTAATTAAATCTTCAAAGCACAAAGACTACAGAGATATCAATGAATTAAATAATTCTCACCCTACATAAGCACTATTATCCTGTGTGGTTTTTTCAATAAAAGAAAGATAAATTGAGAGATTAAGTGAATTGTCCAAGGTGGTATGTTGAGAAATTCATGGAAACATACTTAATGGAAGTAGCATCTCCTAACACCAAAACATTTAGTCTAGCAGACTAGTAATACTCTAGATGAAAGAGATGACAGCTCTCCTGCACAATACGTGCACTTTTTTTTCAGACAAAATAATACTGCAGCAAGTGCTGATGACCCCTCTTAAGTGGACAAAGCCAGATATTGCACAATGGAGCAGTAGGATGAAACCATGCTGTTCATTCCCATGAATTATTTTATTCAGACAGGAATATATATTTACAGAGCAGATGCTTTAGCATTTGGGTCTTAGATTAAATTCTTGAAAAGATACATCTGAAAATACTTACAGTAATAAGGCAAATTCAGACTATATAAAAATTACAGTCACAACTGTTACATGAATTATTTATGCCCGTTCTAGATACAACACAGATTACAGCAAAAGTTAAATACACATGCTGTATCTCAGTTTCTGTATCTCTAATTTGTGTCACAGATCTTGCAAATTAGCTCATTCAATAGCAAACACACAATTTTAACAATAGCAACTCTATTCATTTGACACAGAGAATTATTCAACCTGTTAAAGATTACCCGATTCCACCAAAGTAGTAGGAAGTCAGACAAAAACTCTCCTCCACTCGAAGTACAAAATACAGATCAAACTAGAAAAAGAGAAGAAATAAATAGGATGGAGCCTAGGAAATGTAAGGGGGTACTCAATCTCAAAAGTATCAATCCAATCAGAAGAAGAGTTAAAACCTCTTAAGTAAAAAGTTCACTCTAAATTAAAAGTTTAGGAAGTCTCTGATGTGTTTATGAAAAGATACTTAAACTTAGAAGAATATTTACCGCTCTGTTGAAGATCTCTTGCAAGCATAATTTCAGAACAGTCATCTTCTATTTTGAAGACTGTTTTTAATAGTGAGTTACCAAAGTGATCAAGACTTCCAAAGTTTTTGTGGGTTCGTTTTTAATTCTTTTTATTACTTTTGATTCTTCGACACAAGACCTCCCAAATTGCCAATCTCATATAATAATTTGTCATGACAGCACAAAAAAAACATTTTGCAGGTGTCTATAGAAGGACACCTGCTTCTTTTGTTTAGAATCAAGAAAAGAAGCGTAACAGTAATACTTCATTAATGCCTCCTTTCATAATGCTGAAATTATTTTTTAAAGTGTACTTCCTCTAATGGAATAGATGACTTCTTTGTCTCTGTGACTTTCTTTCCAAACTGCACGCACTTTGTATGAAACATAGCTCCGAGGCTGTCAATTGAGCTTGAAAGTTAATGTTCCTGTAAATCACCAACTGCCAAAACGAGCTACACCATTTACCTTGTGACTGTTTTTTGAAAGTTATCATCGAAGTATTTAGCTAATCGCACTTCAGACCCTGTTTGTCTCCCAAGCCTGTATGGCCAGCAGCCATTCACGTATACAAGACCGAACAACAGAACTGCACGCTCACTGGATAAGCGATGTTATGGTAAGTCATTAGTGTGCTATACCAGTGATGGATTTCAGAATTGAAATTGCCATGAATCATGTCATTAACTTAAGATTCTCTCTCCATACTAACATGTCTTGCGGCAGAAGAGCCAGAGCAACGGCACTGTATTACAGAGAAATGCTTCCCACGGAACTCAGGAGGTGAAATGAAGGGATTTCTTTCTTTAAAAGCACAGTTTAGACAAACAGATTTACAACCAGCAATCTTTCTTTTTTTTTTTTTTCTTTTTAAATAGAATTTTCCTAGATTATTTGTTGGCTTATTTTTACACTCTTCCCTAAACATCCTTAAAAAACCCCCAACAACTACGGCACAGCCTTAACCTTACACAGTGGGAGTAATTGCCTGGAGTTCAACGAGCATTAGAGGAAGCAACCATTGCTCTGACCCAACTCAGTGGCCGAAGACACACATTGTGCAACATGGCAAAAGACTAACCAGCTCATATCTATCTCTTACGTTGCTGAATTTCAAACCGAGCATAGTATTCCAAATTAACGATTGGAACAGACAAAGTTTAAACCACAATATCAACATGGAGGAGAAAGCTTAACTCCCAGAAGAGACTGCAGTCTGTGAAATGGTCTGCGACTGGAGTACGGTGAAATGGTTGGTGAGCAACGGGGGCCGTCTGCCCTGTGTTGCAGGAGTTTCAGTCTAGCTTCAGTGTGGCCCCATCGTTAACAACCCATCTTCACTGAAGCACCGAAGGTGTCCTCCTGAAACATATCCTGCACTTTATTTTACCTAAAACCAAATCCAGTCTGCACACTCCCAAACCATTGCACAAAATGAAGTGAAGCACAAGAAGTAGACATCACTTTATAGGAACTGAAATTCACACACACCTTCTGCATCTAACTGGCAAATTTGGGATCATTTTCCAAGCATTCAATAAAGCCACATAAAACTTTAAGAGACAGCTTACTTTATTCTATCAATATTTCCTAATTTATAGTCAACAGTTTTTTAATTCAAGATCAGTTAAAATCTTCCGATAGCTCTTTTGTAATTACTGTTTTTAGTTAAGCAATCCCAGAGATAAAGTAGAACAAAGAGGAAAACCAGTCTCATGTTGGGTCCATTTGGTAAATAGCATGTGGGCAGGACGCCATTTATGAGAAGACCATGACAGGACACCAAGGAGGTGTCTGAACTGGTTTAGTTGAGGAAAAAAGAGAAAAAATCTAATTCCCCTTTCAATAGAAAATAAATTTTACTAAATGATGTTTTTGAATTGTATCCTCCTTGCTTTCTTCTTTAAATCAGTGGAGGACCCCTATGTCATTACAAAGCTATAAACACCACTTCAGCAATGATTATATGCTAGCATTGTCATTTCTTCCTCATGCTTATTATGGGTCATATTTCTACCTAGATTGTAAGATTATTGTAATGTTTCAGGTTGGCAAAGATTAGTAAAAACAGTACATAAATAATACAGCATGCAACTGAAATCAGGGTATTTGAGGGAAGGAAGAGGTAGATACGGATTTTAAGTGACAAGGAACTGATTACTTTAATGTTCATAATAATAAGACCTGCCAACAGAATAAGGAATAGAGTCATCAGTTTACTACCAGTGGTGACATTTTTTGTTGTCATTCAGCAAACTAATTGCCTCTTTTGTCAGGTATGAATTCCTTTTAACAGCAATGTTAAAGGCAATGGTGCCTGGCCAGGAAGATACTCCAATCCTTAAAGGCTTCTTCTGTTTCCTAAAGTTCCTTTTCAAGTTTGTTTATCATTTATGCTGATGTCTGTGAAGCTGTTGGGTTCTTGCTTTTCAGAGTAAGGGATAGAAATAAGACAGAAATCATTATGAAGCAATTTGCTAGCTTGTATATAATAACCTAAAGCATGTATCTATTTCTTCTTTAGAGAACAGGAAGCATTTAATCATTTCTGAAAGACCTACTTATCAAACTGAATTACTTTAAGCATCTTCCTATAAATCACAAAGAAAAAGTATTTTGTTTCCAGAAATGAAGCTTCTATTGCAATGAGCAGAAACATTGGCAAATGCATCCTATTACTATACTAAATTCTGCAAACTCCTCTAACTTTGCAATGCCTACTTTCTGAGCAAAATTTTTGCTGAGCAATATTACTCAGTTCAAAAAAAGCAATAAATAATTAACATAGCATCTTCTTAACTCTAGCAGCCCATCATTAGAAGATGTATACAGTTCTTGGGAAGCCTGTTTCTATCTTCCTGAAGTTTTGCTCTCCTCTTTGTAGGCACACGCTGAAGCACTTTCTGCTGTCAATCCTGAATGGTTAAGCTCAATAAAATTATTCATATTAATGCAAAAGAAGTAAATCCTGATCATCAGGCTATGCATCAAATTATCGGCCTGTAAAAAAAAAAAATCGGACTGAAGAGTTTTAACTTAAACAGCTGATGCACTCGTATCAAACAGAGTTCCTAACATTAATTTCTGAGCTTCATTTGCCAAAAAACCCCACAACCCTTTCTCAAGAATATAATACTTATCTCAGTAAAGCACTTATGTTCTGCATTGTTACCAGACAGCCATTTTCCTCTTCTGATTCACTTGAAAATCAGTAATACGTCATCCTCACAAACCACCAGCGGAGATAGAAGGCTTTACGTAGCTATAGCATAGACATTTATTGGAAAAAAACCACCATACAAACAAGAACTGTCTTATGCACAAGATATCTTTCTATTAGTTTGAACGTGTAACGTCACATACATAACGGTTCCAGCCCAAGAGAAAGTTTTAAACACGACTTTGATGTCATGTATCTTTTCAGAGGAGAGGCCAGAAGGCAAAGTGGCTGAGCACATTAGCGGTTATCCCCTCTATTCACAAGGCTTCTGTGCCATTACCCGTGATGACAGTTAATTGGAAGATCAGAACTGTGATCTGACCCACCGTGCAAGTCTCTTTAAAGCAATGGAGCTACCTATAGAGATATGTCCTAACAAAAATATTCTGTGATGTTATAACACTGCAGCAGCACACATGAACATGACTGTACAGAGTATCCACTGCCAATCAATGTGCCAAAAAAGCACAGGTGTCTTAAAATGTCTCTCCCATAGTCCAAATGCAAAATTAGACACCAAAAATGAGTGAACGTCACCGAAAATGAGTGAACAACATGAAGTGGGGATAACAATAACACTGCAGTTTATCTTCAGTTACCACCAATTGGCTTTAATTTTAGTTGAAGACTGTCCTCATTTCCTTCAAAAAACCTCTGGTGCTAGGATGACCGCAAGTTATGATTTAGTAATAACAACCTGGAATAAAAGTTAAATATCTAATGTCAAAATGCCTTAAGAGAACATTTCTAAGTTGGTATGGATTTGGGGATGTTAGAACTCAATTCAGCCTTGAAGATGGATAAAATTCATTCAGTAATTTTCACAATCAAATGCTTTCCCTTAAAACTTCATGGTCTTGAATGTAAACTACGGAAAGGTTAAACACTTACTGAGCTCTCCACATAAGATTGCAAACTTTTCAGATTCAAGCAGCTATTAATTAAAAACAGATTTATAGTCTTACTAATTCACTACCATTGCCCATACCTTTCCTTCTGTAACATCTGGCAATCTAACAATTTAATTTGCATTACTGAAGCTACAAAAAAAATCTATCAGAGGAAACAAAATAAAAAAGTATCTTTCATGCTTTTGTTTCCCCGTGAAAAAGGATTTATTTTAAAAACACAAGTTTTAGGGTCTCCTCTATGTTAACACATACCTACGGGTATTTAGGAGAATTAATTTTAGGTTGAGTTATTTGAGAAATATGTATTCAATTTCTTTTCAATGAAATATTCCCTACAGAATTTTATCATAAGAGCTTCATCTGCCACTTGCGAGTACTTTCAAATACACTTTTTATGGCTTGATCCTGATAAAGTATATCCCAAACAAGGCCAACATGATACATCTCCTGGGATATCATTGCATTTCTGGTAAAAACACCCTCATTTTTTTAATAAATCACCCCCAGACTTCACCAGAATATTATACAGGCTACCAGGACTTTCCCAACAAATACTCACACTAAAACACCAGCAGCAGCTACAAGCACAAGGCAGTATATCTGTGTTTCCACAGCATGTAACAGAACACAGTATGAAAACGGTTAACTTAGTTCAAAGTCTCCTAAAATAATGGCTGAACTACGTTAACTATTAACACAAACTTTTGTTTTCCAAATACACACACGGGGTTTTTTTAATCTCTCCACTGTTACTTTACACTTCATTGCACTTCTTTACTAAACTCACTTTGCATTTTAAGCCATTTCCAAACACAATTTGATCAGACGGCTTCAAATCTAGAAAAAACCCCAGAATTTGTCACTGGACACAACGTGTCCTAGTTTAGATACACAGTTGATTTAAGATGGAAGAGGCTTATTCTACTTTCTTTCTTGTTCCTAAGTTTGGACGGCATGATGGCTGTGATGAATCTGTGAAATGTTTTCAATAGGAGGGTATTTAGGAATCATTCTCCCTGGAGACGGATATTTTTCACAGTCAAGAGACAATTCCTCTCCATTTTCACACAATCATATTATGACTACCTGACTTAATACTGATGTTATGAAAACAAGTAAATCTTTTTCTCATTTCAGTATTGTCGATCAAGCTTTTCTCCAGCACCCATAACAGGATCCAACCCTCGCTGGAGTATCCGTTTGCATGCTGTGCTGCTGACTCAGTACCATGAGATATGCAGTTTGAAAGAAAGCCTGGCATTTTAGTTGTCAGTTGTTCATCAGTAAAATAAGCAAAGACTCCAATTCAGGAGAAAAAAAAAAGATAATTTTGAATTCTATCAGATCCTACTAAAGCATAAGGAGTTACTTATGGTTCCAATACATAAACAGATATTTCGCCTTCCTGCTCATGTACCTTAAAGTACTAAGCAGTCATCCCTGTGATTTCAGATGGATTGCTTCTATATTTAATGTTAGAAACATAGCCTAGCCACATACCGATGCAAAGCCACTGAACACGGTCTAACTGAGCTATTTTACTGATGTCTAGTTATGCTGCACGTGCATAAGCCTTTGCATATTTTTTCCACCCTTGAACTCAAGGAATAGACTGCATGAGGGAGGCACATATCTGACACTTTACTATATTCTTCTTGGTACATTGCATAATATTTCAACAGGGGACTACTTTACATTCTGATAATATGTGTAAAATATGTATAAATGTCTTTATGTCATTCCAGTCACCAAAGTGCAAAAAGTCTTTTCCTTCCTTAACCATATTTAATCATCATTATCAGTATCTCTCCAGGACACAGACACATTTTTATCATTAAAAATTTGGTATTTTAAGACGGGGAAAAAAAAGATACATAAATTGGTTGTGATGAAAATACAGGAACTGGTATGACTGAAGTAGTTTATAAGAGGAACGCTGATTAAGCTCCTGAATGGATACTGATTATGATCAAACCAAGTGCTAAAAACAGTTTCTCAGCAGCTATGCTAGGTGTTACAAAACCTCCTACTTGACTAATGTCTTGAAACTTGAAATGTTCTGAATTATTGGCAGGACTGAAATTTTTATTGACTCTGGTCAATAAGGTTTTTGTTACCGATACTAAAGTTCCCAGAAAAATAGTTATGAGGATACACAAATAGAAGACAGAAAGGAGTCTGAAAGCCCAGCAAGAAAGTGTTGTGTCTAGTATAAGAAACAATATTGGTATAGCATAAATATCATATATAGGCATACAACGGAATGTGTCTACAAATGAATGTAATAGTAAAATAATTAAAGCGATTGACCCTGTATCACATTAACACGTAACTAAAACTAAATAACATGCTCTGTCTGTTTTAGAATTAACATTTTAGCCTTTAACCTATGTTTTTCAAGACAAAATGAACATGGCCATATTCCAATGTAGGTGATAGTGTAATACAAGGGTGAATTAATTGCAAACAGGAAATCAGTAGGATAAAATATTAAAAATGTTGTGAAATAGCTTAAAAATAAATACAGTTTACAAATAGCTGTGAACTGGATAGCTCAATAGATAGAAAGGCTACTTTACCCTGTTTCACAGAATAAGAGTCTATCAATTGTTTTGTTCATGTACTCAGGTGGTTTGCAAGTATGACAACATTCTTAGGATTTAGTGTTGTTAAACAGCTTACTTATTAATGTTAAGGAATGTTAAATATAAACTTCACTATTTCTAGCATATAGTACTTAATAATTTATGTAAGTTTTAGTTTTGCATGACTTTAAAAGGGAGACCTAATTAAAGAACATGCATTTAATAGACCTATTTTTATCTGTATCTAAATCAAGATTTAATTAATAACCTTTTTGAGCCAGCACCTAAATTTTGCTACTGTTCTTCCAGGTGTAAGGAACTCCACATTTTAACAGATTCCATACTCTGTACCTCCTCAAAGATAATTACATCTGCATCACACAGCTGTAACAAGAGAAAAATCTGTACTTATTTACATCATATGGATACCGTAATAAATATCACATTGATCAAAGTCCCAAAAGAAACAAATAAAATCTGACTCATACAAAACCACTAAAGGCATACTCCATCAGCTCTGAAAACAAGTCATTTTTTACTTGCAAATTCTTTAGTTCTTGTGGCAAGAACTGCGGGCCGTAAGGTGTGAGTGAGTTTTATGTATTAAAGTGCAGCTCGGCCTTGAGTTACAAGTGCGGTGCAGCTGGGTATGAGGGCTACGGCTCCGAGCTCACCTAGAGCACTCTGCTCGTGGATTCGGGGGGGGCCAAGAGCTCCCAGGCCTGTTCTCCAGACAGATGATTCCCACTAGCAACCCTGAAACATCACTTCATAGTGTTATCAAAGGTATAGTTAGTTCTCGGTGCACATACATTTTCCATGTACCCGAACAAATGAAAGCTGCTGCTGAGAAAAAAAAAACAACCACAAAAACAACCAGCAAGGACAATCTCTGCTGAAAAGAGAACCATGACTTAGAAATCCATTTTGTAGGCTTGAATTAGAACAAGTTTTAACAGCCACCACAAAATTATCAAAACATGTCTAAAGCATTTTGGTCCTCTATTTAGGCAGCGCACATTTAGATTGATAAATAACAATTGCAAGATTTAGAACTGTGACAGTTTTATTTTAGATAAGTAAACAATCCAACACAAAACCTTATAGCGGAGAAGGGAAAAAAAAAAAGGGGGGGGGGGGGGGGGCAAAAAAAACCCCAACAAAGCCAAAAAACTAGAGATTGTGGTTTTAGCTTTCTCGAAGTTGACCGAGACATTTTCAGCATTCAAAGCATTCATGAAGTGTTCATGAAGCGTAACAGAAGCTACATAAGCAAACATAAATCTGCTATATTGTTTAACAACCTTAGAGAAAAATCAGTTCTTCTGCTTGAAGCTCTTCAGGTACAATATTTGAAAGAGCCAAAGAGCAGTTCACACAATACTAAATAGTATTAGTTCCTATCATTGTACTCCTACTAAAGTATTAAAGAAAAAAATTACTCTCTATTCAGTTTGTTAAAATATGGTTTGGGAGAACAATATTTGCTAGCTGTGGCTGTGGGTGCCTATTTATCCCTCTTCCCTCACCACAGGGCTCCTGCTCAATGAACAACCTCCCCGATATCTTGCACAGCAACCTCACTGCTGCTGCTTCTAATTTTGGAGATCCCTGACTTTTCCTGATTGCAAACACCCTGCAAGTACATCCACTGAACTACTTTATCTTGAAAAAGAACATGTGCTCGACTTGCGAGAGTTCTCAGAAATCAATCTTACAACAGTTAAGTTTGAATTAAAAAACCCCTCCCAAACCCGAGTTTCTTCTTACCAAGTACATTAGGTATTTTATAAAAACTGGAAACAAATAAAGAACAAAGTGAAATAAAACATGTCTAGATAACATCCAACAGTCAGACTCCATAGTGACCACAGCTGTTGCAGTACCAAAACAAGCACAGCTCCCCTTCCACAGAACTTCTTTCCTGGAAAGCTGTTTCTGATTCTGCATCTTTCTTCTTCAGGTTACAATCTTGGTGCACCCTTTCCAGCTTAAACAGCCTCCCTCCTACTCACAAAAGCACGAGAGGCACTCACTGTACTGACAGATAATGAAATAGTATCTCTGTGCCACTATTTATTCTTCACTGAGAACACCCTCTCTACCTTAATAATGCAGGTAAGTTATGACACTCACCTCTCCCTTCTCTTGCCAGCCTCTTTCCCTCAGTTGCCCCCCTTCTGGCAGTCTGTCAAAATGAGTAAGCTAGGGTACCCCACCTGATAACTGATAAATGAAGCCCTGAGAAAAGCTCTAGAGTTTGCTCCGTCTTCTGAGATGATGAAGTTGACAATTTAGTAGATGTCTTCAGCACTCAAGCTCAATGTCAATAGAGATCTGCAGATGAGATGAAGCAGAAGACACCATCTCTTGAAAAGGGGGAATTCAGGGGGCATTTGCAATCTACTTGGAGCATTTGTACTTCTGACACAGAAATGAAGTTTACAGAATAACATACAAGATGACCGAGAAGTATTTGGTGCTTGGAGCCTGAGGTACGGTTAAATGCTTACGTTCACCATGCAGCATAGGGAACAATAACAGGTGCATCGAAACTACGGATTTGCTTATTTATGCTGGGTGCAAGAGCACAGAAGTCACAGAAAAAGCCCATCGCAAGATACAGCGCAAGAAATAATGCTCTGACATTCTCCTGCAAAAGCTGTGCAGTGAAACGTCCCAGGGCACCTGAGCCCTCCGAATACTCCACACGCTCCTCACACCTTGGGAAGGGGACACCGCTCTCTACCCCTGCCAAGGCATACTTGCCAGATGCAGAGTGCACAGCCATCCACGACACTTTCCAGAGCGAGTCTGGATGCGGAGGCCTGCGAGACAGCATCATCGCAGTAAAACAGGTGCAATATTCAGATGCACACAGCTGGCAACTGCTTTTATCTCAGCTAATGTCATACTTACTTTGGTGTCGCTGTGATAGATTGGGTATGGATGCCATGCGTAGGAACGGAGCACGGTATAGAAGGACGTGAAGCCCAACCACATTGCGGCATTATGTCTATTGAAGGAGTATGTGTCATTTTATATTAAACATGAGTGACTGTAGCAAGGGCAAAATAAAAATACATTTGCTCAAGAAAGTAGGATTTGTCATAACAAAGAGATTTTCAATTCATTAAAACCAGAAACCTTCCGACCTTCCAGTCAACTGCAGACAGGGGACATTCTGTTTCTGAACTATGCAAATGGTAATACAAAAATCAAGAATTTTTATTATCCTTTTCCATATGCATAAACCACATATTCCCTTTTTAAAATTACATTATACTGTGGCCTTCTAACTCTGAGTGACTGTTGCTAGCTAAGTTTCATCATTTAATATCTACCACCTGCATTTGGCATAATAAAATTAAGCATTCCCTTGGAAATCAGATAGCTAGAATGTTTCTGTTTCTTTTTTAGACAAGGAGAAGACCTGCCTCCAAATTAGTATCTTTGATGTTGACTTTTCATCAGTAAGAGAGAACCTGGTTTAAAAATTAAAAACCCAAACATCAAAATGCATGAAAAAGCTGTTAGAACTACGCAGTGAGGTAACAGTACAAAGCTACTGGATTCGAAGGCTGCTTCTGCTCTTCAGGATCTGATGAAAAAAAACCCAAACTTGTTTGGGAATGAAAGCAGAATAATCTCCATGAACTTTCTGTCAATAAAGCTAAAACAGGCTACTATCAAAGAAAACAAATGCCTGGATTCAGATGCAGGCTTAGCTCCTTTAGATCTAACTAAGGCTTCCTCCAGAAAACTATTCTATGCTAGTTGCGAAGGCAATGGGAAAACCCCCTGGTTTTGATAGTTTCCCAAAAATTTTCAAGTGCCTTCAACCCCAGGGGTGGGCTGCCTGGTACTGTGCTGCGGCACAGGGAAAGGAGAAGGGTTGCTGTGGAATATCTGGTGAAATAGCAAGGGCTCTGCCTTCTGCTGCCAAGACAAACATAGCACCATGAAGCTTGCCCTGAAATGGAATATTATCAGAAACTAATGTTAAACTTGCATGCCTACCCTGGAAAAGGTTTTACATTAAGCAGGTTGGGTGCTGCTCACAAGTGCTTTTTCAGCTCCCCTTAGGCCAACACTGCTGTTCAATTGGTTTGAATGTTGTTAAGTACAGTGTACATGGATGGGAAACAAATCCTTTGTTCACTTTCTTTTTCTTTGACAAAAAAATATGAATGCAAGCTGTAATCAGAACACGACTGGTATATTTAAAACCATTATACTCTCAAGAGAGATGGAAACTGTATCAAAGAAAAAGGAATGGGCAAAAGAGACTAGAGAGATGCGAGCCATCACTTGACCAGGCTTAGCATCAAATTAAATGTTTAGGCATGCACAGAAATTGGCTATTGTGTTAAAAATCATTGGTTTTGGATAAACTTCTTTCCTACTGTGTACTACTGGCAACTGACTGCTGAAAGAAAGAAGGTAAAAGAAAAAAAAAAAATAAACCACCAAACCCACAGTGGTTAAGAAAGTGAAACACACCATAAAGTAGCCACAATTCCAGTGGGGAAAATGCAGAGTGACACTTGAGATAGGCGAGATGCATAGAAAATGCTCAGAAAGAATGGGGGCAAAAAACCCCAAAGGCTTTGCTAACCCAGTGAGCATTTCAAAAGCGGTTGCAGAGTGCCCTGTTTAAGGTACCGAGAGCATTTAACTAGCTAATTCTAAGCTCCCCGTAGTGAAGAAAAGAATGAGAGCGAAGACACAGCAGCTATAGGACAAAGCAAGAGCAGAGTGGCACGATGCTCTATGTTTGTCCTTCTGCAAGACATCAACAAAACCTTCAGGCATTTAGGATACCGCAGATCTACAGATATAGAGCATAAAAGAGACAGTTCTTCCTCTTCCCACTGATAACTACTAGCTCCACACAGCATTATTAGCCTCCTTTGAAATGTGCAAATGATATTCTGCAATTACCGGGGATGCTCCTCTCACTGCCGTGATGGGTGGGAGACAGAGGCAGGGAGGGAGGGAGAGAAAGATTTGCAATAGATGAATCCTCTCCCTGCTTTCCTCTGCCCCATGCGGCTCCAAGTCCCTCTCCCTCTCCTGCGAGTACCTACCTACCTCCTCTACCATATATCCCTGGGCACGGTGTTTCTAGATTCCTTTTCACCACCTGCAATTTTATACCAATGAAGTGATTTTATGATCCTATCATATTTATGAATCACTTCCCACACTTCTGGGGTGAAACACAAACTATTTAACATTGCATAGCAAGCTACATAATTGTTCACAAAATGAAATCAAGGAGGCTGTATCCAATTAAAAGTACACGGGGAATCTACTGTAAGCAGAAGGTATTGTAATTATCTTGTTTCGATGCAAATGTAGCCAGTAATGAGAACAGCATAAGCAAAGTATCTAGCCTTTACCTTCAGGGACACACAGGTGAAGCTAGAAACGCTTCTGATGATACTACCCATGTAAACACAAAAAACCCCCGTCAAATAAAATTCATACTATAAAACTCTCAGATGTTTGACTTTTAAACAGGAACACTCAGTCCAAACTCCAAACTTTGGCAAGTTAATGCATAAAATGTATGCGTGCGGGGCTTTTCCAGGTATTGCAAACTAAAAAGCTGTCGCACAATGCCAAACTACGAAAGAATCACAAAACCTATCAATAAAAACATATTATCAAATTTTATTTCATGTCTTTGAGAAAGTGCACATGTGATTAAATGGCTAGAAACTCAACATTAAAAATTATATTCTGGGTTTCGTTACTCTGTAGTACAAAACTGTAATGTATGTTTTATTCTTTCACATTACCTACATATAATTGTGTGTAAATTAATAAAGTTTAGGTAAAGAAATGCTCTTTTGTAACAGCTTATTAGCGCCGCAAATGTAACGGGATGTTTAACAAGACCCCAGCTTTCCTATCTCATTCAGCGTGCGGTTAGCACTCAGCCTGTTTTCTTCTTGCACGCTGGCATCGTCGTCTGATGTGGGAGACCTGGCAGGACTTTAGCGAGGTCTCCTGAGAACAACGCTGCTCCTGCAGAGCCAGGCTCGCTCATGGAGCACTGCTTTGACTTTGCGCTCCTTGCTCAAACAACATGGAAACTCGGACAAATATAGCAAGATCTAAAAATCCCAAACAAAAACAAAACAAATATAGTTGTAGATAAATCAGGCTCAAGAGCATCTGCTGAGGGACTCTAGCAGCTTAATACGAGCACAGAAAAATCCTCACCAAGTTTAAACACTTTTTCCCAGAGAAATCCTTCATTGCATGAAGCTGTCTGTTCCGTTACTCACCATTTACCTGAAATACCAGGACTTACATTTATTAAGCTATGGCATAACCTTAGCAATGTTTAATTTCTATTTGATTTGAGTGGGATTTATATGGATGTCAATTCCTGCAAGATGACTGAAGTACACAGAGGAAAATCTAAGGAGGAAACAAAGGAAGAACATTTATTCAAAAGTTCAAATCGCACCGACTTGCCAAGCCACAAAGACTGGGGAGGAAGAAGTAAAAAACCAAGCAATTAAGTAAATAGATTTTTGTAAAAAACAAAAAGACACAACCCAAACCAACAACAAAAAAACCCAAACAAAACCTACCACATATTACCTATATCAAATTTCTCTATTTTCACCCCACTATGAACACAATTTTACTATGATACAGAAATAAACCAGAATGAGGCATAAGAAATAGTGATATCTCCAATGTGACAAACTACGTGCTCTTCAGATTTCTCAAGATGTCTGTGTAAATAAATCTGTAAATAAAGGGTCATTTGGTTAGCATGCATCTTCACTGAAGCTTCTTTCTTGCTATATACGTATCTATGGTGAACCCTATAGGGAGCTGACGGGAAAGGCTACAGGCATGGCTAGGGTAGGATGTGCTTTTTACGATGAGTAAATATACCTTAAGTGCACTTTGCTATTTAAGAAAGCATTTTATCAACAGATTAGAGAATATTAACTTTGACGAAAGTTAAAACGCTTCCCTACAAAGGGGAACAAAAAAATTAAATGGAGGATAAACCACTAAATTTACAGAACCAGTACACACCTAGTGCTAAATGTCTGTTCCACACTATTTGGTTCTCAGTTCTGCACTGAGACCTGAAGAGCAAGTCCCTGCAAGCACTTCTTTTTGAATGTACATAATCTGTCTCACAGTCACTGGGTAAGCTTTATTGCAAGATTCGGGCTTTCCATAGATGCACCACAGCTCAGAGAATGCCCATTAAATGGTGGTTTGCAGTATCTGATCACAAGAGCTGATTAGCTAGAAGTAGGAAAAAAGGCTGCCAAGCATTAGTCTGCATACATTAGAAGCAAGAAGATACTACTTCTACACCCAGAAAGTATAATTTACGAGATGTGGAAGGATAAAGTAGCTAAAATGAATATCTAGAGGATAAAGAGGATAGAATGAAAATACAAGATTTCACTAAAACATTAGCATTTTCCAATTTGCAATATTTAAGCAAAGCAGATGAATAATCTCGAAATTCTGTTACCAAGGCTGCTGACAGCTGGACATAGCAGCTGTATAAACTGTTCTAGAGCATTTGATTGTAAATGCTAATTCACTTCTGAAGTTATAGTGCAAAAGTAATAATAAATCCAGACTATTTCATTGGTTCAAAGTAAAGATCTGTCTTTGATTATGGCTGACACTCATTTTTACTCAATTAAAACACCATCCTCCAGCTCAAAGTCTTGATAGTATCTTACCTTAAAAAAAGGGGGAAGAAAAGTTCAGGGAGCAAAGACTAAAGTACCTGGTCTAATTTTTGTGAAAGCATGATGACCCAGCATTCTGTCAAGTCAGAGCTCATACCAAAAAAAGGCATTCTCTGGTTTGTTCAGCATCACTGTTTATAAATGCAATACATTTAATTAAAAAAAATTGATTTGGAAATGTTGCTGTTGCATCCACCAGTGGCACGAATAACACCAGAGAATGTACTAGGGCTCCCATCCACATGTTCCCCAACAACTGCATGACCAGACACACAAGCAAGAATCACTGCATTTTCTACCAGTTGATAAAGACTCACTGATTTCCATCTGCCTGGTTGTTTCACGCTTGTATAACCACCCATTTGGCCTTAAGCCAACGGCCTCAATTCAGCAAACCGCTCCCTTCAAATTAATAGTGGTGTTTTGCCCATTTGAATTTAATGGTGGCTTTTAATTTTGTGCAGGGTTTCTTTGTTTATTAGGGATAAAATTATTCCTAGGCTTAACATGCATGTAGATAAAACAACAAAAAAAGAAAAAGGACCTTATAGCGTTATTCATTTTCATGGCAGCCAATTCCAACAATATAGTAGTAAGATGACCAATAAGAAGAAAACACAAATGTGAAAATATACAAAATTTTATCTTGGCAACATACAGGTTAAAGAAGAAAATTAATTAACATAGTAAAATCAACCTTAGTATTTTGATCACTGACCTTCCAGTAAGTTCACCGGTAGAACAGAAATCAAATACAAATTAAGGTCTGGGCTACATAGACATATCAAAGTGGTTTAAGTTTCCTTCCCCTTTCAGTCATGCAAAGCAGCTTCCCTTGCATTGAGCACAACCAAGAAACTCGCTTGGTGCTGTATCCTGACTGGACAACCCATATCATCTGTTGTGAAAGAAAAAAGAAAAAAGTCTGCACAGCTACTGTATTCCGGTTGCTTTCCTGAATAATTAAGAGAATTTTCCAGTAAAATAAAATTCTTCTTTCTCTGATTCCTTGTGCTGACTATTTAATAATGTATTCTCTGATTATTTTATTGATGATGTACAGGTGCATGCTTATTCCAGCAGAGAACCTGGAAAATATAAGAGACCAGCAATCTCTAGCTTTCTCAGCTCACACTGGTGACCTGTCTCTGGAAGAAGAATGAATGATGAGCTGTTTGTCCTAGGAATGATGAGCTGTTTGTCCTCCTCTTCTTTCATCCAAGAGAAGTTCTTATAAGTGGATCACCTTTGCATTTTTAAGTTCTACTTCTGATGAGTACAAAAAGGCAATTTGTTAATTTTTTATTTTATTTTATTTTTTTTTTTAAGGTAGAAAAAGAACAAGAGCAGCTTTTGGAAACACTCTGCGGTAGAAGCTGGGAATTTGGGCTATTTCAAAATACAAGCGAATAGAGAACAGATATTGGGGATACACTTCATTCACTTAGCTTTTGAAATGAATATTCATGTGACACATTTATCTGACAGTCTTCCTCAGGATTTGAATCCTAGCAACGTTTTCAGCATGCTGGAAAGACCAAATTTTATCACTGGCCCAGTGTTTTTTAATAGGATGAGAGTCCCATCCTTGGACTCTTTTGTTTGTTTGTTTAAAGGTCAGGTAGAAGTTTAGAAGCTAAGTCTGCATGCAAACATGCAAGCAAAACATGAGATACAAGTACAGAGTGGACTATACATAGCACTACAGAAGTCTGAAAGAAAGTCTATCTTAATTTGTGATAATCTACTTCACAAAACAACACACAAAGGTAAAGAAGAGAAAAAAGGGAGATTTACATGTCTGTGGTGATTATATCAAACACTGTAAAGGAAAAGACTTCACACTGAGGTTAATTGGGAAAAAGGAAATTATTCTAAAATTTTCAAATCAATGGAAAAATAACTTCTATTTAAATTAAGTGTTCCAGACCAGATGAAAGCAAACGATGAAAAGCACATTGTTTGATAAGGTCATTTATTTGCAAGCCAGGTGATCAGCATTCATTAAAAAAGGAAAATAAGAGAAAGAAAGGGAAAAAGTAAAAGTTGCATTATCCACTAGCACAGAAGCACAATGACAGTTTTAACCAGCATTTATTGAAATGTTTCCTTTGCATTTCCCTCTGCAAAAAAACAATCTTGTAACAAACTCTAATGAACCTTCTAACAAACAAACTAAACCTTTGACAACTTCTCTGCCAGACCCTGACCTGCTGCAGGTCAAGGAAATCCCAATATTTTTTTTCTCTAGATGATCTACTTCTTAACAAACAGCTATCTTTTCTAAGTCCACCATTTACCAAAAATTATTACGCCTTGAATTCTGAAATGCTCCAGGACCATCTTAAAATCTTAAGATGTTTTTATATAAATCAGCAGTACCACTAGTCTAAGTCCCTTCATCACCTCTTGTACGCCAGCAATGCTGCGTGCATTCATCCTCTCACTGCAGCTTTGGCCCAGTTCTTACCAATTAACCTGTAATTGGCCAGAGACTTTAGAACAAATAACTCAGTTCACCATATCTCCTCTTTAGACACACCTCCTAGACTTGTTAGGGAAGGTAAAAAGTCCACTTTGCCAGTAAGAAAGGTCAGCGTGGGAAAGACCCGGGAAACAGACTGCCCAGTAATAAGCAGAGAAAAGCAAAAAAAAAAAAGGACTGTTGAGGTATAACTAAAAAGCAGAACTCGCTCTGACAAAGCAACGTAAGGTCTCACCAGTTGGGGGTTTCATCTGTCCTTACAAGACTAAGAAAGACACAGGATCACAACACAGCTGAGAAAGACCAATAGTCTTCTGTGAATCTAACTCATGTACAAGGCCAGCAAAGTACAAAAAAAGCTTAGTTCTGACATTTTCTCCTTATCTTTCTCTACTTCCAGCACATATTCAGGATGTATCCAGGATTGTGGTTTTCTTCCTGGATAATGCAAATCCCCCTGCCCCAGATAGAAAAAATGCATATACATGCCTATAGACAGCTAATTAGGAAGTAGAAGAAAAAAAAGCTGAATAAACAGCTCAGATCTGACAAGGTTGCCCAATATTTGAAACTCATTTAAGATATATTTAATATAGGTACCTAGCACCTACTTTTACATTTCAGCTTTGACGAACTTAGCATGTAAGCAGAATTGGTCAGGAAATCTCCATGAAATAAAATATTGACAAAAAGAGGTTCTGAAATCAAGAAATTTTAATAAAAACATCTTTCCCATGATCAAGAGCAAAAACCCAGCAGAGAGAAGAAAAAAAATTTTAAAAATCCATCTGTTGTATTCCTAAAGCACAAATTTGGCTCTAACGTAATAGATGCCTATTCAGTAGATTAAAACAAAACCAAACAAAATAACTCCACACTTTACTGGGAATTCCTATAGGTACTTGTTAAGAGGCCAACCTTTGATTTTCTGCTTCAAAATTCCCAATGTGTAATTCTGGCAGTAGTGCTTCGTCACATTGTAACTCAAAGAGTTGAACGCAGTTAATGCTCCCGTAACAACAGACCCATTTTTCTGCAGAATCCATCAACCACACACAAAACAAAGTACTTTAAACCTCAGTCTTACAACAGCTCTTAAGCACTGTAGAGGCAGCAATTCTAACAAACTAATGCCATGTACAATACTCATTTGTACATTAGGTTTATACAAGGAGCTCTTGGAAAATAACTGTGCAGGTCTTGCATCATGGCAGTGCCTATATACTATCAGAAAAGCTCTTCTGAAGTGTCTCTCCCGGCTGCAGGGAAGTGGCTTACTGCTGAAGTTCTATGGGGTCCCAAGATTGATTTTAAAAGAAGCAAACCAAGAATGAATGATTGAAATTTTTTAGCAGAGTCAAGCACAGCTGCGCTAACCAGTAAGCTCCTGGATCATCGATAATTTGATTTGCAGCAGTTCCTCCTGGTAGAATATCTACAGTATGGACTTCAACCACGCATGAGAAACTAGCCCTTTGCAGTAGTAAATGTTCATGTTATAGAACAATACCACTTAAAAAATTCTGTCACTTGAATTGTATGCTAAAGGTAAAACCAGTAGCACTTGTGAAAACCCACAGAAGTTAACGCAAAACAGTTGAGTCAGCAAGACAGAATATTTTTCATTAGAGCTGTTGTGCTATTCCTAATATAAATCATTCAGGATTGCAGAGAAAATACTCCCAGGTTCCCTACTCTTGCCACACAGTGGTAAAATATCATATGACCCTTGGCAGAAAGGGTCAGGGATAGGTGGAAGAAAACCAAAGGACTTGTCAGTGATGAGCTGCAGGCTATGGCTAGAGGAATTCTTTGTGAAGTGCTCACAATTTTAAAGACAATAAGTTATTGTTTTGGGGTTTTGTTTGGTTGTTTTTTTTTTAAAATAGTGACCCCCCAAAAAAACCTAGTAGTGTTGCATCTGGAACATTCTTATTGAATTAATCTGTAAGGTCATTTGGCATTAAATCCCAGTTCTAAATCATTGGTCAGATGGGGAAGATTCAGGAAATACCTCTGGGAGCAGTTCTAACTCAGGCAGAAAACTAGACTTTGCTCATAGTCCACGTATATCAAATTCTAGCCATGTATTAAATAATTTCTTCTTTGCACATAGGAACATAGATATGGTTCTCATCTTTTATTAGTAGGGGATGATGCTTCTCTCTTAGTATAAAACCCCATGCAGACCACTTTCTATACAAAAAGGATTTCCTCCAGTATTTACATGTAAATGTGCAAATCAGCTCTATCAGAAATAATTGACTGAAATTTACTGTGTACCCAGCAAACAGCCTGAAAAACTGGGCTTCTAAAACTGTAGAACAACAAAGAGATAAAGCTCAGCAGCTTACGCTTTAACATAGCAATCTATACCATAATTTTTGCTGTTGTGAAACCCAGTGTGTTCATTTCCAGTGTCATGCCTAAGAGAGTCCTCAAAAATTCCTTGCAAAAAGACAAAGATTAGTTCCATATACAATTTCAATTATTCAGCTTAAACTGAAAAAAATAGACAAGACATCATGAAAATGCTTTAAATATTTAGGATCACAGTTCTGCACATCTTTCTTTATTGTCTTCTCTTAAGGCAAGCACTGAGTTTACTCGGGGAAAAAAAAAAAATCATTAAAAGGAATCTCAAACTGTCACGGAAGGAACTGTGCAGAAACCAAAGAGAAAGCAGTCCTCAAGTGCACAGCCATTCACATCTGCAGCAGGACATTATGGCCAGGGATTTATGGATATTCACAGGGTCTACCTGCAGATATGGGTAACTCCCAGGGAAGCATTGCAATTCGCTTCATACATACTGGAAACTAAAACACGTCATCTGCTGTGCTTTTGTGGTAGGACAGGTAAGTAGCCATCTCAGCTGAATGGTATCAAGTAGACTATGTCATGAGCTCGGCTACAAACCAGCATAACCAGAAATGGCGCTGAAACTTGTATCAGGGAATACAAGACTCAGAGAAGAATACGGGCAGTTATCAGCGAACACAATACACAAACGTCATCTTTGCAATACGTAGAAGAAAGGGAGAAGAGCTCTTGTTTGCAACTGCCGAAGTCTATTTTGGTTCACCTCTCGGAGCAAGTCCCAAAAGCATGTTTTCTTCATTTTTTTAGGGTGGATTTTTTCTGTTGTTCTTGGCTTTTCAGCTTCTGCAAAACTCCATCATGTTTCCCCACTTGCTACATGCATTACATTATTGCTAGCATGGCTGTCGTTTCTTTACTCTTTGATGGTAACGTTCCTTCTGCAGAGAAAGTTTTTTGATAGGTGTCCTCTCAATTATAGGCGTTTTTGTTTTAATAAAATACTTAAGATACAGATCAATCTCTGAGTAAACATTTGTTTTCCCAGTGTTTCCTTTAAAACATGCTTCATAGCTTTCAGTTAACATTTGCATTTGCATCTCCTGCTTCGATGTAGCAGGAAGGCTAGAGATCTGGGAAGGGTGGAGGGGAAAGAGACAGCTTTTTTAGATAGCGATTCTATCTCCTAGAACAACTGAAGTGTGCCTTCAGACATAACTAGATTAATATCAAGATACACCACAGCATAAAAATTGTTGCCAAAGTTCACTCATTTAAATAGGATCATAGTAATCAGATCTCATTAAGCAGATGTTTACATATTCTGGAATATCAACTATGACTCCAGCAAATGAGATCAGTTTGTCAGTGTACAAAATCCCAACATGTATTGGGGAAACAATACATCCTAGGAAATGATACAGCAAAACGCCTTTTAACGTATTACATATAAACACATCATGATTTCTCAAACTACCATTGGCAAATGGAATTTTCTTAGCCTAAAGTTATCTCATAGGCACATATGCCTCATTTGCTGCTAGAGGTAATGATAGCATTGTGAGAGGCAGCCAGCAGGGCTATTCAAGCCCCTGCATCTGATCTTTGGGAGAAAACAGATATCCTTCAGTCTGAAAAACAAGGTGTTTCAAGCTGATTATTTTCACATACGCACTCGCTCTCTTTTTATTTTACCAGATGCTATATTTAAAAAACGTAGGTTGAAGCAAGATGACACTGCTTCTCTGCGAGGTCCAACCCAGGCAAGGTTAAGCAGTGATCCTGCAACCATACGGCAGCTCCACTCGCTTATCTGTGCCAGCAGCTCACTGGAAGGGCCAACAGTGCGGAAGACTTGCACTTGAGTCTCCACATTTGCAACTGAATATAGGAACAAATCACATGATATTTAAGTGACTATATAAAGATCAGCTCACATAAGCATTCTTATCTTCACCACATCCTGGGATCTATTTCAGTTACAGTAAAAACAAATAAGTAGATTCCTTCTGTGATATCAACTGTCTAGATACATAATGATTTTCCCAATAAGTCTATTGCTTTAAGTCTTTATTCAACAGGACCGCTCACCTGATTAATTGCTCATCAATATAAACTTCAGTTTTATAAGACTAATTTTTTAACTGGTTGGGATAAGAGATATATATTCAATATATAATCACCTTGAAAACATGTGAAAGTCCTTGCAGATTCTTTGTTAAAATGCTGTTGAGGGTAAACCTGCAGGAAGAAGGGGAACAGCTCTTTCTAGAAACATAATCCCACTGATTTCTAGAGGTACAGCTGACACTTCAGTATGTAACAGTAGGAAATAATTACTACCCACCCAACAGTCCCCCATGACCTTTAATGCTTTTCGCACTGTGGTTGTCAGTTTAATAGAGTTTAGCTACTTACAAGAGCTATTTAACATTCCAGCAAAGTATACCCATCTTCACACGCCCCGGCTGTACCATACAGGTGTTTGCATCTTGTGCTCGTCATAAATAAAGGCACCCACTGGCTGGATGCCATTCGGACTGCCTTGAAGAGTAAGGGCAGGCATCGCTTTCAGAAAGACGTGCCCACGCTTTCTAAGGAGCTAGTGACAACTCTCTTTCTAGTCTATTTGGTCACCTTGGATCAAGAGCCTGACTTAGGTTAAAATTTATTAGCCACTGGCATCTTTCACGTGCTTCTAGTGTTTCAATCTCCTGGTTGATGTTACATGGCTGCCTGCCCAGAGAACCTCGCTACGGGCAGTCCTAACACAGGAGAGTAAGGAACCGACACTAAATTTTTTGAAAACTACATAAATTCAATTAAAGAGATTAATACAGCTGCCTAAAGTTTAAGTTACGATTATCTACAACATGGAAGCTCAAAGCTACCAATTCTTTTTGGCAATGCTAACAAAGCTGTGTGTGAAAGACAGAAGACCATGACTTCACCCAGCGCCGGTGAGGCCTCAGGAGAAGCAGAGCACCGAGGCAGACCAGAGACTAACAAAATGGTCAAAAGTTTAAGAAACAAGACACTGGGGGGGTGGGCATAGGGGGAGTTAAGAGTGCAGCTATCCTTTAGAAAAGGCTAAGATGGAGCATTAGCAATGACGAAATATTTTCCTTTAGGAAACAGGGATGTGTCAGGAGTGTGTATGTGTTTCACCAAAGGCTCAGGACCTATTTGGTCGCCTGCCTTTTACGATGAACTGTATTGATTCAGCATTATCTACTATAGTCTTGGCAGTAGTGTTTATTTTTACTGAACTTCACAAGAACCTAAAGGACCACTCCTGTCATATTAAAGCAAGCATTCAAAATTTTCTTCAGGTACAGCAGAATAATACTTTATTTCTCTTTATGTCAAGTCCTGTAGTAGAAAACATGATTATAGAGATTAGTGAAGATTTTACTAATTGTTACATTGCTGAATTTTGGAGGTGATGTAGTGCAAGCAACACTCTGAAATGAAAAAGGCACGCTGAATACCAAGAGCAAAAAAATTTGTTGGTACCTTTTCTTAGGGGACGTTTCTGGGTTTTGCAGAGCAAAAGTAGCAACACCTGCACCCAGTGGCTTAGAAGGCGTCTCAGTCGCAAAGCATGTGCCACAGCGCTCTGCGATTCCTTTCAGCTTGTTCAAGATAATCCTTTAGTCAGCAAGTAACTTTCTGGACCAGCTTACTCAGGTGCATAACCCTCTCCTTACTGTATGGGAGAGTTAAACTGTAGGTGTAGGATTCCACTATAGGGGCAGAGGTTAGACACTCACAAGTTGAATTCTGCAGTGCTTAAGGCACTAATGGGATTTAGTCCTTCAAAACTGTTATGTCCTCAAAACCATTCTTCATTAAAAAAACCAAAACCAACACATATAAGGCAATTGAAGTATCCAATCATTTCTAATAGGAAGAATTTCTTGTTTTCCCATGGCCTCAAAAAGATTATCTATCTCACGCCAACACAGGAGAGCCTTTAAACTACACGAAAGATTAGCATCACTCTCCTGAGATAGACGGCCTCATCACAACCAATTTGTCACAATGATAGTCTAATTAAATGCATTATTCTTCTTCAGCAAAGAAGTGAATGCTTGACATGTTTGAGTTAGACATACAAGCCTTCCCCTCTTCTTCCATCTATACCTTTCTTTGTAATGGCAGGCCCACAGGGAAGGCTGTGGGCCTTCATTTACAATGAAATCAGTGAATATAAGAGGGTTTTTTTAAAACCATTTTCTGTAATGGTTGGATGAATAAACCCCTTGTGTTCACAGGGATCGTGCTTCAGGGTAAACACTGAAGTTAGCTTTGGCTGGTCCTTTGAATCAAAACATCTCTGTTATTCTAATCAAGCAAAATGAAAGCGCCTGTGCCTCAAGGAAAATTTATAATAAAGCCCCGAGATGTCAAGTTGGCCTGAAAGGTAGAAGCAGCCAGCCAGTCTTCAGTAAATGCAAGGACAATGTCCAATTTTTCCTCAAAGTTATGAAAAGGACAGTACTTCTCCCTGATACCATTTTAATCACAAATCAGGCAGCAATTCAGAGAAATTTCAGCCATTTTGCAGTAGTCTCGGAGAGTTCAGTTGCAGGCTTGTGAAAGTTGCATGGGATACTCTGCAAACTAACAGAAAATCAAGATGGTATAATGGGAAAGTCCAGGCTTATGGACTAACTCTGCCTTTGACAGAGTTAGAACTGGATCATCTTTTCCAGCATTTTGCTGTTTTAACCTCACGGTAAGATAGAGGGGACCTTTAATTGCTTTACATTTGGTTAGTTTACTTGGGGGGGGGGGGCACTGAGGTTAGTTGTACTACAGAGGATTTTTGATACCATCAGAATTTCCTTGCCATTTCCAACAGTACTTAAACATAAAACCTTGGACCCATTTATCTACTTTGGAATTAGCATTGAGACAATTCTCAAGAGTAATTCATAAAGTTATCCTTGCTGCTAATATCAATGATATTCCCTCTGTTATGTTTCACAAATTTTTGCTTTTCCTTGGACAAAATATCCCACAGATGTGTTATGGTTACTACAGATACCAGAGTCACCAATCCTAGGTACTGAATTTACAACACACTAAACAAGTCTGCTTTCTCAGTGTTTACAGCACTTGAGCTAAGACATCTTACTGGTGGTGGTTTGTGATTATGTGCCTTGTTAAAAATCACGTACTAGGCATGGGGTACTAAGCCTATCTCCACTCCTTCAAAGGGGAAACAGGGAAGTGTTCCTCCTCCTTTAAGGACCCACTGGAAATCCCAAATCCAAGAGAAGATGAAAAGTTGATCTCCCAGAAATGGTCACTAATTTTTAAAAGCAGTCATTACATATTTGGATACTCCTCATGCAACGATCACATGAACAACAGAGTAGGAGCAGCAGCAACCTGACTTACTTAATTGAACCTCTACTTACACCATCAAATTTTTCAATTCTTGTGCTCATTTGACCCAATTTGTTCAATTTTATGTAACAAAGGATTACAAGATCATCATGCATCCTATTAGACTACTGAAAAACCTGTGCTAACTTTGAGAAATTTAAACAAAAACTAAAAAAGGCTAATGAGAAATGGATAACCTGGCATAAAAGTATTTCAAGTATTTATTAGATGAGTCATGATCACTCAACATCAAACAGCAATGACTTGTGGAGGTAGAACCCCCAAATTACATCAACAGTAACAATTAAATAAATGCATTCTTAACAGGAGCTTATCCCTAGAAGGTGCTACATTGTTTTTCCCTCAAACCCGCAAAGAGAGAAATCAAGCATGCTGTTAAATGGAAATCCCCATTGCAACCAGCCACATTCGTAATTGTAAGCATGCACTTACGTGCTTTATTGCACTGGGTTTGGAATGCTCAGCATTTTGCTGGATTAAGCCCTATGGTCCTATTACTACAGAGCAGCTGAGGACATTCAACATTACTGGCTTAATCAATTTGAAAGAAAATAGAAAATGCAAAGATAAATAATGAAAGGGGAAAAGAAAAAAAATGAAACACTTTTATATTTCGTACCTGGCTTCTAATCCGTATATACAGGCCCAAATCTGCTCAAGCTATATACTTATTTCCCAACACACACGCAGACACAAAAAAAATCACCACATTTTGGCATCTGGGCTAAGGCACAAAGGAGAATCCCACTAGCTAACCATGTCTTTTCTTAACAGAACAGTCTATAGCTAATGTCCAAGGCTGTAAGTGAATTTTTCTTCAGCATACTATATTTGTACCATCTGCCTGCCAAGTCAGTGCACTATCAGCATTTAACTCATTATTTTGTCAGTTCCAGGACAAATAAAGAGTCATTCTTACTCAGTCTAAACCAGATCTCTAGCAATTTAAAGACTCAGACTTTTCACTCCAAACGTGGGTTTGGCCTTTTACTGCAGATACACCATAAAAAAAGAACAGGCAACTCTGTATCTCTTCCTGGCACATCTTCCTTTTATGTACCATAAAAAGTACATCTTGGCTTTGACAGAAAAAGTTTCACACAGCATTTCATGATTATTAAAAAATAGTTTGTAATGAAACTGGATGAACTGTAGCATTTATTTAGAAGGGCAAAAACCTCCATAAGCCTCGTGTGTGAGGAGCTTAACCTACATTAATGGCTAAAGAAAAATAATCAGCATGAATTCCTGGTTAAAACTCGAAGCTAGAATGTATAATCATGCCCAAATCAGAAGGGGGTGGGTGGGTGAACAGTAGGCATCTTCATAAACCAATCATCACAATTCATAAAACATCTCAATTTAACTTGATGGGATTACATACTTTTCATTACATGACATTGTTCACTGATTTATAAAGGTAGGATTTTGAGTGGCTTTACAAGAAGAAAAAAAAACAAAAAAAAGAAAATGAAGCCAGATAAATGTGGGGTTTTTTTCTGAGCATCACTTCAGCAAAACCAGAAGTCACATGCTTTTTTCTGTGTTAGCTCATACAGAGATTTGCATGTTTGTACAAACTCAGATGGAAGCAGTGAACTATCCGTGATCATCTAAGAGACAAGTCGCAGCACTCTATTCCTGGGCCTCCACAAACATTTTTGTAGTCAGCACATATTAGCATACCATGGTACTGCAATACTTAAAGAACGATTAAATATTGCTGATATTCACTATTAATTAAAACTAAAAACATTGCCATAGCTTTACATTTTTTCTTCTTCACTGATTCTTTCTTTAGATTACAGTGAAAAAGGCAATTTTAAGGTACATTCTTCTCTGTCACTCTAGACTTCACTTCATTTATCACTGTAGCACTTCATGAACAGAAATACTGAAGAATTTGAGCTTGCTGTTTTAATTAGTTTCATTTATTTTAATTTAACTTGTTACCTTGTATATTTACTTAAAACATTATTTAAGCTTTTCTTGAGCCAATGTTAGCCTGCAGGAAAGCCTAGTCAAAAAACCAACCAAACAAAAAAACCCCAACTTTGACCTCTATCAAGAGGGAAACATGAAAATTGCTCCTCCTTGTAAATTCTGATTAATGCCTCACCACATCAGGTAACTTTAATGTAGGTTTATAAATTCCACACTGACTTGTTTCAGTCATTAATTCTCTCTGCTTTCAAGTCATTCTTGGATTCTATTAGAAATAGATGAAAAAGGGAAACGGCATGGTATTTTCCTATCCCTTAATTATGGATTTCCAACGGTTACCTGGGTACATACATATCACATCTTGCATCATGAAGGATCCCAGAACTTTGAGAAATGGTGTCATTCCATTAAAATTGCTTCAGGTATCACACCCCCGGACTGGCGCAGTAACTTTTTAGCAGTTCAGTCCATCATACGCACACAACAACATGGAGAAAGAAATTCTGTACAACACAGCTGTGGCGCCCAGTGTAAACCGGCGCGTCTTCCCTGCCATCGGCGGTGCAAAGACAGATTACACAAACTGAAACTCTGAGGATTAAGGTGTAAGAAAATTTTAGCTTGGTAGAACATAACTGAATTGGACTGGAGCACTCGCTGTTCTTGTAGACTTACTGTGGGTCTTTAAATTCCCCCAAAGCAGTACAACTTGAGTCCTACAACTCTTCCAACAATACTGGCTATCAGCGACAAATAAATGTTATCGGCTAACGGCACTGCCTAAACCCGCTCCAGAACACAGGGAGGGATATTTTAGGGGGTTAGTTTGCTCTCTCTCTACTAGAAAAAGTAGTTTTCTTTGGTGTGCACAGCATTATTTCCTCAATTAAAAACATTCTTGTCTGCAACAGACATACCACGTTAAGAAAGGTTAAAGTCAAAAGGACCCCATTTCATTAGATTACAGCAGAATTAATTGATGTGTTTAATCAAAGAGATGCTACTTGGCAATGACATAAAGCTGCTCTTCTCCAGGGATGATACCAACCTCACCGGCAGACTGGCAGCTTTTAAATAAATACAAAACAATAACAGTAAGTGTACACTTCTGTCAGAGCCCATGGTTTATAAGACTTCTTTTGAGAGTCAAACTTCATACAGTGCCTCTCTTTTTCTTACATATACTATTAAAATTCTCTTATCATGAGAGAGAAAGCAGTAAGAACTATATTGACAGTAATTGTAAAATCAAAAGTATACTAAAAGCACACACTTAGAAGAAAAAAGTAGACAACATTTATTTAATTTGTTATGACAAAAATCAGAGTTTACAGTATGGTACACAATCTCATGCCTGCCCTACAGGAAAAAAAAAAAAAAAAAAAAGAGGGAAGGGGCGGGGGGGGAAAAGCACATGTATATAAGGACAAGTTTTTGCCAGATCTCATCTTTTGCTTTCATTTCTCCTTACAGAAAGCTTATGTCTTGAGTTATTTCTGCCAAGCGCTTTTTTTGAAACTGTAGTTTGTGTACTTGCAATGTCTATTTTTAAACTAATCCATCTTTTACCAGCAAGTAAATAAAAAGTGATAATGATGATAACTAAAAACATTATTTATGCAATATGTGCATGCACCACCATTTTTTATTAGTGACTTCTGTTAAAAATCTGAAAACAGATTGTGCACTGACCACAAAAAAACAGAAAAAAAACCCAAAAGACAACCCAAAATCTTCATTTTCTTTGGCAGTACCTCACCAAGCAGAATTATTTGCTTAAGACTGAACTTCACAGGGTTTTTTTTCCCCTGCCTCTTTACATAAGAGTTTAAATGGGTTAAAGTATTTGGGGAACTGGGTATAAAAACACAGAATCTGAGAACGTATTTTTGAAGAGAATGGTAGAACATAGAGCAACGCATTTCATTACAAATGGACTATTTGCCAAATAAGCATTCAAGTTCACCAAGCAACAATTCCCATAATTATCTTGCTAATTTCCCATGATGCTTATTGCAGTTACACTGGAAAAGCAGCTACTGATATTCTAATTAGGCTAATTTTTGGAGACTAAAGTTTCTCTGATCTTTATGTTTGTCTAGAATTGACTGAAATTTTCAGACCACACATTTCTTAAGAAAGAAATTCTGGTTCCTGAACCATAAATAAAAGCTCGAGTTGATAAAATGGCTAATAACAACACCGCAGAGCAGATTAGCCTAAACCAGCAAGCTTTATTTAGAAACCGCCTTCGGATGCCAATCCCATCTATTAGCCATTTAACCCCAAACAACTCCATCAGTTGTTAGGAGCCCATCATTGCCTTTTCAGTTTGACAAGATCTCTGCTCTTTGAGATTCCCCTTCAGCTGAAGGAAACAAAACTCCCTCCTCTCTTCCGCATGCTTTCACAAGCGTGTGAATTCCCACTTGGAAATTGCACCCGTTGCCAATGCCAGGGCCCACCTAGGAAATACTCCCACATGTTCTCCTTCATCTTTTCCAGCATTCTTTATGTAAGGACAGATGGACTAGCAGGTATCCTAACCTTGACCAGGCCCTGTAGCAGGGGGTAGAAATGAGGTTGTTTCTTAGAAATATCCACACGATCATTCTAAATCCAACTCCAAAAGCTGCCTTCAGACAGAAAATAGATATCTATATATATAAAATAAATTTAGATCCCTGTTTTCTTGGAACACCTCAATACAGAACAGCATAGATGCAGCCACTTAGAAGTAATACTCAGAAAAGTCTCATCTGTTAGGCTTTCTGCAATAGAGATGAACCGAAACTTTGGAAAAAAAAAACATCTGATCTTCTGTCCGTTACAGTAATGTGTTTCTTTAATTAGGTAGCATTATTTTTTAAGAGATACAATGTTGTTTCCTACAATGTAAAATATAAGCAGATGAAACAAAAAATAGCATATTTAGGCAATACTGCAAGACTGCTTTTAATGCACAAGACAGCATACAATCCCTTTATCTGATGTACATTGCACAATTATGTTCCATCTGAGATAAGACAAATGCTCTCTCATTTCATAAAATCTCATACTGTCATCATGTAACTTCAGAGTAGCAATTCTATGCCTTACATACATGTAATTTTGATCCTATAATAGTGTAAAATAATCTTTTTCCTCACATTTCCCTCCCAGCACACACAACAGTGCAGTGAGCTAGATGTTGCACACTAGTATCGTCCCATTTCTTGGATAAAATTTCTCATGGCACGCATTACATAATTGACGTAAGAATGCTAACTGCAGCTTGCATGACAAACCACAGCTATCCCAGTAGGAAAAGAACGATGCATTATTTTTAAGAGGTAGAGGAATGCACGATTGCACTGTTTGGCTGTTACCCTATTCTGAAACTTGTCAAGCTCAGAATATAACTCCAGCCCCTTCAAAAGCACTGATCTCCAGAGAACCATTACACCACCTTGTAGAAGAGCTCGTAAGGTACAGCGATGCCCCAGGTAGCATTCTTTTGCCTAGGCACAGCTTTGCTAGATACCAAAATTAGCATGCCAATTCTGCTGGAGCTTGGCTTCCTCCTATTCCATATGGACCGAGAAGGACGGGGAGTGAGGGGTAGGGCTGCCACTGCTGCTGGTTCCATATGGCCCAGCTGGACCGAGCTGGCTCTGAAGTTGGCTGTTTTATGGAAATCACTTGCCAGAGTTTCCCTTTTCAGAAGCATAATGTGTATCAGAACTGGCATACAGCTGCCAGTGTGGTTTCCAAGTGAAACTCTACCGAATTCTTCAGCTGTTAATGGGGACTCATTCTTTCTAGCTAATTATCTGTTGGTTTCCAGTCTTGCTCTTCTCTGAAACTAATTATAAAACTTCCATGGTTTGTATGAACTATAGAATTACTTCCAGAACTTCAGTGACTCATAATAGAGCTAGAGTACTTTAAGGAGGATATAGAAACATAGCAAATAACCACAATAGTCTCAAATACTGAAGAACTTTACAGTACCGTGGGAGAGAGTCCTCGGGATTCAGCATAAATTCCTCCTAAATCGTTCAGGTAAGCCTGACAGTAGCATATCCTGTGCTACTGCATATTTAATTCCTTCTTTTTTTCTTTCTTTTTTTTTTTTTTTTTCTTTGTTTTCCATTTTTTCCTCTCAGGGTTTACAAAAGCACAAAGAAAAAAATCTACCTTTGCTAATGCTGTTTATAAAGTCACCAGCAACGAATAAGATGAACTTGCAGTCAGGGTATTAGCCTTTTGAGTCATTTCAAGTTCAAATAAATTTAGGTTTCAGGAGGCATTACAACATATTGCACCAAAAAATGAATGCTTAGTCTGACTAATTCTGTGTGCTGCAAGACAAACTGAATAATTTCTAACATGAGTCAAATTAGCTATTTAATCAATTTACTCCTAACGGCAGTACAACAGATCAGAACCTTAAAATGCGGGCCATCGGCCTACCTACAATGTAGCATTTAGCTAAGTGAAAGTACTTAAAAGATGTCACTGACAAAATTTAAAAATCATGACAGTTACATCAAAAAGTACCTCCTCTAACTGTTAAAATAATGAGACGTTTAAGAACTTTATTCAGTCTGACACGAGTCTACCAGCAGACGTACACTCGAATAAACTGCCACAGGGACTGAAAAAGCCTACAAGAAGCCACTTGCTAACACCTTTCTCCAGCTTCTTTGACATACGCATTCCTTTCAAAAACAGCTTAATCTTGAAATTAAACCAAGAACAAACCAGTCTTTTTCCTACCTGAGCCTCTCCCCCCCAGCACTGCTCCGGCTGCAGTACTCCCTCTGGCTAAACTCACTTTGTTGTGTCACAAACAAGTTACTACCCACATAGAAGTTCTCTGTAGAAGCGGCTAATCTTACTACTGGGCGGGGGGGGACAGAGAGAAATAAAAAGGTGTTTCTCCATTATGTGATTAAGTTACCTACTGTGCTATAAAATCCTAATGGAGTTAAGTACCTGCACTTCGTGATGAGACAAATGAGGTAGGGTCAGTTTTGAGGTCAGGAAGAACTGCCAATTTAGCTTTTCAATACGAGTCTTGCTCTTTGTTTCTCTTAGGGTTTAAAGTGAGATAAAAATCATGGGTCAATGATCTCACTGTAATAGTTCCAAGACTTAAGAGACATTCACACTGTAGGAGCAGAGGAATAAGGAACTAACTGATGAAGATAAGGCAGTTGCATCAGTTACCTGAATTTTATTCTTCCAACAGTAGGCAAATACATCTTTTCTTCAAGTATTTCGTTAAGCCTCTGGGCTGAGGCAGACAGAAATATTACTGTTTTGAGTAACAGACACCGATGAAGACATTTTCTCCGTTCTTCCAGTATTTGTTAACGTATGATAATTTTCTTCTTTTTTTTTTCTTCTTTCAATTATTAATCATCCCTCCTCTGATTGCCCCTTTGCCTCTTTCATAAGGGGCAATCTTTTAGGTGGGGCAAGTTCTTAAAAAGCATCCCAACATTTTGGTATGCTTTTTGATTTCAATTCCAGCATGTCAAGACTATGTTTTTGAGATGATTATTTAAATTCGTGCCACCAATGGAAGAATCACAGTTCCTTAACTGACCTTTACTGCAAGCTTTGTCTTGTCACACTATCAAACAATAAAATTCTATGCTGTATTTAACTTCCTTTAAAGTAAATGTATTAAAAGGTACAGAAATCACATTGTTCTGATTAATTTATAACTTAAAGAGCTGTGCAAGTCTGCCTGGTAATCAGATTCTCTGCATGAATGGAGTGGCTTGGGCATGTATTATAGGAAACCGCTATTAGGCATTCCTTCTTGACATTCATTCTTTACTATTGCCTTTACTGTAGGAATCTCCTGTAAGCAATAAGCCTGAGAAAATACTTGTTTTTCAACAAGCATTGAAGTCATGAACTGTTGTGTCCAAAAAGTTACAATATTTGATTTACTGAATGCAGTACTGAACTGATCTGATACTTGTAATATTCTGTGTACCTGGGTACTTTTTCAGCAGCAAAATACTAAGTGGATTTGCTTCGTTAACACTATAAACTGACCAATTCTATTCTTTGGGAAGAAAAGAGGAGCAGATCTATTGCCCTGCCTTGGAAAGCTCTCTCCTCAGCAACCAGAGGAGAGCTCTGATTTAAAGGCAGTCTTTCAAAAGTGTCAGGTTTTTTAGCAGGAGTCTGGGGATAGTATCACTGCTCGTTATGGACTGTAAGTTTCAGATGTACATCTGGGTTGAACTTACCAATGGAAAAAAAAAAGGGATACACAAAATAGGTATACAGAAATTCTGATAATGAAAATTATCAGCAAGCTTAGAGTAAGAAGTTTAAAGAAAAAAAAAATAGCCTAGAGGGAACAAACTGCACAAGGAAAATTTAGGCTTCCTTTGTTATCAGAAATCAATGTTATTTTTCAGTGAGACACCTTCTATATTTGCAATGCAGAAATAATCTTTATCAGTGAGCTATGGGGTACCATATGAATCATAAACTAATTTATTAAGGAACAGAAAACCAGCAGGAATTATCTCAGATCATCACACTGGCTGAATACACACCACATAGGCTCATTTATACCCACACATTTGCACAGAAATATTTCCATAAACAGAGCAGAGTTTAGTAAACTAAACAGATGTCTGGTGGTTTACATTTGAACATATGTTTCCCTGCAGACAAAGAATGACCCCTGGTAATTATATGGTAGCTAAGGTAACATGCTACTTCAGCCAATAAATAAATTCTGCTTCTCTATCAGAGGTACTGCCGGTGAAGTTATCAATAGAATGATTCTGAATTTATATTGAAGACTTAAATACTTACCCATGTTACAGTACCCAGTTTCGATTTTTTTTTACTGGAATACAAATGACTTAAGAGGACCCTTCTTACTCATTGGTGAAATTCAGAACTTTCTGAATTTAATTGATTTGTTGTTAAATTAATAATCATGTTCCACACTGAATGAACCCATCTCCAATAAATATTACAGAAATCTTACAAAATAGTTTGCTTGATATGCAAGCAATTTATGGAAAATTAATCAGGGCAACTAGGAGATCTTTTAGTAATGCTCTTTACAAAGATTTTAAAGACTGAGCAGAGAGCAGAATTTTAACAGTTTTGGCCACAGGTTTACTTTGCCAAGACTTTGTGGTCATTACAATTAAGTAAAAGTTTGCTAGGTTTTAAAAACTTTGGGTTCAACCTAGAAAACCTGGAGGACTAGATCCGTTACATATACCAGAAATGTAACCTACATCCTACTTAATGTATTGATTAAATCAATACAATGATCCAATTTAAAGTTTGAAAAAACCTGGAAATTCAGAATATTAACTAGTGCAAGGTTACAGAGCCCAAAATATCAAAATCCCATTTAGAACCACATTTCATCTTTCACATTCTTCAAATTCTTTTTCAGTCTTCCCTTACAATAAGAACCAGATTATTGTCTATGAAACCCAGGAAGCATATCTAGAGGTTTTTTTACTCTAAATAATTGCATGTGTATATACACATATACGATCTGTACAACTACAGTACCTAAACGTGTCCTGAGTATTTGATCTATTGAAACTGTCAGAAAAAATGGAACGTATTAATATCCCCATTAACAAAATAGAGACTTGAAGCAAAGAGAAAACTCAATGATTTGTTTATGCTCCCCAAAAAAGGTTTGTGGCAGAGCCAGGAACTTAGGCCAGCTCTTTTAAGTTCCAGTCCAGAACTAACTGTTCTTGTCAAAAGTGTAGCAAAAGAAATGCTTCATTTTTTATGAAGGCCATAGTAAATTCTCATTCTGCTTAAAATACTTACATTATGTGAATGCTGAATCAATCAATTATGAGGAAGATTCTCTTTTTAAAAAGATATAATGATGTGGTAGGCATATTCAGGAAAAAAAATTGCTGCTTCTTAAGAAGGGAGAAGGGAGACAAAGATAGGAGACACTTTGATGAAAACTCATCCATTGAAAATGCAGTACTAATCAGGCCTAAGAATATAAAAATACTGAAAATGTTCTTTTGCAGAAGTTAGGTGAGAACTATAAATAAATATGGTCCAAGTAATGAAGAGTAAGAGCTTTGGAAGAGACACTTGAATTTAATTTGTATGGCTTTGATGAGAAATTTATCAGCAGAGCAGGTAATAATTCTATTCCACTCTAAAGGTATTTGTTTGCAAACTGCCAGATAAAGGTGGACTTCAGATATGAATATGGTTTTGATGGTTTATTTTTTATTGGTATTTCTCTCTGAAAAATAGGCTTATGTGCTGGGGAAAGACTGCTGACTTCAGCAGTTCGAGCAAAAAGATAATTAAAAGAAAATTAATCTATTAAGTGTTTCAAAACCAGCTCAGATTGTTTGCATGTTTGTACTGTGAACTGAAGTATCACATAGTCTAAACCTGTGGAGACTCATCTACAATAAAATATTGCAGATGCAAATTAAGCGAATATAAGCCTGAAAACACTCCTTTCAGTTGAAGAAAGCTAAAAGCTGTAATACTCGAGATTGGCAGACACTGAATAAAATGCCACGTTAAAGAACTAGTGACACTATAAAGGACTAATTTTTTTTTATTTGAAAGACAGCAAGAACAAATTTGGTAGATGAACAGGACAAATATATGAGGAAAATATAGATCCATCCTGAATATTTTGACATGTCTGAGGGATATTAATAATTCTTGTTTTGGGATAAATACTAAATAGCTAAGGATAACCCTTCCTTCAACGTTCTGATGTAAGAAATGACAAATTATTAGTCATTTAAATACGACCTCTACAGGCTCACTGTTATCTGGGGATATGTAATGGGGAAATACCTTCTTGACAGTATCAGCAACAGCTCCTCAAGACAGGTGGTATTTCAGAGACTTCTCACTGTCCTTCAGCTAATAATCACAGAGGTAAATTGAGTTACGTTGTATGCCATGAAAGTTGCCGTAAAAATATAAATATCTCAGAATCATATTTTGATTATATTTTCATCAACTTTTACATGCTGTACATCTATCTTTCAATCTAGCAAGACAAACTTCTGAAAATTCCGTTATTCTCATTTTAAAAGAATTAAGCTATTGCCCTTTTGCTGGCAAGAACCACTCACAATCACTGTAACAAAGGGTAAGAAAGCAAGTGTTTCTCTAGCAAGTATTTTCTTCTTTGTATGAGCACCTTTGTCTTAACACCTAACTTCCAATCAATTTTCTGCTCACATTACTGCTAATTAGACTCCTAACTTCTATATTTTTCTTTGAGGGTTATTAGAGCCAGTGTTCCTATTGGTTGTGATTGTATCTCTAGATGTATACAGTTGATGTTGCATGCAGATGTATATCCGTATGGCCATAATGAGAATATGTTGATTGCATTCCTTTTTAAAATGCATGATTTTGATTTAGTTTGATTATTTAAAATCTTCAATCAAATTAGCTGAATGGTTGAGCTTATTAGATATTGGTAGATTGTATTGCAAGAATGAATTTGGTGATCTATTAATTCTTTCCATCTCTTAAGTTTATAAAGAGATATAAATATGCCCAGCGACAGTGCTTATACACCAGCTCTTCCATACTTTGGGTTCATGGTATACCAGCATATGCTATCCTTTTATAAATATTAATGGTAGTAGTTATGCTGCAAGTCAGGCAATTTACCTCTTAGACTCTATACATGCCAAAGGGCAAGCGGCTGCCTCTATGCAGTTATCTGATGCGGGTACTTTGATTGCATTACCCCTCAGCACAGATTAAGGAGCAACTTTATGTCAAGCATAAACGGGAACTCACTGGTTTAGATTTTAGTTTCTTATTAATGCACTGCTGCAGAATTAATCTGAACGTCTTAGCTGTTCAAGAAGCAGAGCTCTGTCCAGGCACTAGATTTTTTTGAAATACGCCCCACTGATTCTCTTTAAAGCATAATGGCAGAATGACCACACTTTTCAGAAAGTCATTAGTGCTTTCTCAAGAATCCACTTTTGACAGTTGGAAGGAAATTTGTTTCAAGATGGTAAGATCTTGATGGTTACCAAGCACAAAGCCCTGTTAAGCTACTTCCACTTGTACAGTCAAAAAAAAAAAAACAAAACCCAAACCCCAAACCAACACCCAAATCCCACAAGTTAGTAATCTATCTTTCTTTTTTTTTGTCTTTAGATATTGCTTGCAGCAGTTAAAAAAATTAAAACAAAATATGTGACTTAGAAAAAGAGGATGAATTCCAAGATTAAGTATTTTTGCAAAATGCAGGGATAGAATATATTTTCTATGGCCACTTTTAAAGATATCGTGACATCAGACCTTGTAAACTACTAAAGGGAGGACAGAAACACTGTCAGTAGCAATTCCAATAGGAAGGAGCTTTTGCAGAATGTGAATTATACACATTTTTATTTTGGCCTGCTAAAAGCATATGTTCTTGATTTACTTTAATATTTTTAAAAACTACAGTCTAAACTGACGGATAAAAAAAGTCTTCAGAAGTGAAGTTTCAATCCACCTTCACAAAATGGAATTGGATCTGAAATTAGTTTAATGATCAGTTGTTCAAAAATCATATTTTAAAACACTTGCCGTTTTAGAATTCTTTTCAAATGCAAGTACTAAGAATAATTTAGTTCAGATATACTTTGACAGACAATTCATATCATTTACTCTTTCAAAGTACTTCGATAAAGTAGAAGTCTTTGATAAGATACTAACCTTTCTAAAAAAAGGTTTACAGAATAGGCTACCTGAGATCTCTAGTAAACAACAAAAATATGATTCTTCAAGTTCTTCTGAGCCTCCTAATCAATCAACGTTTCTCAGCATTTCCTATGAAAAGCCATGTACAGATTGCAAAAGTGTCAGTTGCTCTGATAAATCTTACTATGTTAATGAAGCTGATTATTGCCTCTGTACAGATGATGAGAATATTGGCATATAGGCAGTAATCTGTTATTAGCACATTCCCAATAACTGTTTTTATTTTCTGACTCATCTGACAGAACTCATCTATAAATCTCATAGGATTTATACAGACATAACGAAATCAGTAATTTCCTCTTGCTAAGTGTCTGCCACTCTGAAGTGTATTCATACTAAGTCTGCTGAAATTAACCTGTTGTGAAGAAGCTGCTTACTCTACAGAGTAAAAATTCTATAAGCATTTGACTCTTCTTCATTCTGTCTATGTATTTGCACTTCCAGATAGAATACAAGAGTCCTGCAATTAAGCTATTTAAAAGGAAATGGAGTGTATTGCTGTTGCGGCCATCTAATTACTTGCCAGTTATTAGACAAAATTGTAAATAAATGGTTATATAAACACATAACCACATAAAGAAATACATAATCAAACGGGGAAGGCTGAATTTTGCACATACCACAGTTTTGGTTTGTCAGAACAAAAATTGCATGGAAAAGTTTTGGCACTTATTTTTTACTTCTATCTAGATCTCCCATTTGTGTTATCAACAAATCTATCCATGCTCAATTCAGTAGTGTGTCAAAAACGCAGTGGAGAAAGATAGGTGCCTAAGCTAAGCAACATCTGCTACAACAAAATTGCTCTGACTTAGTTTCTTTATAAATCAAATAAGAAAAGTATCTAAACAAATTGTATTTGCGGAGTTGAAATGTTTCAGCAGGTCTGAAAACAATAGAAACTGTAATTTAACCTTTCACCCCGAGTCAAAATGGCTGAATTACATAAATTGGTGCTATTATCCTGTGTCACAATATACTCTCGTATATTCAGAGCAATAATATTAAGCAGTAGTATGAACTACATGATGCTACAATACAGGATGCTGGATGGGGAAAAATAGAGGTGCTAGGCTGAAACAAAACAAGTGGAACTTGTGGGCAGAGTATTTTGATGCCAGACAGATAAAAGATTGCATCCTAGAGGAAAAGGATATTATAAAGAAACACAACTGCTATTTCATCATTTGAAAAGAAATTTAAAAGTTCTATATGTTAGAATAGAAATTTAACTCTCGAAACTCTGGTCCAACAAGGATCATTATCTATGCAAATACTAATTACGGAAGCATTCACACATGTATGTTTAAACTCCGTACTATAGCGAGCCAATTCAACCAGCCTAGCAAAGTTTCTCCTGAGTAGGAACTCACATTCACAACTACGTCCTGTAGGAATGCCACTGCCTGACTCGAGATTGAATTCACTGCTACACACACTGTTTGCACAGACACGTAACCTCAATATAGAAAGGTTATGAAAACCTTCAGTGTGTATATCCAGCTGTGAAGGAGCTCTCAAAGTTCACCCATAGTATAATTATGCTGTATAGCTGTTACTGTACAGCGATAGATAGTTAAAAGCAACCTTACCTCACCATCTCCCCAAGTTTACCGGTGCCTGCCACTACCTTCCACCGCAGACAACCCTTTTCTTAGCTCCTCCACCTGAGGAACTATCTCCCGAGCCACCTTACAACAAGTAAGATTCTGCCCAGCTGAAGCCTACAAGCAATCAGCTCTTAACCAATACCTCAAGTTCTTGTGCCCGGAGAAACGAAGTGTCAGTAGCACCTGTTGAGGGTCAACCACCTACAACAACTACTCAAATGGTTATAGATTCCTCTGGGTGATCCAGAAATAGTAGAACAGTAAAATCATGTTTTGAAAAGGAGAGCGGGGAAGATCCACAAGAAGCTCAGGGACCTTAGGATCCCTTTTTTAGTACCCGATAAACAGGCAAGCTGAAGTTAAAGCTGCTGAAGCTCTAGACTAAGGATAGCAAAGACTAATGGCTCTGTTTACATGGGTTCTTTGGAAAAATCTTAAGAACAGAATGGGCATTATTTGTTTCTCTATTTGCGCTAGAGGACAGACTAAAAGAAGTAGTTTCCAGACTTACGTTTTTTCTCAAGGTCGTGTGCTTTGCTGTTGGCCAAGATGACAGCTTAAATTTACACATACTCTTAAGTGAACATTAACTTCAGAAAGCCCAAAAAAAGAATTACAGATACCAGCTCATCTCACAAAACCATGAAGGAGGTTTTGTGCATCCAGAAATCAGTATCTCACTGCTGGTTATCTCACTTCTGGAGTGTCTGTGCATGAACAGAAGAATGAAAGCTATTTAACAACCGGAAGATACTTAGGAACTGAATGAGAAAAGGACCAAAATGATAAGCAAACAACAATTAAGACACCAAACTTCCTGATCTGATACCACATAATATCTGTCAAATACGTACATGCACTTAATGTCTTCTAAATTCTGGCAATATTTTTTCATGCAAAAGTTTAAAGTTAAATCATGTACAAATGTTAGCATATACCTATACCAGAGTTCCACTCATCTGCGAGATACTCGTCTTGCTAATTTTATCAAAAATTAGCTTCAGCATCATCAGTGTGCAGACAAAAGAGCAGACACAAAAGCCGGGGGTTTGCTGCCCGGCATACCCCTGTGATTCCTACGCTCCTGCGACTCTATGTATCCGAGCACCACCTGAAACGGCTGAGGCTGTGTTTGACAAGTAAGGAGGGATTCAAAACTGTCAGAGATGCTGAACAATTAAGGCTCTAGGAGTTAGTCTTGGGAAGGGTTCTTTTTGATGTTTTCTGCCCTTCTTATAAGGAAACTACCTTTGATAATCTGGGTAACTGGCTCAGAACATTATAAAATCAAAGTTAGTTCCCACAACATCAAACTTTAATTTAGACAGAAATGCCTCCCTCAGAGTTGAAATACTCTTAATACATGGTTAGCCTTAATCTTGCATGTTCCCCTGATTCAACATAATATTTCATCCTGACCTTTTGCTGAGAGTTAAAAATAAATGCTGACAATTGTAATTATGTACAGCTGAAGATAAAAGTAGACTCTTTATAAAGTAGTCTACTTTATACTAGAAACATTCCACCCATTCTGGCCAGTTTGCTTTTTGCAACTGGGAGGGTGAGAGGAAGGAAAGATGAAAAGTTAACATGGAAAGCAGAAAACATCTTCAACAACAAACTGTTGGCTTTTTAAAGATCACCTGTGTGTGCACATGTTTTTATAAAGAAAAGGACAACATGCTTCTAAAACGTGCTTCCATTGCTTGTGCTCTGAGGAAGGCATATGTATTTAACATTCTGCTTTGCTGGGTCCTAAAGAGAAGTTGTTTTATTACCTTTGCCATTGAAACACAGCCTAATTACATTACGACAGAAGTCTACAATTTATATTATATACTTACAATTATATATAATGTATATATACACTGATAGAGAGAGAGGAAAATGCAAAGACAGATAGACATGACAACAGAAGACAAGAAGTCTGAGAACTAATCTATACTGGAACCTGAATATTGAAGAAAAAAATGGATGCATCTGCAGTCACAGGGATGCTACTTCAAAATACTGTTCTGCCTTTGTTAAAGAGCTTTCTAGCTATGTGGGTTTTTTTAAATTGACTTTCAGTTTTAAAGAAGCAGAAATCCCTAAGCCACTTGATATACCATGGGAGGGTGAAGAGGATCACTAAAGCCTTGCTGTTTATGCTAATAAGATAGTAACTCAATTTACTTGAGTACTGATCAATGCTAAACAATCAGAGAAGTTCATGTATTATGTATTTCAGAAGAACCCGTGCTTTTTAGTGGAATGTCACAAGGTTAAACTACTGGTAGACACTGTTTCCCCTGAGCCCAATTTCTGCTACAGTGCTTCCTATCCACATAATGAAGAAACAATAGCAAAATAAAGCATTGTTTGGAACACGTAATGAACTGCTCTCATAAACTTCAACCTTCAAAAGTCATTATATTTTACAGTTTGATGCAGCAGACAATTATTGGACCTCCATTTGGCTGGCTACATCAAGCAATGTACACTATTTTTTACCATGTCTCAGTAATTATTGATAGAACAATTGTCATGGCTTGCACTGTTAATATCAGTGCATTAGCAATTGGAACAGTTTGTTACATACTTCCTGGCAGGTATACTGCAGTGCTATAAAATCTGCCTCTACTTATCATAGTTAACAATTACTTTAGGAAATATCCAAAATATAAAACTTTCAAGTTATCTCTTCTTCCTGCCACTGACTGTTTTCTGTGGTTTATTTACTCCTTTTACACTAAACTGTAATACAAATATCAAACACTTTTTTTTTTTGGTCCACAGCAATTCACAAGAAAGTTTTGTTTGATTTTTAAATCAAGTGAGACCATTTCATACTCGTAACTAAAAGACAGAATACTTCCATATTCCTATGCAGCATTCTGCTGATGGGTACCTGTGAGAGATGGTACTCTCAAGTGCTAACTCAGATATGATTAGAAAGTAATAATAATTAATACTAAAATTCAATTGGAAAAATCAGAGACAAGATTTATTCATTTAATGTTATCATGTTACATGGAGGATCTCATTCTCATGCTAATCAGCAGCTCCTCTTGAAGTTACAGGACAACTGTGACGTGTTAATCATAGTAATTCAAACCTATTTTTATTTGGTTTTGACCCTGTAACATTCACTAATACAGTCTGGAATAAGTTGCCCAGAGTTTGTGGAATCACCATGCTTGGAAATACTTAAAAATAACTGGAAAAGGCCCTGAGTAACCTACTGCAACACTAAGGTTTGCCCAGCTTTGACTGGGGTTTGGACAAGAAGACATCCAGAGATCCTGCATGGCCTAGGTCATTCCATGATTCTTTGATGATAATCAGCAAAACTAGGTTCCTAAACTCTCCACACACAATCCTACATTTCATGTGAGCAAAACGAATGGAAAACACTTTATGTTGTAGAGCAGCTCTATATGGGATCGGGCTCTGACTAAGAAAATTATATATGCTAACAATGGCTTTTAGAACTGAGAGAGATGGAGAACGTACGATACCATGAAACACTTATCGAAATGTTCAGAGGCATTAATGCCACTATGTATATAGCAACTATATTGCGAAGGTTACTTAACATCTCCTTAGATTAGTATGTTGTTCAGAATCAAATTAAAATTTATGACTGGAATTTTGAATAATTTATAGATATCACGTGCTAGGGTACTTCAGAGTTTCAATTCAGTGGAATGAATATGTACATCTAGATCAAATACATAATATATAGATATGGAATTAATTGCATGCAGAAAGAAAGGCAAGGAAGAGAGCCAGATGAAAAGGAAAAGCAGGTGCATGTTCCGCTGAACATAGACACTTTTTTGTGAGGTAAGGAGAAAGCACTGCAAGAAATGGGTCACAAACAAAGACTAACAAAATCATCACAAAACACATCATCCTTCTCTTCTGAAGTCTGTAAGAATGGAAAACTTGGTGAGAAGTCCAAAGGGCAGGAGAATGGTCCTGTCCTGCCAGAGAAGATCCTGAACGCTGCAAGTCAGTTAAGATCTGTCTCCAGTCAACATTTTAATACAGTTAGTCCCTTTTCTTCCAGTCTCTCTCTGACTTAGTCCCTCTAAACTGTAGTTTGAAGTTCATTTTTGAACTAATCTGGTAGAGTGTAAGCTGACTCAATCTCTTTATTAGAGAACATTAATTAAAAGCGGTATTAGAACACATTATGACGTTGGTATCCCAGAGTAATTTTTCAAGGTAAGTTAGATCTGACACAATGGAAAAACAGCCCTTTTAACAGTCAATTTTCAAGATAAAACTGCGAGCCCTTAGGAAAACCAGTATCATCTGCTACGCACTTTAACATTACAAAGAGTACAACTTACCATAGCCTTGAGGTCTTTTAGGTATGTAATTACACATTTTTACTAATAAGCATTAGCGTATATTTACTGGAACTGTATTCTTGATTTTATTTATCAGTAGTGATCTGTGTTGGTAACTGACAAACTCAGCGTAATTATAAATGTTTGTTAAAAGATGGTATGTGTGCTCACATAGACATAGGATGGCAGTCTCAATCATCTTCACAGTAATTAAAATCTTCTTACACTAGTGGGTAACCAGATGAGCTGGATCTCCCTTCAGGACCTGCTTGCATACCCCTTGAAATTGTTGTTAAAGAAATCAGAACCCCCAATCTTTCCTTTTTAACAATTTACATTCTAAAATGTTACCCTTAAAACTTCAAGGTTCGGGATCACTATTTAAATCAAAGCTTCAATATGCAGACACTAGATTTTTTTCTTCTTTCAAGTGAGTCTTTTTCAAAGAAAAATAAACATTGCTTTACTTCCACTAGATCAGGTTAACATATTTCCAAGGAGATACTACTTTTGCAGATGTCTTGAATTAGAGAACTGCAATAGTTATCATTCTGCAGCTATTCAAACAGAAAATTTTTAGAACTTGGCAAAAAGGAGAAAAATAATGTCTCATACGCTGTCCAGACTCAATGCAGGCAGGCAGGAAAATGAGGACATGTAAAAATCAAAATACTAAAAGTAATCAACCAAAAGAATGCTTGAAAAATTGAAAATGATAAGTATGTCTGACATCAAGATATGAAGTTAATATATCCAAGGTAGAGAAGAAAAGCATAGCGGTAGGATTATTTACACAGAAAAAAGAATCTGAAGTCTGAATGACACACAGGAAAGAAGTAATGCCATGTAAAATTTCAGATCTCGAGGTGCAAAAAAAGTGGTGGGTTTTTTTTCTTTGTCTTTTTTTCTGCAGTTCTTTACACTGTGCTGAAGCTGGATCCATATGTACAATCAGATATACACATCAAACCATACTAAGTGTGAGGATTCGATTTCTGAGTGTTTATGGATGCAACCACAAGTCATCACAAGAACTGGGAAGAAAAAATGCCACTGAAATGGCTAATGACTACAAAAATCGGATTTATCTCCTATTAAATTTTATTGTGAGAAGTAACAAAACTTCATGAACCAACACACTAACTTGTGGGCCCAGGGGACCTTGACTCTAATCCTTCTTTGGGAGTTAACTAGTACTGAAAAGGTGTTTAAAAGTCTTCATCTAGCCCATACAAAGAATTGACGACATCACAAAAGCAGTCTATAATCAGAACTGGAAAAAAAAGTGTCAATCAGGACAGAGATGAGATTAATTTACAGATATGCGAAGACAGACTTTTGCAAGTCTTCCAAAGGTTTTTAATCTCTATATTTTATCAGCACCATTTACTTTAATGCATTATCTTTTTCTTTAGGCTGCAGAAAAGCAGGAAAACAAAATTAAAAGCAATTTAAGTATAAAATCATAGAATCATAGAATCACTGAAAATGGCCAGATCCAATGGGAGCAAAGTTGGGTCAAACCTCATCTGTTTTAAAAATCATAGCAATGTGCAAATGACTCAAATAAAATGGTTTATTTTTAATACAACGATGCCCTGTCTGCAGAAAATGATAATACAGGATAGACCTGAAACTAATCTTAGAATACTTCTCTTACTGATTCTTCCATAAAAAGTAACTGCAACAATTAGCAATTCAATACATTTTCATTCATGAGCAATGAAGAAAGGTCTTGTTCATATTTGATAGAAACATAAAGCAGATCTGAGGCAATGTAATTAACCAGTTATACTTCTTATTAAAGTTGTCTTTCCAGTCATCATTGATATTTATAACTTGCCATCTGAAATAACAGTTTATCTGCCTTCACCACAGTGCTATATTACAAAATGCTGAGTTTATTGTGCGTTTTTGTCAGAAAAATATCAAAACAAATAAGTAATCATAAAAAGCACCCTCTTCTCAACCTTCCTACTAAAGAATCCTATATACAGATATATATAATTATATGTGGATATATGAACATACATGCTGAAGTCTGGATACAAACATGATACATATGTGGCTAACAGTATCTTCTGGAATTCTTTGTGGGACTACTCTTTGCAAAGAATGGCTGAAAAAAATCAAAACATGAAGTTGCACTAACCTTTTAATAAAGAACTTTTATTCTGCAAGAGAAAACTAGCTTAATTACTATCTCAGACCCTTTTTCATGTTTTTTATTACACAGGTATGGCAAGTCAACCATTTAAAATGCAGCCTTGAAGACAACAAAAGTAAAGAACAGACTGCCAAAGTGTCTGGATTGATGCCTCCTCCTTCTGAGAATATGCAGAATGGTATTCTGTTTACATTTATTTCATTTTTGAAAGCCACAATAGAATATTCCTCCTATGAATTCTGAGAATTAGTGTCTCCACAGATGTGAAGTTGATAAGACAAAAAGTGATTTGCCCTGACCTTTCTAAATGGTTGTCTGGAGGTTTTGTTTTGTTGTGGTTTTCGTTTTTTTGGGGTTTTGTTTGTTTGTTTGTTTTTGTTGGTTTTGGGTTTTTTTTTTTTTTAAGTTTCAAAGGCATTATAGCTGAAAATGGAACAAGAATGATACTCAAAATACTAAGAAATGGCAATTTTCTCCCTGCATCATTTTTGCTAACATGTATTTTTAAAAAACAAAAATTGCTGCCTTTTTCATTTTGAAGCTGAGCTGTACAAGATTTGATAGTTTAGTTGCTTTGTTTGTTACATAGTATTGATTTCAGGCTTCAAATGCCAATACAAACAAATCTGCACCCCAATTAGCTTTCATTAATCAGTTTGTTTCCTGGAGCTATACACCACCAAACACCGGCGAAACTACTAACTGAAAGCAGCCATATGAAATTGTAACCAATTAACTTGAAGGAGGAAAAAAAAGAACCCAAACAAAAAAAGCAATCTTATAACCTTAGCCTTCCACTGATTTCTCTTGCGTGCCAACCAGAATCTGGTTCTGATCTTTGAGAATTTTCCTGTTAAAGAGATCAATACAGAGAACAACAGAAGAGAGACAATAAAATACATACAAGTGCAATAGACTCTGCAGGAAAACTGAGAGATTTCCCCTTTAAGCAAACATTTTGACTAGAGTGGAATGCAACACAACGTATTTTTTAATGGATGAAAATATCTATTCTTGATCACTTTGATTACTAGTTAGAAGGAGAAAGGGCAGATATGACCACAATCCTAATTGCGAGAAGCCATAGCAAAGACCACGGGGCAATCAGGAGATCTTAGGCGGCCAAAGACGGCTGATCTAGCTTTGAAAGTAGGACAAGGCAGGGCCAGCTGCTCCTAAATCGCAGGTAATTATCGTAAGACCTTCTTCTTCTTCTTCCCCCTTCCCTTCTCTTCCCTTGAGCTACAACAATAAAAACTTTTTAAATGCATATGCAAATAAATAATTTAACTAAATCACTTTGATCACTAGAAACTGTTAGTTAACATTAGAATGTTTCAGCTGAGAGAGATTCAGAGAGATTAATTTGTCTTCCACTGTGCACAACAGCTATTCAAAATCCTCTAAAGACCAGGCTGTGTTGTAATGAAGCATATTTACAGCTTTCTTTATATTTTATTTAGCAAGTAAATACTCTGGTATTTTCAAACTGAAGGAATCTTATTTGTTTTCATGGAACACATCTTTCCAAACACCAGCGTGTGCAGAGAACATTACTTTATTTAAAATGTACTCTGTTCACAAGCCAAAAACCACCCGGGAAATTCTTGCCATGGCTCTCCAGATTTTTGTGTCATATTTTAGTGTTCATGGATATTAAATTTCCTACCCAACCATACCCTTAGATTTGGAAGAACATCATGATGCCTTGCTGACTGCAGCTATTAGTACCTTTTTGCTTTCCAGAGACCCATCCTAGTTAAAACTGCTCGCTAGACGACATTTCTTCCACACCTCAAAACCACATCACTAAATGGCCTATGAAATTTCTAGGGGGCTACACACCATTACTCTTTAAATACCGCAGAGTAGAGCATTAATGAGAGCTGAATATTTATTCAGATTTCAGTATCCTGATTTACAGATGACACCTTTCAGTGGACAGTTTGATGATGACCAGGAAAACCTTACACTTAACTTTAACACAAACTTTCTTAAAAGTAAATTGAAAACAGAAATACTTTATGCACCATCCAAAACAGACATTACTGTTTCACATAGCTACAAGAAGAAGAAATGACAGAGAAACCACACTTAATCTATCAAACTAGGATTACATCTTAAAGGCCTCCCTCTTCCTGTATCCAGCTGACTTGCTTTAAGATGCTTTCCTGACAAAACCTCCTCAGGGACTCCGTCTTCCTCAGGTTTCTTTAGTCAGAGCAGCCCATTCGAAAATGGAACCTGTTAGCTTTTAAAGTTAATCTCCGTTTTGTGTTTTTCAAGGAGCTGAGCAGATTTAACACATTCCCCCCTCCCCAGCCTTGTTGTCACATCCCAAACATGTTTATTTTTAATTGCTGTAAGAAATAGTTACGAAATGTATCCGAATGAATGAAATATGTTGATTATTTTACTCCTTCTTTGAGATGCAAATGTTGTTTTCCCGGATCAGGCATGCTCTCTTCATCTGACTGAGCAATGAGTTAGTGATCTGCTGGCCCTGCGAGAAGTTACGCTTTTAAGCTCTTCCCCCTTACTCATCTGGTAATCAAAGACCTGCAGGTAGACACATTCTGCAACACACTGATAGTGGAAAGTGTTTGTACCCACTGAACTTTTATTTTTCATCAACCTGTGCATATTGTCCTTTAGATAACCTCCAAATAAGATTAAGTATATGTTACGCCATGTGTCTTTTCATTGAAACTAGATATAGAGATAATAAGTCACTTTCAAGTGACAGTAGTTTTGGAATTTGAATCTCTTCAAGGAATACGGTAATATCATCAAAAAGTCTTCTGCGGAGATGCACACTTTCATGTCTTTAAAGACATCAAATATCATCAACTCAGAGGCGTAACTCCCCGCATCCCTTCCAGAATCTAAACCTCTCGTAACACAGCGCAAGAAGGTATCAATGGGTTTAGGCTAACTATATACACTTCTGTTATCCTAGTCTTTCACATGAATTTGTAGTGCAGATTCTTTTTATTAAACAGTGGAATTAATTACGTGGCATTTAGATTATTAGTAGGTAAGTGCAGAATTACACATTTTATACATGTTTACCAGAAGCAGATTTTTAAAATCCCTTGTGAAGATCACTGTATGCAGCTGACTACCTGGACTGACGTAGGAGGGATTAAGTATTACAGCACAATTCTTATGGACCATTTCAGCTGCATAAACTTAAAAATTATGAATTGTTTTGTGACAATGACTAGCAGCCTCGTGGACCAAATGGAAGGTGGTACACCACTGCTAGCAGTCAAGTATTAATCGAGAAAGAACACAGTATTTTACAAACTCCCAGCTTTCTATTTCAGACTTAAAGTAACTAGCAAGTTTTTATTCCCGCAGGCCATAATTACTAGTAAGTGGAAGAAGCTCATGAATTGAAGATATAACAATTGTGATTTTCATAATTAAGGATAAAATTTTAAACATGGTTCAGATTTAAAGGAAGAAGAAAATTAACGTTAGACTAAAAAGATTTCAGAGCTAAGACTTTCATAATCCTTATACCAATGTTGTATTGAAGCTTTGCCATTCACTTTAGGGGATAAAAACCACAGTTTAAGAGCTATAATGTTTAAAAATTAAAGAAGTAAGAAAAGCCAAGTTGAAAAGATATTTTCTCACACATGTCTAGTCAGTAGACCTAGCAAGTGTGCTTTTGTATACAGGGTGTCATCATAAGCGGTGCCATGATTTGGAACATGGTTTAAAAAGACTGCCATTTCGAAACTGAGGGATATAAATCGTGCTCATAATATGATCTGAAGGAAAGAAAATCCCCAATATGCCCATCTTCGTTCTCAGGAGATCAGCTGAATTGCAACTCTGCTCTTCCTCTGCTTGTCACAGAACAGCAAGACAAAGTGCGTCTGTAAACGTCGGTGACAGCAGCAGGTACTAGCAAGGCTGCAGGAAGGCTTTGAAGTATGAAAATTCCAAACTCAGAGTGCCAAATTCTTACCTGGTCCAAACCGGAGATGGTTTTATTGAGATCAACAATGTTAATGCTTCATGCTGCCTAAGGGTTTGGCCAGAAGAGTGGAAGCCTTGCTGTATGGACAGCTTTGTTGCTGTGTGGAATAGAAAACTGCTGACAGAGCAGGCTGTGGGGCCGAATCCAGGCCCTTGTCCTGAGCACCAGGAGAGCCCCCAGAGGACAGCAGGGACAGGGTGACCACTCAGGACGATCACTGTCTGCAGCAAACTACTGTCGAAGGAGCGATCTCGCGTCTCTCCCTTGCACCAGAACAATTTAACAGATGGTTAAATTGTCGCTTCAGCAACCTGAGCTGGATTTCTCATTTGGCTTATTTGGTGTTCCCGTTCGGATCGTAAACAGAATCACCCCCATCACTAAGAGATCACTGCGTCGCTCAAGTGTGCAGAGAGATTCCAATCGGGAGTCCCCGCTCTCACCGGCACTTCACAGTGTCATCAGCCAGGCTGATGATCTCCTCATGAGAGTCTGAGCCCCAAAACAATCCACCAGGTACACAAAATCATTATAACCTTAAACAAAATCTATTCTTACTTTACGATCTCCTTCCGGATTTCATATTCATACAAGCGTATAAAGGAATGTAACACAGCCCTTAGTTCTTGTACTAAGTGGACGGACTTGACTACCTGCAGGAAAACCTACTGGAGCTGTCTGGGGTGAACATTTTTCTAAATAGCATTTTTTGCTAAAATTGTAACAATACATGTTTAATTATCACAATACATTTTTAAGGAAAGCAAAATTACTGCTAAAAACCCTTTGAAACAAAATTTCCAAGAGACTTTTTATTCCCATGCAATACTTGATTAGTCTTTTCTTTATTATTTTGCTACACAGTTATTAATTTTATTACTTAGAACAGGACAATTTGTAATACATTTGATTTAAAATGGCATTCAGCTGTACACTAGTATTATATACCGGTATTGCTACAGCTCTCATACACTAACATAAAATAAAAAAGGAAACATTTTTGGAAGCTTTTGACAGTTGCAGAAAAGCTAAAGAAGTCATTGGACAACATTATCTGACGGGATACCTTCACAGATGACAAAGTTAGGTAAGAAAGTAGAATTTGAAAGGTTTCCTTAAAGGGATATTGCCATCATGTTAAAATGCTTTGTTTGCCAAATATCACATTGATATTTCATTACAGATTTGCCACTGAAGCACAGTAACTGAACGGAGTATAGGCAGCCATGATTAATTGTAAAACAACACACTAGTGTTGGAGGTGTATTATTAGTTATTACGTTTCAAATAAGGAACTATGTTTATCATTCACTCATTAAAATGTGCTTTCTTCACACAGATTATCCAATTAGTAGCAGACAAAGTTTTTAAGGCCTGTTGTTATCACTATTACACAAATAGTTTTTAAAAAAAACATAAGAAACCCAATGGCCACAATCACTTTTTGAAGCACTAAAGGCCAAACAGAAAACAAAGACTTGACCACATGTGTTTGCTAAATAGCACTTCAGTGGAATTACCTAAGAATACAATATTAAAATCTTTGGCCACGCTGCGTACTCAAAAGATCAAATAGCTTTATGCTTCTAGAAGTAAGAAACATGCTGAAAAATGTTTTTCACTGCATATTCTGAGCTGAGGTACAGGCAGCTTCTCTCTGCTACCTGAAACTCCAGTGCTGCAGTGGATGACTATTTCTTTAGCCTGCATTTTGAGAAACCCCGCGCAATGAAAAAGTACCTCAAAATATAATTTCTAGAATGTAACTTTATTTGTAAAAGACTTTCAATTTCATAAACTACATAAAGGAAACCTTTCTGCTGACTTCATATGGGTCCCAAAGGGATGCCTACAGGGGCACAACTAACCTGGGAGCGCCCACGTCTGACTGGACCCGAGACGGCTTTGCGGAAGAATCGTTTCTGCTGCCCAGCACAGCACGGACCTGTGCTGCTGCGTCTGGCTGAGGGGAAGGAGCAGAGCCAGCCCACGGGCTCCAACCCCAGAGCCAGAGACAGCAACGGAGAAACTCCTGTGTGTTTTCAATAAACAGAAGCTGAACAGTTTCAGCAGATGGCGGTCAAAGTGCTCCTGCTCCTGTGAAAAAAGTAAGAAGCTAGTAAAATGTATCCAGATTAATTTATGTTGGAAAAATGTACGTAGAGGAAATTGGATGAATCCCCTTCCTCAAAAGACCCAACTTTGATCCTTAAAATCCTTCAGTAAGTTTAAATTAACTACAAGTAATCGCTATTCACCACTGCAGCCTTTTCTTTACCCTCGGAACCTCACTTAAGGCTTTGATCTCATTCTTACCCAGCTAATTTCATTCTGCTTAAATATTACAGATTGCTTTGATAAAGTCTTCCTGTGCTTCTCTATTTTACAGGTCTGACTTCAATAGCACCACTCAATACAGCTGCTAACTTAAAGCCACATTTGCAAAGTAGAACCTATAGGTCACTTTATCTGTGAGGATATTATATTGCTAAAAAATATGAAGGTTTCCTGATCAGTTTATTACATCTGTAATTATCCAAAGCCAAGCCAATTATGTCAGAAAAAGGACAAATCGCCTAGACTGACATTAAATAGCTTCAACCAGAAACTCTTAATTTACACGCTGACTGGACTGCAAAAATTTACCTTTATATTTTTATGAGCCCATATTTAACCAAGTATGAACGAACCTTTAGGAAAGAAGCCATTAAATTGCAATTATATATTTGTCTATTCATTCCATTGTTCAGCTTCTCTCCGAAGCAACTACAAACGTTTAACGCAGAGACAGAGAGAACCAAAAGCTGACAGAGACAGTCGGGTGCTTTCTGAGCTGAAAGCTTGCTGCTCCGTGGACTACGGAGACAATGTTGCATCAGGAAAAGGGACTTGGACGTCAAAGTGATTTTGTCAACGCTCATTTTGTTATTGTTATCCTAACAGTGTGAAGTCAAACACAGCGATTACAAATTGGAGGCACAATAAAATTATGATATAATCCTGCTACTCTTATGAAGCCAAAACTTAATTATGGCAGAGGTTTTCACGGAACAAGGACTGTGCAAATATGCAAACCACATAAAATAAAATGCTAAAAATAAAAAGTTTACTTTATTACAAGTCTGTATATGTACCTTTCTACCAGCCCATTTAAGTGCCTTTTTTATTTCAGAGCTACAACTGACAATACTAGTAATAAATCCAATAAGCTGGACTCGATTTCATCAGCCAGTGGATGTGACAGTAATTGTCTTTCTCAGGAGGGACTTCCAGGACAAACAGAATTCCTTATTTCAAAAACAAATGAAGAACAAGATTACACATTATTGAATTCAATGACAAAATACCAGTTGACTTCATTAAGCATAAGCAAGTCTCCTAAAGAAAAAAGACCAAGGCTACAAGTTGGAGAGTAGAACCTGTATTTGTGTTCTTCATTTTTCACTCTCTTATAAACGTAACTGAGAAAGGGAGACTTTCTTCTGGACACCTCATATAATTTCCATGGCATCACTTAGGCATAATGAAATATAAACAGGAAAGTTAAGGGGATGGTAGTTTACACAAGCTAAAAAATCTGGTCCGATCTCTTTGCAATAAAGTGATTCTTCCAAAATTAAGACAAAGGTCTAAATGCAATACAGCTAGATCACAACACCACAAACGCAAACCCCAAAATAATTAAATACACACTTATAGAGTACCAGCTGTGCTGACACGTTAAGCATTGAAACAGTGACGTTATTTAAAAAACCACTAGATTTATCTGGAGGGTATTAATAAATATCTAATATACAGAAGAATATCTGAGCTGTGTGCTGCATCTCACTTCTTTTTGAGGGTGTAAGGTCTGCCATAAGCTATTAATAGGATTTTATTTTCTGCAAATCTCAACCTTATGAAACTGAGAGCACACAGGAATAGCCTATGAAAATGCCATTCTGCTACACAGAAAGAAAGAAGTCTGACTGTAACAGAAGAGCACCTTGATTATTTCACACTTTGTTATTGTACCTAGAGATTGTACTCTGCTGAATGCAGTACAGGACTTTATATGACAGAGATTTTGATAATAGAATGTTCAGCAAACAACTTCTAACTTCTCACCCTGAATTTAATCAGATACTTTTCCAGAAAAATCTTTTGGAACATCATACATGAGAAGGATAGTGTTTCTAGCACCTCTTCAAAAAGTAATTTAAAGATGGAATATGTCTTGAAAGCAGTATCTGAAGGTATTCTTGGAAATACCTACCATGTGTTTAATTTTTTCTGTTTAATGTCTTGACTGTGGCAACAGATACTGAACTATAAAAATAATTGATTCTTGAGCACTGAGAAGTGTTTCTTCTCTGTGTATAATGCGTTCAGTTGATGTGCTTATGTCATAGAGATGCGAGTGTGAGCAAGGAATAAAACACCCAATAAATTTGTTGGCCTGAGCATTTAAGCAGAAAGAGTCGTAATAAAAATCCACCACTACAGAACATTATGAAGATATTATTTCATTCCTGAAACATGTGAACCAAATGCAAAAAAAAAAAGAAAAATCCCTCTTTTTGATTGCACAAACACATATCTATATCAGATTCTTCTAATTTGTATTTGGATTCAATTTTTACTTTAATTGCAGTGTACCAGAGTGTAAATCAAAGTTTTAGGTGAGATTGCAGATAAGTTTATTTCTATATAATATATATAATGCAAATATTGCCAGTGCGGAAAGAATTAGCCTTTTTTTTCTTCAGTCAGCTTGTGAAGTATCATCAACTATACCCATTTCACAATTCTCTAGTGAAGGGAAAAAGGCAAAATAGTAATCAGAGATATATGGTATTATAATCTCATACTGGATGTTTGACTACTATGAAAAGAAACGTTGTTCCAACTACTTGTGGAAGTTGTAATTTTGAAAATACGAAAAATCATGAAAAACATTCAGAATGGAAAAACATTTTGCACTGCATAAACTGCATTGTGCTGCTACTTTCCTAAGTGCAAACAGTGACTTTCAGCCTCTTTGTATTTCCAGTATCTTCAAACTTAATTCAACAGTAAGGTCAAATTTGGTGTTATACTAAAAGATATCCCTAAGTATCTGCAAAATAATTAAGGTAAGACAATCTTCTTCCAACTGTCACAGTAAATTTGGATTAAATGCTATCTGTCCAGAAAGCAGTTTTTGCAATACTAAAATGTGGTAAAGACCCTAAATGTTTAACTTTTTGAAAAGTCTGTTGAAGGAGATATACAGGATAGAGAGTATAATGGAATAAATGTTCCATGCTCTTGGAAACGCTGGATGTGTAGAGCACCTTCATACTGCAGCAAGCCACTCACTTTGATGCAGAATACAGGTAATAGGTAGAGCTGCAGCTAATTAGGCTTATTACAAAAGCATCAGCTTAACACATGAATAAATCATCTGCACTCTGCATGTGCAGTGGGCGCCTGCTCTCTTTCAGTATTCAATGGGAGCCGGGAAGACAGGGCAACTGTAAGACACCACTACCAGGCCAAGACATCTCTAGTCTGCTTCTGGGTGCCGAAGGCACCAACTGTGAATTGGAATAATACATCTGGGATCACATTTTTGCAAGGCCACCACTGGTCTTGTGACCACAGGCAACCCACCACATTATGAGGAAAGGGATAAAAGGCAGAGGGTAACCAGCTGGCATTTTAAAATTGGACATTTGAATAATATTCAAGGATGTTAGGAAAGGAGAAGGCTACAGGTAAGATTGCGCCCATGGCCCTGATACAGGCTACGTATCACAAGGTGGGAAAAACCCCTCAGAGACTGGACCTGTCTTCAGGGCTTTCTTTTCACCCGGAGGGGTGCGCACATCCATGCAGTAGCTCAAAAACGGACTTTACATTCCTTCACATCTCCATGTGTCATGTCCTGTGACTGACTTTTTCGTACCCGTATTTACTGCGTCTGAATGAAGGATCTCAGTCTCCCCAGCTTTATTCCTTACATGCAAGTAACAAGTAAATACACTCCTATTTGTATGTAAGAACAGTAGGGAAATCTTATTTCAGTGACACTTTCAGAAGACATGTATCTGAAGCCAAATCGGCATAAGGCAAATGGATTTTTTTTAGTACTCTGAAGTGGCTCCTTTGCTTACTCACCCCACATACATTTACCCACCCGCTGCTCTCGCTAGTATCTCACCGGTATCTGCTTCACTTTCAATATTGAGTTCCTTTAAAATAAGCTAAATTGGGAACTATTTGATGTCTCCTGAATTAGCTCTTTCTAACAGGAACATCATCTTGAAAGAAGCCTAGCCACCCGGGAAACTCTGTCAAATGCAGCAGACATCAAAGAGAAAACGCTGCCTGCCATCCTCTGCTCAGCTCCGCAAGAAGAATTCACCCACCCAGGCTTCGCTTTTCTAAAGCTCTGGCTATTCTCGTATACGCAATCTATGAGAAAAGCAAATGCAGACAGTTTTCCCGCATTCTGCACATCTCTTTGGAAAGCCAGCAGCCCCTGGGCTACAAGGGAGCTCTGCTGGAGACAACAAACCGTACCTCTGACATGCAGCAGCTATTCCAGCAATGGCCACGATTTCACCACAGAGATTCTTTACGCAGAATTTTCTCTTCTGCATTACTTTGGCACACGTGAATCTCTGCCCACATGTTATTATCCAACACACAGAGAAGTAAGCACTGCTGTGGGCACCAAGGACTTTTAAACTTCTCTTCATACTGCAAATGTGTATTGAAGTGAACACATGCAGCCAAGGTAGCTGAAATAAATTCAGGTATCACGGTTCCCTCCCACCTTTCAACAAGCGTACTGAACACATTTTCATGTACGCTCTTTGACCATCCCTGTGCTCTACTTTCAGACAATAAATAGGCTGTCTTGACATCTCTCTGATTAGTACTCACACCTCCATACTGCTTGCCATTTCACCAATCTAGGCTATTTTCATTATCTGAAGCAGCAATGGCCCCTACTAATCCTGTCAAGAAGTTTGTACAGACTCATGGTAATCTTGGAGCAATAATCTTGCAGCAGTTTGTGGCTGACATGAGCAAAACCCGTGACTTTAACAAAGAAGAACATCGAACAAAACGAAGTGTTTCTAAGAAGCTGCAGGAAGAACATGAGATAAGGAGGCCAGACATCAGTGTACAGGAAAGATAAAGCGATTAAAGGAAGGGTACTCAGGAGTAATGAAACATATTTCTTTTTTTCATTCAGTAGTAATTCCAGGTGGTCTCTAAGATCTCTTGGCATGACAAACCTCACACTGCTGCCACTGCTACTTGCAATTCCCATTTGGTTATTTATCAGTTTAACTGTCAAAAGACATACAAAAATTCCTTTAGCAAGACCAGATGGTCTCAGCCCCAATGCATGAAATAACAGGTCTTTCTTACATTGTAGTATCTGAAATATCACATCTTGTAAAGTTGCAGTGGCTGCAAAGAAGATTTGACTGGTTAAAAGGTAGAATTATCCAACTATTCCTTCTTCTGTAATAATCTCAATGTGCAGGTATATGTAAAACAAAGGAATGTCATTCTTTTGAGTAAATCAACCAAAAAAAAATCCTTTACTATTTAATCATAATGGTGTCTGCATATGCAAGAAAAACATAAAAACAAGTTTTCTTTCTGGAACAAGTATTCGAACTGTCAAGAACAGCACTTGATGTCAGGATTCTGAAGTTGTGGACGAAATGACAGACCAGCAGAGGGAATGTGATAACAGATTAATGAGATGTGCTCCGTGCAGTCATAAAAGTACTTGAAATAAGAAACAAGGAAATGGGGAAAAAGAGAAATAACATTAGAAGGAAAGGAGCTGCTTTCTGAGCCTTCTGTTGTGATCCTGTGAAAAATGCGACACAGAATTTTATAAAGAAATTTCAGAAACTCTGTGCATCAAGAGCCAAGGGAGTGAACTGGAATACACTCTGAATATGTGTATTTGCCTTTGCATACTCATGAACTACAACATTTGTTATGTGATATTTGGGGCCCTCACTATATTTGTTTATGCTGACACTAATTAAAGGCAGCTATATATTCACCATTTTAAAAAACTATCAGCATGTGCGCTTCTACAGAAAGGAACAGTCCAAATATGCAATCAATTGCACTTTTTTATGTATCTGCCAACCAGCTCAAGAGGAATTCTCATCTGGCAGGTAATACAACTGCAAGTTAGATTCGTTGATTTTTTACAAGCCCATTCTGACTCAGAACAGTAATAATGACTCTGTGACCACGTTATTCTCTTGGTATTCCCCTTCCATTTCTTATTAATGCCCATTCATATGGGGTGCCACAACTGCGTGCTGTAATGCACTGAGTAGCACCTAAGACCAGTGCCAACTCTTACTTGCTCAGTGTACATTTAAACTGTTTACCTGCTGCCATACAACTCTCAGCATGGGGATTACTCAGAAAGGGAAGAGAGTGAATGCTGGCCTTCCCAGAGGAATGAATACCTCTTTACAACTTTACTTTTGTGGTGAACAGCAACGAACAGGTCCATGGGACATCTCTGTATCTTGTCTCATTTCAATGTTCCTACTACACATACCAGTGAATATGCTTCAGGATTCTACAGATTTGCCTCTAAAGATCTACATAGTAGGAAATGTATTCTTTCCTAAACTTATTTGCTTGAAATAGAATGCATATGATGTTTATATATCTGCCTGAACAGTTTGGAAACTTCATCTATTCCATCCCTGCATTAATTACCGGAATATTTTCATTGTTGACAACTCAGGAGACAACACAGCATTAATTGCCTCATAAACCTCACTGATCACAGTGCAAAAGGCAGACTTTCCAGCACTTAATGCTTAACAAAAGCTGGGTTGTCAGTTTTCAGAGATTACCCCATTCCTCTGACGGTAACGAACTGGACCGGGGCAGAGACTCAGGCGAGTACAACCTACTGCATCGACAGCGGAGCACTAGTAATGCACGTGGCAGGAGTCGGGGTGAGGACAGCAGTACGGAACAACCAAGGATTACTGTCCCTGTGACAGTACCGAAATGTAGATAAAGCATAACGCAATGTATTACGTGTTCTTCAACACCTCAGAAGATCAGCAGCTCTTCAGCCAGATCTCACTCATAAGAAAAAAGCCTACGGATCATCAGTAATTAAAAAATGCAGTCTGAGGTGAAAGAGGTATTCATTAGCTTTAAGATATTTCTGGATATGTTTTAGTAGCCTGTTAACACGTCTCACACATACAGCATTAGGTCATCTTTAGCCCCACAGTACAACCAAATTCTAGCTTAACTAACTAGCAGAATATGCCCTGTCATATTTGGCTGTTATGATAAAATCCAAATGCAAATCTTGTGTCTTGAATATGATACTTTGTGTCTTTGAAGATGCTAAGATACCATGAAATAATATGAGTGTATCCTGAATTTATGGATGTATAAAAAAAAAAGAAAAAAAATGAAAGAAAACGCAGTAAATTCTAACAGTATTTCCCTACTTCAGTAAAAAAAAACCAACTTCTCATTTACATTTAGGCTGTGTTTTATTTTTTGTGAAGAAAATGTGTAAGTTAGAAGAGCTCATTCAACATTTTAAGACATTTAATTCAAGAACATTAGGCCTTTTTCCTTTCTGAGATCTCAATCACAAAATTGTTGTCACTCTATAAAGAATTACTTCAGTATTTATTAACTCAGCCTAAATGTGGAAATGAAAAGGGATAATTCACAAGACAAGATATACAGCAACAAGAAATTATACTGAAAATAGAGTCCGGTGTGAGGTTCAGCATAGTTACTGGTTACAGTCTAGATGGTACTAGACTGTGGAAAAGCGCGAAGTATTAGAAGCAAGAGGGATCATATTCAGCAGTCCTTACTTCTAGCTGTTTTTAGGTATTTTTGACAAGTTTTCCTGATCAAGAGTCTTAATTTGAAAACAAATAATACCAGTTCTGACTGATGAAATAACAAGAATCAGCTTTATAGAGGCACAGTTAAGGAAACTGAAGTATTACTGCATTTCAAGTTCGATTATAGGAAATAAAATACACCCACATACTGAGACTCATGGTAGATTCTTATTTGTTGCCATTGTTTTTCTTCACGTAAAAATGGCCTTGGTTGTAAACTGAAATTTAAAAAAGGAAAAGAAATAGCACATTTGCTGCTGTCTTGCATTTCATACGGTTTTATTTATGGATATTTTTTTTTTTACCTCAGAAGTTTAATGGAATTTTTACTGTGACTTTATAGCTGTGTGATTTATAATACATCAAACAAGTCAAATCAATCAGCAAAGGCTTAAAAATCAGCACAGGTTGATATGGCTCCTTTAAAACAAATCATTACAGCTGTTGGAACTCAAACATACATAACAAGGATTGACCACTAATGTGAGTTATTTTAAAATCTCATTTTCTTGGTAAGAAATGCTGCCCTTTGTATATAACTTTTTAATGATCTAATAAAACCATCTGCAGAAATACAACACAAACATAGTTCTTCCTTTTAAAGCCCTTCAAATACTTTATACCATTCTTTTAAAGGAAACCTATCCATATTCTCATTGATATGGAAAGTTAAATCTCTTTAAATACTCTATACTATTCTTTAAATACTCTATATTGTTCTTCAAATACACTATACTATTTTAAAGAAAACCTATCTATATTCTCACTGCTATGGCAAGTTAAATCAGCTTTTTGATTGGCACACCTCTGTCATTAAGCTTTAGAAGTAGTTATTCCTATTATGCTATAATCCCATATACTTGAAACATTCTTTTTAAGTCAGACAATGTCTTTTCCATGATTTAAGTATCTAAATTACAGACAGCACAAGGCAGTGTAACTGTGACCAAAACCCAATCTGAGCTCAGACTTTTAGGATAATGCTTAAAGAAGTCCTATAGTTATAAAGACTTTTAGAAGGGATATTTTAAAACTCCAGCTTATGTATGCAAGATGCACAAGGCCATTGATGCTCCTTCCCATATTTGCAACCCCTTTCTGCCAGCAGCTTCCATGCCATATGAAACTAGGCACTAGGAACATTACAAACCACAAGATATTGTTCAAGTTTGGAATGAGCAGCTGCACAAAATCTGGGAGATGTGCACTTTGCCTGTTTGAAAGAGATTAGCTGATATTTTTTGACCAGCTTCTAGAAAAGCTGGGAAGTCTGAACTCTGGAAGCAATGAGTGTTCGGTGCAGTCTGGCAGACAGAGCTGGCTAAGCAAGTAGGAATATTCAGAAAAACAGGGCAAGCCAGTTTACTTGGGGAGGCTCTTTTATCTTACAGACAAGTAAATCTCAGCAGAAAGAGAGGTATATATACACTATATATGGGAGGCCATTAGCCAGTTTTATCATGAAGAAACAACAGCAGATAATTTTGTACCTGAAGGGTATGCATATAGGAGTTTACGGATGTAAGTTATACACAAGCACTGAGATGTACTACACTCACTTGTTACTAGGATTGATAGACCTATGACTGTTAATTTTAATTTGTGATATTAAAATAAACTTCTTCTTAAGCTAGAACTACATTTTGATTGTTCATTTAATACAATCACCCAATAAAAACTGTCAATTTGCATAACCTACATAATAGTATTTTACGTATGTCCTTGGAAGAGTCCCAAACACCAGCTAAGGTCACCTTGAGAACTAACGGCACTATACAATAAATAATAAAAAGAACTATTCCCAGTCCATTCAGTACAACAGATTCACTTTACAACCCATTACAAAGAAGAAAACCAATGACATTTCCTCCAAAAGATTCCTCCTTCCATTCTAAGCAGAACATGAAGTTGTAGCATCCAGAACTCCATTAAGCGTGATACAAAATTGCCTTTTTCTTTTGGCTATCAGTCCAAGGGATTTCTAAGTTGGTGGTTAATGTTGTTTCCCAATTATCTGAATAGTTTGAGAATTAAACCATTGCCTAAACACAGTTAATACTAACTTATACTAAATCTAGAACGGAGATGATGTACTTGAGTTTGATCAGTGCTCATTGGTACTCCCTACAGCTACAGCAGAACCATTTATAGAGACTCTGGATCTGCAGGTAGGACAGATTTTCTTTTTAGCATTGTTTTGCATAATTATACATAGTTTGGTTTTCTTGTATTTTACTTTCTCTCACTGAATGTCCTTGAAGCTGATGTGGGGTTTATTCATTATTTTTCCCCTCAGAAACAATGTTTTGGCAACAGTTGTGTTGATTCTTTAGTTTCTGTGAGATTCTTACTCTCTATCTTCCCAAAGATGAGCATCTGCCCTGCCTGTATGTTTACTCAAGAGTTTTTGTTTGTTTGTGGAAACAGAAAGTGCTAATGAATAACAGAATGTATGTGCAAAGAGAACAGCATACTTCTGAAATCAGTACCAGAATGTGTGGTGGTGTCATTAGGTAATTAAAGAGAGCAGCACTTGAATTTCCTCTGAAATTCAGAAAACCCCTTGTTCCTACACTGTCAGACACATGCAGTGCATTGCTCCCTGACCATTCCCCTAAAATTCATGTCATGATTATTTTCTCTCAAGCAGAAGTCACATACAGAAAATGATCCTCCTACTCTTGCAGTGTCACTAACAACTACAAAGTACTGTAATTCATCAGTTCAAAAAATGAGCATGAGATGAGACATGATGCAATTATGAAACAGCCACTACTTCAGCATCCAGTTCTAGTCCCTTCTTTCCAACACATACTGAGATATTCCAGTCTACTCTGATTAATCTGATTGATTTTTTTTCCAAGATGCTACTAAATTTTGCTATTAACACCAGTTTCAAAAACTTCACTGGGAATGTATAAGGGTTTTGTTTTGTTTTTAAGGAAGGTCTTTTTAGAAGTATTTTCAGTCCAGGTAGATGCAAAACCCACATAGAATATGCACGTTGTCTCCATTTTTAGGTTTCAGTCATCATACTCCCCCTTGGCTTTAGAATGGATTTTCTTTTAAATATTTTTGCATAGGTTTCCCAAACCTGACTGTTACAACTCCAGTCTCACTGAAATTTGTACTTTGAATTCCTTTCTAGTAATAAAATTCAATGAGTATAACGCACAGTTTAATCAATGATTTCTTAGAAGTATAAGATAGGAAGATAAAGAAATAAATTATTAATGACTATGAGAAGAGAAAATGGAATGGTACTCATGTGAATATTGCTGGTGCCATATTTTGCCACACAGAATTTAATGATGATTACCTAACACATTTTTGGCATCTGGTCACATCTGAAGGAGCTCATGTCAAGGACTGCACACTTAGGTGACTTTCAACACTGCAGTACTAGAGATACTATTTTCTTATTATAAAGCTACTCTGCTTATCAGTGATGGTGAAACAGTGCCAAAATAATAAACATGGTCTTGTATTCAATTTTTAAAGATTTTTAAATCCTGTCTTGTAACATGAACATACGTCCACAATACAGTGAACCCAGAGGTAACAGAAATTTTGTAGGAAAGAAGAGTGTGCATGCATCAATGATTTCTGGAAGCAATAATATTGCTAAAAAATCAGGCATCTAAGACTGGTACTGAAAGGTGTTAAGTGGTGTAAATGGTCATCAGCTCTTCTGATCGGGATCCCCGTGTATGTCTCATTAAGAAAGAAAACTGATTGAACTCTTTAACATTTTATATACTTTGGTTCTGAATTCACTCATAAAAGAGCAAGTGGATAAAATTCTCTTTCGTTATTAGTTTCTAGGAAGTTTTGACTACATAATTACATTATAGTGAATGAGCCAAACTATGATGGAAGCAAAGTGAATAGGATTAGAAGCTAGTTATATGAATCCAAATGAAAGTAAAGAACTCTTGAATTTACTCCACTCTTAAAAAACAAAACAAAACAAAAACCCCCAAACAAACCAAAACACCCCTCTGTAATTCTAAGTATATTGTGTACGTTTTTTCTTTGCCGTTTTTCTCCCTTTTCACCTGAAACAATTTACCTTTTTTAATGAAGTTGTGGGGATTAATTTACTAATTTCTAAGAGCTTTGCAAACAACAGGTTCTCTATCACATTGTTTACTAAACACTAGGGTCTGCTAAAATTGTATTATTTAGAATAACACGTTTCTTTATAAATGTCTGATCTCTTGTAACTATTGCTGTTTGTTGTGGTTTAACCTCAGCTGGCAACTAAGCACCACACAGCTACTTGCCCACTGCCCCCCACCCAGTGGAATGGGGGAGAGAAGTGAAAAAAAGTAATATTAATAATTAATAATAAATAATAAAGAACTGGAATACACAAAACAAGTGATGCACAATGCAATTGCTCACCACTCGCTGACTGATGCCCAGCCAGTCGTTGGTCAGTGATCTGCACCCCCCCCTGCCCTGCCCCTGGCCAACTCCCCCCAGTTTATATACTGGGCATGGAATATCCCTTTGGCCAGTTTGGGTCAGGTGCCCTGGCTGTGTCCTGTGCCAGTTTCTTGTGCCCCTCCAGCCTTCTCGCTGGCTGGGCATGAGAAGCTGAAAAATCCTTGACTTTTAGTCTAAACACCACTCAGCAACAACTGAAAACATCAGTGTGTTATTAACATTCTTCTCATACCGAACCCAAAACAGAGAGATATACCAGCTACTAGGAAGAAAATTAACTCTATCCCAGCCAAAACCAGGACACTGTTGCACGCCCACTCATCAGTCGTGTAGAATACACATCCTCCAATACACCTCCATTTTCAGAGACACTTCTGGCTACTTCTGAATCCATTAATATTCTTGATGTCTCTTCTCACCCCTGATAACCATGATAAGGCACTGCCTTGTTCACTATTGCTCTTAGCTTTTCATTTTTAGATCACGCATCGTTGCTGAATCTCTTTGTTAAGGCATCTATGCTTTTAATGCCTTGAGTCTATTATCTCAGCAAGCATACACACAAATTGAAAAAAAAAAAAAAAGTATACAAACATAAGAGAAGATTTATTAATAATTTGCTTTAGCACATTTTCCCCAAATATTGTTCTTTTCTATGGGTTTTAAGATTGTACAAGAAAAGAAAAATAAGAAAGAAGAAATGTAACATACACTCTAAATCCATTTGGCTCATTTTCTAAGGGTTTTTTTTCACTTAGTGGGATGAAGTTAAACACTGAGTTCAATGATGGCTAATAAGTGAGGCTAAATACTCAATTAAACAAAACACAGAGCATTTAGAATGCATAGAATTCTTCTCAAGAAATGGAGGCTAGTGTTTTCTGCTTTATACTTATGTTTTTTTCTTGAGACTCGTTACTAAAAGACAAGCATATGCAATCTTTTGTTATGCTGAGGATCCTGTGGGCAGATGTGTACTTGGGCAGGGTGAATTCTACACTGAGTGAGGCTTTGGTCATGGAACGCTAATTAACTCCAAACTAAGGACATTCTTCCTTAGAAGAATGCGAATTGGCTGCGACAATGTAGCAGAGGAACCAAACAGAAACAAAAATGGCAAGTATTTTTTGGCATTGGAAGCAAGGCATTCTGCTGGAAAGAACCAAAAAGTGAGGTCTAACAGACAGAGAAAAGTAGGGAAGTCTTTTTCAGACTATTTCAAATCTATTTCAGACACCTATGCATCATGTAAGTGAATACATACACACACACACAGACATAGACACACACGCTCAGATTTCCTGAAGAAAATATGAGTTAACCTTGACAGATTTAATTCTGTCAACAATCTTAAAATATAAGCAAATATTTTTTGTTCCCTCAGAAAAATCCTAAAATTCCCTAGAAAGATGATGCTTGTGAAGTCACCAGAGACAGTTTTACGTATGGCTTCCTCCTGCTCAATCTCTGAAGTCCATTCCCTTCCTTGTGGTTTCATTCCTTTAGTTCATTCTCATCACTTTTCTTCATGGCAATCTATAATGCAGAACATGAGTATTTCAGTTTGTCTGGCAAAGACTACTTGGAAAGAGGTAATGCTTGGATTTCAACAACTTGCCACTTTGGTTTGTAATTCTCTGTAATTATTTTCACATTTGGTCTTTTGAAAGAGTCTCAGGAATAGATCCTCCCTTCTTCCTAAATGCAGTCCTACTCTGGTGATTCCTATTTAGGATGCTATCACAAAGATATTTTCAAAATCCTGACCGAACATGTCAAAATCCTTAGGAAGAAGGGCTTACATGCCTAAAATCTTGCCTGCTATAAGCTTTGTCCTGGTTATATCCTTAGATCGTAGGAGCCACAACACTGAAAGTGCGCATCTTCTTTGCGCACGTTATCCTGCGAGGAAGCCAACCGGTCAGGAAGGGCAGAAGGCACCGCTGCTGTGCTACACGATCAATGGACTTGCCTGGACCTGCCGGAGTCAGAGAGGCTGCCCGTGAGAAAACGGGCCGTTAGACACAAGCAGAGGCTGCCAGATCATGTCATCTCAGCTGCGGTCTGCACCCTGCCCATGTCTGAGATCCCTTCGAAAAGAAAAGATAAGGTGAATTGTCTTGGAGCTGCGTACAGCTGTGGATCCCATACGCTTGACTGGTGTTTAGATAAATATCCCGTGTTATCGCACTGGGGAGACAAGGAAAGGCATTTCTTTTTACATCATTAGTAGTATAAACGTCCTGGTTTATACTAAGTCCGTGGGCTCCTGGGTCTGTCTTGCTTTGTTTTCTCCTAGAGGACACAGGGCTCTGGTGCCCCGATCTAAAGATGATTTACAGATAGTGAGGATGATGTTGCAACAACTCTCAGAATCTCACGTTTCCTTCTTTCAGGTCCTAATGCATAATAAAACATACTTTATGGCTCTGATCAAAAGCTCACAGAGTCCCACGGTAAAATCCAGTGACTGCAGGTGAGCTTGACATTTCAAGAATATGTCATGTTATATTTGTCTGTCTTTGTTTAGATTAAAGCAGCAGCAACTCTCCAACCGGAAATACATGCATTAGTAAAATTGGGCCAAAACTGATACTTAAAATAAAATTTATTTATTGTTGTAACATTTTAAATTCAAGCAATTAAATTATTCATCCCCATCAGAAAACTATCCTAATTCAACACCTGCAGTCTCTTTTTTTTTACACTCAGTTTACTAGTGACAGAGAAAGAAAATACTCCTTCTTGTGAAATATTCAGATACTTCAGATGCCTAATAAAAATGCAGGTATATTATCTCCATGTTACTTATCTTGAAAGGAGGATGATGTTGAGACAATAAACTGTTTAAAAATAAATCCCTTTCTGACAATCCACGAAACAATAGGGAATGTATTCATCTCCATTTGCCTTACTTACTGGCAGTAAAAACTAATAGACAACATAGTCATCAGAATTACTTTGTCACAATTCCCCAGAGGTTTAGCTAATTCTTTTCAAGTCCATTTTATTAGTCAGAAAAAAAAAATTAAGTCAAATCCTGATTTAATAAGTGGTGGATTTGAATAAATTACTCTAGTTCCATGTTCATTGAACTTGAAATGAATTGTTCCACAATCCATTGCCAAGCAACAAGAATATATCCTTAGGAAGTTCAACAACATACTTTTATTAAATTGGTAGGGTGAACAAACAGTTTACTGGGAACTTCGGGCTTATAAAATGAAGATTTATAAAAGTGGAGTTTTCCTCATTAATTCTGTCAATCACCTATAAATAAAAGCTTATGCTTAATTGATAGAATCACATTAGGTCTGAAAACATTTGTATTTCTGATAATGTATTTGCCCAGGATGCTGATGACGTTTTAAGACTGTTGAAATATTACAACCCTAACTTTAGCCTGAGACAACTACAAGAATTACAGCCAACCTTTCTTATAAATGCATACATTCTGAAAAACTGTTAATACAATAGATAATAAAGACTTGTATCTAAAAAATTACATTTCAGGATGGAAAGAAAGTCACAACTTCATTTTAGAAATGCATTAGCATGTCTTAGGTTTATTATCTTGGATCTTTGACCCACTGTAGCATGAATGAGAGAAATCACTGCACCCTGAGAATGTCTGCATGAAACAGGATAAAAAAATTCCAACAATTTTAAGTATGGAAAAAGGGGTTCTGCTGAAATAAGGGGTTTTTTTGAATTATTTTTTTTAAGAGAAAATTTGGGAAAGTTCTCATTTTATTAAGTTGTTGGGAACAATCTTCCTAACTCTCTAGAGAGAAATGAGATTTAGAAGCCTTCCAGCTCTACATGTGTTGAATGGTTACAGGCTGATTTACTGAAAGTTTTCATATTTTGGCTCACAGTTTGGATACTATGAAATTTTATCCTTCTATAGAAGTTTAAAATCCCTACTTCCTACTGCTTTACATTATGATCTTTACTACTCATAAAACATAGGTTCTGGTTTTGACTGCCAGGCTTGCAATGAAGTACATCGGGAAATAACAATCCTTTAGCTCTTTACAGTAACAAATTCCTACATATAGGAATAACGTGAGTATTCAAGTTCAATCAGTTATCTTAACTCTGGATTTTAAAAAGCTAAACAGTTAGTCAATTCTACATTACTTTTGGTAACTACAGGATTACAGAGGGGTAAAAAGTTCAAGCTCAATCCACTGGACCCACTCCACTCTGCGAAGATAGCCAATTTAGAGCTATTATGAGAAAATAACTTTCATTAAGCTTTCATCATTTGTAGTCTACTACATACCATCTCAGCTTTCTAAAATGTCAACATCTAAAAGTATCATCATTCTTCATTATGCTGGAGGGTAAAAAATAGATCAAATGGAAACGAAGAACTATCACTTTTCTTTCAGATAAGCAGAGACCACTAAGTATAATTCCACAGCAAAAATGAGGATCTAATGCTTTAGCCCTTACACTTACTCTAACTATTTATAATAATAGAAGCAAGAATATACTTGCATGTAAAAATTGTACATATTTGATTGCATCTCTCTTCTGTCATCGTTCATTTGAACCTTATTAGGCTGTCATTTTGTTCTGGTCAAGGACTGTATCATCATTTATCACCCAGGACTAGCCAGGCAATGTTTATGAAAGAGCTTTGGATATCACTGTATGACAAACACACCCAGTATGTAGCATTATTTGGGTGCTGATTTACAAATGGAGATGGCTAAACCTGTGACTTGCATAAAAGCTCTATGTTGCAGGCTGTAACATTCATATCATATTCACTGAATCACTGAAAACTACAAGGAAATTTCTTAATGAAAGCCAAAAATCAATGATTGTTTAACATAATATGGGATAAATCATCGCGGTTAAGCTACTGATTCACAAAGATGGGAATACTAAATGAAACAACACAGGCGTAGACTACTTTGAACAGAAACAACAGCAGTGAAGTTAAGCTGCTTCTGCTTGTGAGTCAGTACTTACTGTCAGCTTTCTGATAGTCACTGACTGACTTCAGTGAAATCACTCGTAGGAGCAGCGATTCACTAAATAAGGCTGAGAAAACCCTAGTCCCTTAAAAATCTTCCAGCACCTTTCAAAATGAACTCTGACAACTCCCTACAATGCACAGGATTTTAGAGAGAAGTCAATCCCCACTGTTTTACCTAATTTTTAAAATTTTACCTCCTGTCATGGTTTAACCCCAACTGGCAACTAAGCACCACGCAGCTGCTGGCTCACACCCCTCCACCCAGTGGGATGGGGGAGAGAGTTGAAAAAAGTAAAACTCGTGGGTTGAGATAAGAGCAGTTTACTAGGAGAGAAAGGAAGAAAATAGTAATAATGATGATGTGAATAATAACGACAGCAATAACAATAATAATAAAAAAAGGAATGAGAATATACAAACCAAGCGATGCACAATGCAATTGCTCACCACTCGCCGATGCCCAGTTAGTCCTCAAGCAGCGATCCGCCTCTGAGCCTGGCCAACTCCCCCCAGTTTATATACTGGCCATGACATCCCATGGTATGGAATACCCCTTTGGCCAGTTTGGGTCAGCTGCCCTGGCTGTGTCCCCTCCCAACTTCTTGTGCCCCTCCAGCCTTCTTGCTGGCTGGGCATGAGAAGCTCAAAAGTCCTGGACTTAGTCTAAACACTACTTAGCAACAACTGAAAACATCAGTGTGTTATCAACATTCTTCTCACACTGAACCCCAAACATAACAGTATACCAGCTACTAGGAAGAAAATTAACTCTATCCCAGCTGAAACCAGGACACATCCAAATATTCAACATATAACATTTTCCTGATTAGGGAGAATGAAAAAAAGACAAGAATGGAGTTTTTGTTCTCATTAGCCACTGAAATCATCAAAATAATTTCAAAGATCTTACAGGACTTAATATTTGGGTTTACATGAAATTTTATTTGATTTAAGTACATCCATTGAGAATTATTCAAATGCAGGATGTTTGGCTGTTACTTTGTGTGATATACCTAAGCTTTAGATGTATTCTGTATTACTGCAATATAGCTCCCTGAAAAATATCGTCTTTTGCAAAATTTTCAACGAGAAATCTGCTACTAAGCTTTAATGCTGTTTGATGCAAGAATACATTTAGGGTATTAAAGATCTGCCTGCTGGAAAGATAATTTCAAATTTCAAACTTTAAGTATTCCTCAAACTCTATAACTAATACCTCTATTTAGGAAAACCTCAAGATTATGCCAATTCCATGTCTATTTTGTAAAGCCAAAGGAAATGTTTAAATAGTCAATTAAGTGCCAATCTTGAATCCATGCTGATCTGTTCAGGAAATGTATTTCCTAAACCTGTTGCACTTCAGTTATCCTGGAGATGTAACTCTCAACCCAGGGGTTCAACTGTCTGTGATCCAAGGCTTAGCTTTGATGCAGCGTAGCTGGGTGACCTTGGCTCAGGTTACTGAGAAAATTGGTACGTTGTTAGAAAGAAAGTGTGAGAAAATAAGCTAGAGCCAAGAAGAGTAAAAACAGAGTGAGATGGTAGTAGCTACTGGCTCAAGGATATAAGAGCAAAAACATTTGACATGAAAAGCTATGAAATCTGAAGGGTCAGGGGGTGAGGGAAGGGGGACAAAGGGGTAACAAACTTGAAAGATGGCAGCTCAGTACCACTGCACTGTAGCTTGTCCCCAGGAACAAAGATGGCCAGCTCTCCCCCACCCCACTGATGAGTGCCTAGCCAGTAAAGCCTCACTGTGTGTGGTTTTGGGCCCAGTGAGCATACTAACATTTAACCTAGTGGCTTGTTAGCTCTAGTGCCTTGTTACCTTTAGCTCTGTTGTGTGTGCATTAACCAATAAATATGTGCTAGTATGTTGAGCATATTCTGGTCGTAGAGTCTCTTCTTATGAAAGTTGCCTAAGCAAAACCAACCCAAAGCAGGGAGGGTTGCAGACAATCAAGATATACTTTTTCACCACTTCCTTTTAAAACATTTCTTACGGATGCCCTTTAGTTCTGTATTAGATTATTCTATCAATAGGCTGAATAAAATTAGGGTCACACAAAAAGACACATAAATATGGAAATGCGAATTATGCTAACAGACCGGTTCCCTCTAAGTGAACCACATATGACTGCGTGAGATATACTAAAAGATTTTGTCCTTCAACTCAAGCTCAGTAGGCCATTCCCTCCTTCAAGTAGCTCAACATATTATACCATCAGTTCGGTGTATATACTTGCTAATATTCCTTTAATGTTTTCCTACATATTCAATAGGAAATAACTCTGAGTATTTGCAGTTCCTAAGTGGCTGGATATCTGCAAGGTTATCCAAGATAATTCACTGATTGTATAATAGACTTTCTTTTTCTCTTTGGTATTTAAAAATGTGAGAAAAAATTTCACATGTGTTAATGGTAGCTAAACTAGATTCCTGCAAAGGTGAGAAGGTGCAAACTAAATCTGCACATGCAGAAACTTCTTAGCCTATATAAGAAGAACATATTCAAAGAAGCAGATATTAGAGATAGACTGCTTCAGTACAGAAAAAAAGAAGAAAAAAAGAGAAATGTTCTCAGGTAGAAGATCCACAACAACTGTTGGTCCTGCCTAAAATATCCATTATTGTTGACCGTCAAGGACTATCCATAAAACTGCAAACTGAAATGTCTGGAGTGGTTCAAATGTTTTCTTTCACTTCACGATCTGAAAAGGTCATTATTTTTCTACAAAGCTTTCACATTACTTCCATGAAACTCAATCTTCTCATCCATGTGGTTAAAAAGAAATTATATAAAACTCCTGGGAAATCTGGAATCACAGCACACCAACAAGAGTGTACCTAGAAGAGTGTCAAGAGACAGTACCTTGGCCCTTCCATCTCTTACTTCATATGCAAAAGAACTTTTGTCCACCTTCTTCAACACGCAGCCAAAATCAGCAATTGAATGACCATCTTCGTAAGGTCTGCAAGTTTTGCCAAAATGGTTACCTACTTCTTTCCCAACATCAGCTATTAGATCCTGATTTATTCTTTTTATTTTGTTCTTTGTATTTTTCTCCTTTCTTGCTGTAGAACAGTTGCATTTAAAGGTTCTTTCAAATAACGTAACTCTAGGTTAAGGATTTATAGATGTAACACACAAAACAAAAAAAGGAATAAGCACTGTGTGTTTTAACATTAGCACCTGCATATATCAGACGTTTTGCAGCAGGGCCTATAAGGAATGAAGAAGTACACAGTAGGACAGATTAACACTAGTCCTGTCCTTTAAATGAAACTCTATTTTCTTCTACATAATTAATGGCAAAGAAGTTGTCACAGGAAAGTATCAAAGCCTCTAGCACTGAACCATACTGGACCCCAGGAAAGGGTTTGGTCACAGGGTGCATACCAAAAAGAAATGAGAAATTATACGTAAGAAGATATACTCTTTCAGCAAGCGTGGGGCAGAGAAACTGATCATCATATGCTAAAGACTATGCCATCAAAGAAAAGAGTGAAGAACAGAGATACACTATGATTGAAATGCTGACAAAGCTGCCTTCACAGAGGGGCTGAGATTCCAACTAAGGGTGACAGAAGATGTCTCATTTACTGTATAAATAATTCTTGTTTTATTGCATTTTACTGCTATCTTTAACAAAGATCTACAAGTACTCTGAAGAATGAGAACCCCAGCTGACAAGGAATTTTTTAAACCTGTACTCCCTACCAGCTGAACATTTATTTACAGGACATCACATTTATTTATGAGAGATCATTGCTGAGATGCTAAGAGATAGAACTGTAAGCATAAGGTGGCTACACCGAAGTTTTGCATCCCAAGAAGAAGTGTGGAGTCCAGGAACATTGCTAAGGACAGTGACTGAAGTCCTCTCGAAACCCTGTTGCCAGGAAAACACAAATAATCCAGCACATGAACAGACATTTATAAATGGTGTCTAAGACTTAGTCTTCTTCTGGTGACATCAGATATTAGATTCATAGGTAAAAATAGATATTGATATTGAAAATATCAAAATGCATAGATTACAGATAAATAACACATATTTATATCTAAAACTTACCTGCACTTTTCTCCAGCAGCTAGGGTGCTGAATCTTACCTGTTTCAAACTAATTCATCAGTCCCTGTGTATCAGCGCAACTTCTCCATTCCCTGTTCACTCATAGGTTCTTATGTCAGTGAGATATGTATACGCAGCTGCTTACTCAGTGTTTCTCAGCATAACTGAACTCCCTATCAGCAGCATGTGTGTAGCATTAGGGACAATTGGTACAATCTTGAAAGGTACTTTGAAGTCTAGTGAAATCCATTAACGATATGGCTAGAGCTAATGAAAAGTTTCCAGATGTAGCAGTAAGAGCAAGAATATTTCTAAGATTCACAAATGTCTTCCTGAAAACTGCTACTTACAGATAAAAATGTGGATAAACAAGACAACTCTCAGCAATTTGTCCTATAAAATTCATAATAAGAAGTAGCTTTCTGAGAGTACTTTATATTTCAGCTTTAACAGGCTAAAGACAGTGTCCTCAGAAGCTTTTCCAATAGGGAATGACAAAAGGGAATACTTGTTAAGTGAACCCAAAGAGCGCCTCTGCTTCTGGTAAATAGGAGAACTCATTTTCTTTTAACAAGAAGAAACACAAAATGAGAAACAGAATTGGATAAACAAAAGATCTGTACTGAGATTGCTGTTACAGTAATCCCTTAAGATAATTTAAGAGACAGTAAACAGAATGAAAACATTGTTAAAAAATTGTAATCTTGAAGTAAGGTAATTACTCATCTGTTTTATATTGATATGGATTAAACTTATATACTGGTGGGAGCTCTGAAAGTAGCACAACATTAAAACTGGTATTAGTTACACACATGTCAGGGAGAAAAAAGTGTTTGTAGCAGGAAAGGAAAAACTCCTCTTGCGCTGCTTACTCCAGTTTATAGCAAATCATAATTTCTCTCGCAAACACATATGATTCACAATCTGTGCAGATGACTTACCACGGAAAATTTTAAAAATTGTAAATTTTGAACATTTTGAAGCCACAGAATGCACAAATTAAACTTTCTTTTTCCTTGCTTTTGTAACCTTCTCCAACTTTGGAGGCTGGGGAGGAAGGCAAAAACTAGAAGGAAAGAAAAACCACTGCAAGTAGAATCACAAATAGAAAAGGAAGGATAGTGGCAGCCAACTTGGGAGCAATTGCATCTTTGATCAATTACAGAAGCAGTCCTTGCGGGCTGACGCAGTGACAGCTACAAAGCTGGACCCAGCAGACACCTGTGCTGCCCTGCAGCCAAGGGTGTCGTATCTCCTTCATGAAAAACCAGCTGAGGTTCATCACGTCTATATGAGATCTCTCCATGCTCATTTGGTGCTAACTTAAACTTCCAGGTTTATATATTAGACTCCCTGCCTTATTCTTTCTCAAAGATGCTTGGTGACCCCTCAAAATATCTTCATCTGTTTAAAAAAGCCGGCCCCAAAAGGGATAAATCCTATCCCTGAGAGAAGGGTAACCTCTTTTTTAGCACCACTTGTCGCCTGCTGACAATCTATTTGTATACAAGTTAAGGCCATAGAAAGACTTCCATTAATGGTCTTAAAGGTCTTTGGGTTTGGGGGGAGTTTTTTGGGTTTTTTTTCCCTTCAGTATTCCTACCATATACCAATAAGGGTAAAGAAGTTCTCCTGCAATATACTGCAATGTAATTTTTGTAATACAGTCCAGCTGACTGAAGTATTACAGATAATGTGGTATGTCCTTCAAAAATCTTTATGGAACATTGTTTGTGAGATACAGCACAGAAAAAAAAAAAAACCAAAACATGCATTTACATAACATTTTCTTTGCTGTCCAATCTATTTTAGGAAGTTCTTGCCCTATGATTCTGCTTCCAGCTCTTGAATTTTACCAGTACCCGGCTGAGTTCCATCCCCAAGAGCTGCTGGGGTTCAGTGATCTTGTGCTTGTGTGCTAGACTTGTGAAAAGGCACTTCATTCAATTATCAATCTCTAAACCTTGCAATCCAAAATCCAGCTTTCTTTACTGTTTTAAAATATACTTAGTTTTATCTTTTAAAAACTACATGTTAAAAAGCAGTCATACAGAAAAAAAGATTCATCAAACTCTGTATCATGTCCCCAGTAGTGACCAACAGGGGATGGACCCCACAACATACTGCCCTAGATTTTTCCCCCAGCTTCTGACTCAGCTGTCTCCTGAACAAGAGATAGTATTTTGTATTAAAGTTCCCAGTGGATTTTTTTATTGCTTCAACTCACTAAAACATGTTATCAACAATGCTGTGTGGCAAGACATTCCAGAGCTTAACTACAATTGGGAATTTTTATTATTCTCAACTTTCCAGATGCTAGCTTAACTCGATGCCTTCCAGTTCTTGTTTTGGAAAACAGTGATTAGTTGCTCCCTAGCCTCTTTTTCCATTGCACACGTGGGTTTACAGAGTTCTGTCACATCACATCTCCATTCAGGTGCCCTTTCGTCATTTCGAAGAGTTCTGTTTCATGCAGTCACCCCTCAGACAGAAGCAGCTCCATGCCTCTGGTCATTCCTTCTACTCGCCTGCAACTTCTCATTCTACCACCCTTTTTGTGTCTACAGTAAAAGCAGAAACAAGTGCCTCAGGCAGCATCATGTCTTAAGTTAGTGCTGTTGTAGTATGATTTGTAATGTGTAAAGCAGCACTTTCATGTAGTCTAGCCTTGCTGAGGGGAGTAAGTGTAAATTTCTGCAAAGTTACTTCTGCAGAAATAGCATATCTTGACGTACAGGACACTCTGCCTGTCATTTTCTCAAACTTCCATTCCAACCCTATATTTGGCTTCTTCACTCTACAGATGGATCTGATTCTCTTTGGTCACGGACATAACTGAGTGTTTCAAAACCAGCACAAGGTGCCTCCTTTGACCACAGAAACTTTCTTTCGGGGATGCAGTGCTAGACCTTCAGCAACGCTCTGCAATAACTGGTCCTGCTTTTACTGCAGTGGTGAGAGAGCTTCTTGTTTGGTTGGGTTTTTTGCTGACGCTCCTCTGAACCATCTAGCACATACACAGCTGACACTTCATAGACACATTATTTAACGTATGGCATAATTAATGCTGGTGTTCACTTTTTTCCTGACTTGTGTTCTTGTGTCATGAGGACAAGTCCTTTTTTTTTACTTCCTTACTCTCTCCAAGACAGAGCTGACACGAACGTTGCACAGGCAGTTATTTTCCCGTACAGTGTGGCCAAAGAGAAACAGAAGAACGCCACTGACACAGAATGTCCTCCTTTCATCATTCAGGTATGAAGAGAGTCGTTATTAATTACATTTGCAATTTCAGTAAAAGTTTTCTGGACTTATTTTGAGACAAACTGATATAATAAGATATTTTCAAGGTGCTTTAACTCTTTGGGCTTCAGAACACACTTAACATACCAGTTAGATCCAATTTATCGATACCGTAAAGCCAGGAATTTTAGACATGTTTATCCTGAGAAGATGTCCCTTTTTGTTGTGTCCAGTGACAAGGGGGAGAGAAGCCAAGATTCACTGCTGCTTAGCCAGCTCACATGTGCAACTATAACTTCATAAAAAATTAACCTACTCTGTATTATTTTAAGATGTTATTCTATCACTATATAGAACAATCCATTTTACCTACAGTAAAGGGAGGTGGAAGAGTGATTTAGTCATCATCCCATCTCATACCTTCTGCTGAGGTACTGCACAAAACACAATACTTCAAAGCAGTCCTGCCCTGTAGCTCATTAAGTCTTTAGTTATAATTTGGTACTGCACTAAGATTTCTTTTAGTATATACTAAAATTCTAAATATAACAAATAACAATATGCTAATACACACTAAATTATATGCTAAGGTTACCTAAAATATTCTAAATATCAAGTTTAATTTTAATAAATTCTGAAACTACATGTATTTAGCAAGTTGAAAGTGCTGTACCATCACCAGCTGTGCTGAACTATCTCAAAACAAGGAATTACACCCATACACCCAGGATGATACAGAATGATACAGAAGTTTTCAACTGGCAAAGATCCAACTTCAACTAAGCAGTGCAGTGTTAAAGGACAAAGCCTGAAGAATCCAAATACCAGGTGTGCCACACCAGAAAAATGTTTTCCTACAGTCCATGGACTATCAGTAGTTTGCAGATAACAGAAAACCAGGAAAAATAGAAGTATTAACTGAACTTAAAATTTAGCACAATCCTGGTTTTATGTATCACACAGATGATATAAAACATCCACTGGGGGAATACTGTATGATATGGTCTGTGGATTTTTTCTTGTTGCGGTTGAAAAAATTAGGTGGTTAGGTAAAACAAGCCTGAAAACTAGCGTACCAAGCTATGTAAACCTGTTCAAGATTTTTGCTCTGAGTAAAATTTAATTTTTCTTTACATATAAGGGCTAACAACTATCTTGCTATGTATTGTATTTACAATAATGCTCAATCTCTTGCCCACTAGTATGATTAGTCATCATGAAATGTTTTATTGTGAAGCATTAAACACGAAGGAGACTGCAAGACAGTAATTTTTTACTTCAGCTGTGTATTAATCTCTGCTGGTTAGATGAATAATCAGTAGTACTGCAAACACATTCCTATTCTAATATTCTGGGGGAAAAAATCATACAAGACTGCTTATCTTATAGAGAAGACAGTACCAAAAGCAAGATTTAATGACTTTTTGGGAAGTTATATTTTCAGGAAAGAACAGGTGAGTAACAGAAAGACTGAAAGAATTTTTTTTTAAACTTGCAGCCTCAAGCTTAGATCCTGGGTGTCACACTGCCACTCTGGTTTTCCATTTCAAACCATGGCATTCAGCGTTCATGACTATTTATCAGCAAGGGTAGAGCATATGCATTTTTTTTAGTTCTTTGTATTTTAACGAAGAACATTAATTACTAAAATCTCTACCAATTCATTTAATCAAATGCAATCTGATCTCTGATCACTTGAACACATAATCAGCCTCACACTTCTGCCTACTTGAGAATTATTGATTTTGTCTATCAACCCAAATAGAGGTCCAGGTGATGCATATAATAATTACCACAGCTAATGCAATTACTGCAAGTGAACTGATTACTATAATTAGGAAGTGTTTGTTTGTATTAAAAGGAAAAGTAAAGTAAATTACCTTGTAGGTTTTAAGGAAAAAAAACAACAAAGACAAAAAAGAATGTGTAGTTGTAATTATACAGTCCTGTATTAAAATATGTCAAGAAATCTGTTCTCTGCACAAAATTAAAATATACTTTTCTAAAGAAATAATATTCATTAACATATTGTTAGGAAAAAAATATCAAAGAAATAGAGGAAAATTCTCTCTATGTAGCTTTCCTATAAATGATATTGAGTAAGATATCCTTCTAAAATACTGACATAAATAACTTTCCTCTTCTATTCCAATAGACACTATTCCTTGAATCACTCCTCCTGTATACTCTGTTTTAATGTCTTGGATAAACCCCAAACATCGTCAATTGTGCTACACCTTGCTTTTTATAGAGAACCATTTGACATTTTTTAGATGTTATTACCGAAGAATCAGCACCAAGAATATGACTTACGAAGTTTTACACACCATATTTCACTAAGAAGGGAACTAGACATAAAACAGATTTCTTTGGGACATACTCCCACATATGCCCACAAGATAAACCAGTGTCCCATAAGCATTTTATACACAGCATTTTATAATTCCATGCAATTTATCAAACAACAAGTTTAGCAGAGTATTGTGAAAAATGGCAATAGTAATAGAGATTTTATTACACTATGCATTGCTCATTCTACAGGCAGGAACACTCCCACAATCAGGGTGCTGAAAACTGCCTTCAGTCACTAACGACTTGACTTGGCAAAATGACGGATAGCTCCATTGGGCTGAAAAATTTGCTCATTACTTGTATGTATTCTGTAACATGCCTTAGGTTTATAGTAACCAATCCAATTTTGGCACCCAGAAAGAAATTCTACTGTTACATGAATGTGGCTGTGCATGTATTCAAGAAATTTTAAATGAGAGAGACAATGAGGGAGGGAGAGAGGGACAGAAAAACAGAAAAGACTCAGGCTGTGTTAGAGCCTGATCTGTAAAATGATGACAAAGCAGCTTCCTTTCTCCCACCATATCTTTGTCTTATAAGACTGTAAGTTAGCTGGAGAATAGCCTTTCTTTTGCTTGCTTTGCATGTCTATAGTGTCTGAAATAATTAAACACTCATTCAGAGCTTCTCAGTGCTTCCGTAATACTGATAACATGCAATCATAAATAAAATATAATGAATAAAAAAAATGACATCAAAATAGGAATTGAAAACTAGTTCATGGAGGTGTTTTCCAACTGTGCCACTAACTGTGTTTTCACGTACAGCAACAAGAAATAAATGACACGACTGTATACTTCCGAAACAACTGGAGCTGATCCAGTCCCTGAATTTTTAATGGCCATTTCTATAAGTGATTAGCAGGAAACCTTAGGAAAAAACAATGAAAAATTAACATACTTCTAATTTTATTAGAGAATCACTAAATGTTTCCAAATAACTAAAGATATTGACTGAATAATATAGCAAGGACATAAATCTCCTAAAAGCTTAGACTTTTTGTTTGACTTCACAGTCTAGCAAGTTCTACATTTAGAGGACAAAGGACTTCAACCAAAGATTATTTTTTTTCCCCAGAAAAAATTCATTTAATATCTGGACATTTTTCTACTTTCTTTACCTTTACTGTAGGTTTATCAGAATAAGGACGAAAATGTATCTAAGAGAAAAATATCCTAAAAAGTGTGAAGACTTTCACCCAAGTTTAGGTGCTGTTTTTCACCCTCAACACAGGAACTTCATTTCCATTGCAACTTCTGTAAAGAAATAGAGGTAATTCTTAAAGAAGAATGACTGTTAATCTGCTCACTCATAGCACTGAAGTTTCACTACTGCTTTGGATAAAGTTATATTATCATTTCCATTATAGTCTTTCATTTCTAGATCAATATACAATAAAGGAAAAGCATTTCCTCCTCTTCTTCCTTTTTTAGCTATTCCTCTGTACAAAAGGCAAGACATGATCTTACAGTAAAGCCCGTTTTATTTAAATGTAAAGGTGATTACCCTGAAGGAGGAAGGGAAACATGCAGAGAATAAAGAAAGTAGAAGAACATCAAGATACTAAATGCAAGTTTTCTGGGGAAAAAATGTAGTTTTCTAAGAAACTGTATTTGCTGTGTGTCTTATTAATACAGTTGATACCGGCAGCATAGAAAGAAGGGACTAAAGCAGAAAGCTTGTTCTTATTTTATAAACTAAATGCTGGAAAATAAAGTGTACATATTCAAACCTAACACATATTAAAACCTAACACTGCACTCCAAGGGGAATTACAAACACATGCCATAGCCCTCTTGTCAAAGGAATATAAACAAAACTAATTAGCTGAACTATGTTTTCATTGTAAATTTTGTCAGGAAGTCATTAAAGCTGTTTTCACAATAATACATTCAGATCTATGGAAAACTCAGCTCTCCTGATTCATTATCATTGCAACTGACAGGGCTGCATGTTTGGGATACTCATTACCTTTAATGAAGGCACAGATCTCAAATGCTGAATTACATATCCTATACTGCAAGGTACCCCCTTCCCTTTCCAGTGGCAACGTTCATCTACATTCATCAGCTTGACAATGTAAAAGCAACAGCCACTGTCATTTCAAATACATGTCCAGATAACTCAAAGAAAAAATATTTCTAAGCTTAGCTCCGTATTATAATATTTTTATTTGCAGAGGCATATAAAGTATGTACCTGACTGTAGTCCAACTCAAAAACTTATCTAATAAACCACAGAGAGGATAAATCTTACGAGAGACAAGACAATACTTGCATAAAAAGTTCAGCTATATTTTCAGAGAAATAAGAAGCAGTTACTGAATTAGGCTATAGTACCTATAGCTTTGCTAACAGCGTTCTGATTCAATAAGGTATTTGTTCCCATCTCTAATTAAAGTGCACGCACGATCTCAGTGGCTTCAGTGCTACTATAGTTCACAGCAGGATGGTACAAGGCACTATGGCATCTGTTTCCTTTTCAGAACTTTTGCTGAAAACCTGAAGAAGCACTCCTGTTTGATCGTATCTTCTACTAACCCTATCTACCTATCTCAGTTTCCATTTTCTTAAAATCCTTAGTAGCATTTTAACTGTTTTACTGCGTTGGGTTACTCTTCCTAGTACCCACACCTGAGGCACTTGGTGCTGCCTTTGCCTCAGTCTCTCAGTCATTGTACCAACCTGTGTCTAATAGCAAAGTTTATGCAGGCAAGAAATCTTACTCAGGACAGAGGAGGATCAAGTTAGGGACTGCTTGGGTAGCACACATACAAATCCAGGCACGAGATGAGATGGGCAGTACCCAAGGGTGTGCAAGGAGCTGAAAAAAGTCATCATGAAGACACATTCTGTCATTTCAAAGACTGAGAGTTGAAGGAGGCCCTGTGACTGGGAAAAGGCAAATACTATGCTCATCTTCAAAAAGGCAAGAAAGAAGTCAGCATAGTCAGCCTCACCGCAGTCTCAGTGGTGATTATGGAGCAAGTCTACATAGAAGTCACATCTAAACACAAACAGCACAAGAAGAAAGAGCCATAATGGAACTAACACTAGGCAAACCATACTTGACCAACCCGATCAAGCCTTTTACGATGAGATGGATGGCTCTGTGGATAATGGAGAGCAGTGGATACCATTTATCGTAGTTTTAGGAAGGCTTTTGAGAGTCTACCGTACCATATTGGTAAACTGAGATGATATGGACTGGATGAGCAGAGTACAAGGTGGACAAAAAAATGCCTGTACTACTGGGCTCAAAAGCTTGGCCAGTGATTCAAACTATAACTGGCAGCCAGTTACATGTGGTGTTGCTCAGTGGTTAAGACTGGGTTTAATACCACTTGACATCTTCATCAACAACCTGAATGAAGGGATGGAGTGCACCTTCAGCAAGCTTGCAAGCGACACAAAATTGGAGGCAGCAGCTAATGTGCTGGAGGGCAGAGCTGGCTAGCCACCTTTGTTCAGGACTTGCTGCCTTCTAAGGGAACTGCAGCATGGGAAGACACTTGGCTTGACTGTTTAATTAAAACAAAAAAATTCACCTTGAGTGTTTTCTAGTTTTTCACATTGTATTTTAGGTTGCACCGTTAGAGCTAAATTTAGATTTAGGATAGCTGCAGACTCTCACAGAAGGAATCTAGATTCCAAGACAAAGGTAATTTTGGAATGACTGGAATGCTGTGAGGACAGAAGAAAAATGTAACTTGTGGCAATCCTAGCTGTGAAAAGATCCCTTTATAACTCTTTTTTTCTTCTTAGTAACCTACAACAGCAGCCTATAAATTAACACAAAATCAAAACCAAACATAAGCCCATTTTTCTCTCAATTTCCTCTTTAAGCGGAATACTTCTTTGGACAATCAAGTAATAAGTGATATACGTAACACTGTAATCCTCTAACTGTGGTCCATATCCCTCCCTCTGGTTGGGTATTCAAATAAAATGTGAAAAGGAATCACTTCTTAAAGTAAGAAGATGCATTATTCCCAGCTGCCACATATCTACAAAGTTGGTTTTGCAGAAGTAATGAATGATCTCCTTAAGGCTATCCATTTATTTACATAACACATTCACGTCTCGCAGCCTTTTTAAAGGAGGTCTCCTAAAAATTTATTTCATGAAATAATACTCACTAAGCTATACTGATTCAGTGATTGTTAACATTTTACAGACAAGCGTATTATTTCTCTCTCTCCAAAATGCCAATATTTCTTCCACAGGTGGGACAAAACTCAATTCCTTTTTTTATTGTCATAAAACCGACACTATGCCTACTCTCTATTTTAGCACTTGCAGCTGTCCAGTCATGCCTCTGGTTCTTACATTTGCCAACAAAGGGATAGCGTTATTTGTTACAGCCCTTCAGCTGATGAAAATCTCACAGAGACATTTTCCACTATGTTCTTCTTTCATCTACCTGTTTGAAATGTTTCAATTCACATTTTTACAATCTTTTTCCTTTATTGAAATTTAACATACTAAAAATATTAACCCACTAATAGATATGAAAATACAAGTTTTGTACTTGAAGAAAGATGTTCAAAAGTACAGAGGATCAAAAATCTTCAAACTTCTTTAAATTAAGAAATGTTTATTTCACCATTAGTAGCTTATCATGTTAGAAACAACTTCTTACAAATGCATATGGTCCCTACTAGCACAGAATATGATGCCATTACAAGAAGTTCTGAAATTTATGCTTGCAACTCTGTACAGAAGAGAAATACAAGGCAAACCAGCACTAACATACTAAATATAACACGTTTGAGCTGTCTTCTGAATTTCCTGGATCACTTCAAGATTCCTTTCTGCATCTGCTTTTTCCCATCATAATTTTAAATCCTCTTTGGTTTATTTCCAGATTAAATATTTTTATAAAAATCTCACCATCTGCAACTCTCATCTCCAAAAAGGAAGCTAAATATGTTTGTAAAAGCAGGATTACTTATGAGGATTTGGAAAGGAATTGAATACATAGAAAATTAGGGGAAGATATACTCACCTGTCCCAGCACAACAACAAAAAAAATTGATTTCATCTTCTTGTTTATTGAACTCAAATCTATTTTTAACTGGGGAGATTAAAAACTGATTTTCAGCACCATGGGAACTGCTGGATACAAAAAAGGGAAAACCAGGAACACTGGTATCTGTTTTTGCTTTGAAAAGTATGAGTTATATCAACACGGTGACTGAGTATGAAAGACGAAATGAAATATTATGGAAAGAAAGGGAAAATATTTTTTCCATTGACATTTACTTTTATGTAAAAGTTAAGGGACGACTTGTCTCAAGCCTACTCAAATTGTTAGCTTGAAAAATAGGGAAGACAGGAAGATGAGCCAAAGATCACCTGATATCCGTCCTCCTCTGAAATCAAAGTAGCAGAGCATAGCATTTGAGGTGAGCAGAGCTTAAAACTTCACCTTTCAGAGGATATGTAAGCTTAGTCTTATAAAGGTGACACTTGTGAGTAGGGTAGCAGTGGAGATCTCCAGTGAGATCAGGAAGGCTGGGCAAAGAAGGCAGAAGGAATTGTCCCCTTGTAGAAGCATCCTACAGAGTACACTGTACACACATAATCCTAGTTTGAGTGTTCACACTTAAGCCCAGGCCTACATAAGCTTTCTTCCCTTTTCATGGAAGCAACTCCCGAGAGGAGTGGGTACTACACAGTGCAGAGAACTGCCAATACATTTTCTCTGTGACTGCAAAACCCATGAAGAATATAAGTAACATCCATTATGTTTGCATAGACTTGTGCTGTATATTCCCTATTTAGGGTTCAGGTTTCCATTTATTGACTTTTTTTTTCCCCTGTAAGAGAATAAAAAATAAAATTACAATGGCAGATCAGGAAACCTAAGTCAAGTTGATTAGACTGGGCTGCCAAGAAATGAAATTTATGATTTTTATTTTAAAACATTTTACAATGGGATGCTGACTAGAAGCAGATGGCAGAAATGACTACACTTATTTTGGCTAGAGAGGCCTTGGAAGCGAAGTATAGTACAGGTCACAGAAATATGGGAGAGAGCGGAAGACAAGATTTCTCTGATGCAAACGAATTCTGAAAGGATGAGCTGTTGTACAAACTGCATCGACTGACTCGTACAGCGTAAATTCATCCAGGCTATGTAAAGACTCCCCATTAGCCCTTCACAGGTTATGCAGCCACAAAGTATCTTGACTTGTGATACTAAAATCGCATTCCTTATCCAGCTCAACTTAGACTATGTATCATTACCAGTGGCAATTGGTTTGACACATTCCCTAATAACAGGCAAATTGCTTTACAAATTAAAGGTACATCAATGGGATTTAATCCAGATCGGTACAAACCCGATTTATGCAAAATCCACTAGCAGTTTTTGGTTTTCATAAAAATGTACCAGTTTTCTATACATTAAGAAAAAAATCTCCCCAAATAATTTACAAGCTCAAGTATGACATTGTGCAGGTCAAAAAGCTTGAGCCACTAAGTTCAGGAATATGATGGGACTTCCATCAACACATTCAACCATATTAAGGCCTTAAGTCTCTCCACTACAACAAACTAAAATATCCTAGAAATAATAAAGGCTTGTCTGGCATCTGTTCACTTTCAAAATTCAGCAAATAAAATCTCAGAACAGCAGAAAAAGTCACTTAAAAGGATAATGCATCAAGTCTTGAAGACAAATTACTCACTTAAGGTTAGGTAACTTGCTTTAGAGAAGAAACAGCTGTGTTATCATTAGGACAAAGTTCTCATGATCATATGGCCACCTGATTAAAATATTCAGCTAACTCAGCTTTAATGAACATTTTATCTTCTCGACTAAATTCATTATCCTTAGAACTGACAAGTCCTCTTGGCCTGACCTCTTGGTCTTCCACTTTAAAACCCTGTTCACCTGGGGAAGAAGTGAAAGCTGAGTGACTTTTTTTTAGTCCAAGTGCCCAAGCCCTTCCAATCTTCCTCCTTTCCTTTGCCCAGACTCATCTTTTCTTTCCAGTTAACAGACTACCTCCTTTAAAAACAGAAGTTATGTGTCCTTCCCAACTTCGCAACTGTCCAAGAACAACCAAGTGAGTGAGTCTAATTGAATTATTTTGTTTTTTCTGAAGTATGTTAAGTTGCAAGCCTTTGTTTTGCTATCATAACCTCAGGCTACAGTAAATGAATTCTCTGCTACCTTTGAAGGGAGAGATGAAGTAAAATTCCCCAAGTGCAAAATCAAATAGAAAAGAAAGCCTCTTCTGGTTTGCTTGAAATATACATCTTGTCCTGCTGTTCCTTTAATGTTTTCTTTTATGATAAGAATCAGTGAAGGGCAGGTAGAGGGTTTTTTCTCCCCCTCCTACAAGTACCAGTTTATTACAAAAGCATATTGATGACTGCAAACCATTGTAACTCAGATTAATCCACTTGTTTACGTCAGATCAATCCACTTATTTATGTGTCAGATCAGACTAAAGTAGGTTTTCTTCTTTGGCTTGCCACACTCTCCTAACATTATAACACATTTTTGAGCATTGCTATGAAGCAAGAGCTTCCTGTGTTCATTTGTTGATACTGGATTCTTTTTGGTTTTTTTTTCTTCAGCTATGCAGTCTGACTTGGCATTCAGCTGAAACTAATGAAGAATGATTTTTAAATTGCCAATGCGTCATTATCTAAGACGAACACTTAAAAACAAACCAGGTCTCTGCACTTAGTCACTCATTTCACAGCTCAAAACTGTTCCACCACTTAAACTGCCTTGACATGTGGAAACATTTGCAAATGCCCACAGGCTTCAAAAGAGTTCCTCCCCGGATCAAACTAAATCTCAGGCAATGAAACAGCTCTTCTTAATAGTAGCCACTTTCTAACCAACTCTAAACACCCAAAGACACCCCCCCCCACCCCATCTGGAAAAAAATAAGGATGTATATTCCTTTAGGTTATAACGAGAGGTCTGATAATTTACAAGCTAACAGGTAAAGTTCACTAATGAAGAAATACATACTTGAAAACTCAGGGCCAATTTTTTTTTTTTTTTTTTTTTTTTTTAAAGAAGAAGAATCCTTTCACGCTTTTTTTCAGAAAAAAAACATTAGAGTTTACACTTGGAAATTTCCATGTGAGAAAGCAATGCACCTTAAGTTGGCAGCAATGTTAACTACACCATAGGGCCCCTAAGTCCAACTTCATCATTGTTAGAAGATTTGACAGTACACAAAGTGGGAAATGGTGGCCTAAACATTGGTCTGTAACACCATTATAGATGCTCTAAGTTGTCTTGGCTGGACACCAAATACCAACCAAGAAGGGTTACAGATCTTCTGTAGATCCTGTGTAAGAGCTGTTACCCCCACGCTCATGTTTTGGATATCCTCAGGCAGCAAAAAATAGTACTATGTAGTATTTATCAGAAATTTACATAAAATAATAATTCTAAAGACACACGCAACCACCTCCCCATCCCCACGCCTTCCTTCCCCTCTCCTCAGTCCTGTGCCGCTGTTCACTGAAACTGTGAGTGTATTTCCATGTCGCAGTGAGGACTGAAGTTCTCGGCTGAAAGCTTCTTGAAGAAAACACTGGGGACAAAAATACCTCCTCCCTAGAAAAGGCCAGAAAATTACAGAACACTATACTGATGTTCTATACCTCCCAGTAAACGTGTTAGAGTTTAGCCTAAGTAAAGTGGGCAAGGCAAAGAATGCTTTCTGCAGTATAAAAACAATGGCAAATATTTAAACTTGAACATGAATGCTGATTTATCTATCAAGTATTTTCAAGTTTCAGTTGTTTGGGGGCGGGGGGGGAGAGAAGAGGAAACATGGAATGTTTAAAGCCTTATCAAAGGCCTTTAAAACTGTACGATATTAAGAGAAGGAGCTGTGGGCTGTTGTGAGATGTATCTGAACTACTTTAAACCAACTGAGAGTCTGAGTGGATAATAGTCAACCACTCAGTAAATGTTTAATTTTTTGAAACATGAAGTTTTCCACTCCTATGAGAATGACACAAAGGTGCTGTGCTAATGAACACAGTTAGAAGGATAAACAAAACCACTGATCATTAATTAGGGAAAAAAATAAAAATTCCACCTATATATATCTAAGTGGAGCCTTAGATAACGTGACAAAAACGCACACAGGGTTAAACTGAAGGTCTACAGTATCTCAGCCAGATCTCCCAGCATCAAATGCGGATGCTAGGGAACACCTAAAAAAAGAACACAGCAAGGATGCAGAGGTATTTTCTTACCTTATAATGGGAAAGAGGGTCAAGGGACCCACCCCAGAGGTTTGCAACTCAGACTTTGAGAAACAGGTGGTTGCATTTTAAACTCCAGATATCAGTAAAAATTGTGAACAATACTTTTACCTATCTCATTACATACCAAAAGTGCTAAAACCCATTTTTATCTATCACAAGGAATAACTTGTAATTTTGCAGTCTTTCCAATGTTCAGAATCTTGCTATATCGTTTTTAAATCAGATGTGAGAGCTTTGAGCTACTATACCTAGAAGTAAATTCAATTAAATGTTCTTTTTTGCATATTTTAAAGCAACGCTGAGAAAATTCCCATTCTATTTTGAGCTCAGTATCTAACATTATATTCAAAAACCTGCAGGAAACAATGAAGTTTACTGTAAGAGTCTATTTAATGAGCCATAAAATATAGCAGTATTCAGCACTATTTAAACTTAATTTTAGTAGGTTTTTTAAATTCTGGGTTTTAGCTATTTGCATGGTTTGACACCTGTAGAACAAGGAATGCAGACTGGTAATAAAAAAGCATTTCTGTACACTTCTTTTAGTTAGTGTTGGTGCAAGCATTGAAAACTTTCTAATACAAAAATAAATTATGCTGGTTAATATAGCTTGATGTACTCTAATTAATATAATTTGCAATACTAATTTTGCTTGACTAAAGCTTTTAGTAAGATCTTGACATTTCTACAAATACATAGGCTGTTTGCAAGAACTTTGATGACTTCATGTCAATCCACAAATAACAAAGCCAATCTGTCAACTATTTCTTGTGATTATAGTTATTCCATATTATATGTTTGGACATCGAAGAATGTAAATGTTCACTTAGGAAGGACATCTGCTTTGTACAGTGGCAGAAAGTATAAATAATTAATAAATATATATTTAGTTTATTGCTTTAGACCAGTATATTATGAGCAGTTGTATTTTAGAGCTTTTACTCTTCTGCACTATAATAAATATAGCCACGTTTATATCAGGAGCAAAATTACTACTCACAGTTGGTTGGGTTTCTCAGTCAAGTCTCTTCCCCTCTCTACCTACAAAGAGCAACAACTCACTTCTACCAGCAGCCAAGTTGATGGGAAACTCGCATTATAACACACTTAAAAACGTGAAAGAGTCAACCTCCAGGCTTTCAGCCCCCAGAGCATTTGCCCTGACACAGCTTTCAGGCGTTCTACACCCCGAGACAATTTTCTTATTATCTTCAAAAAAAATCTGAAACAATAGGAAGTATGTTTCTAATATATATGTATACAAATATATTAACTAGCATCAAATCCTAGATTAGCCTCTCGTGCTAAACAAACACAAAATTGAATATCTCTTAACTCGTTTGCAAAGCAGCAAGTTTGGTAGAGATACATAGCTATTTGGAGTGGTCCCTTATTGGAGATAAAGCAGAGTTTAAAGTAGCTCTGCAGTCTCACATACAGCAAATCCCTGTTCGTGTTTCTTCCCAGACATCACTTCTCTTTTCCTCAGTTCAGGCTGCTCAGCAAACACCAACTCTTGTTTCACCCTTATTGTTAGCAACAAGTCAGGAGGTGATAACTTGCACTGGAGACTACAGTGGTTAGCTGTTTCCATCCTTTGGACAGTTAAACAACAGAATTATTTGTTCTGGGAAAGGAGGAAGAAAACAGATATGTTTTTATAGGAAGCAGTGCCCAAGTATTCCTAGGAGTTGAAATATTCAGATAAAAGGAACTTGCAGTGTACAAACTAGATGCTGAAAATCCATCTTTAGTTGCCTATTCCCATATTTCTTGCTCTTTCAGACAAGCATGCATTTCAGCTGCTATGTTTGCAGAAAGCTTTTTTTTCCATTCTCCATACATAGATTTATTTGGGAAAGAGTCTAGTGTTGACACAAAGCAACATTCTTGCATGTTTCATAAACTCCAGGATAAAAAACAATTATCATTTATTTTTCAGCTTTTTTTGTTAGTCAGTGTTGAGCGTAACCACACATACACACACACAGTATCACAGAAGTACAAAGATTTGTGTACTGTCAGTTTCCATCTCATCTCATTAGTGCACACTGTGATTTGATTCTATAGATGAGAAAAAAAATTATTTGGATTTTATGTTCATTCAGTTTTTCAGATCTATATCAGGACTGTGACAGAATATCCCAAAAGCATAGTTCCTTAGAAGACAAACACAACATGTACTTATCTTTATGGTGATGTAAAAACACTTCAAGGTGGACGAATGCTAACATACCTTCTGGCAAAATCAACAACCTTCAAACTGAAGAAAAAATATTGTGCCTGAGTGTTTGAACAGTTTGTGTGAAGAAAGCGTGATTAAAAATAAATAAAGCAGAAGGATCCCACCCCCCTCCTCTGATTACTGTGAAAGACTTCTGCAGACAACCAACATGATTCGCTTTCAATTGATCACTCTCTGTAAATTCAGATCTCAATATAGTAAGTCTATTCGTACTGTATGTGAAAATTTGATCACAGGTGCCTGGGATTTTCCTCTCCAGCATAAAGAATGAAAGATATATTTGCATGAAAGCATCATTGAGAAGAAAGAGGTTCAAACTAAAAACAAAATTTCCTTGATCAGATGTTGACTTGCAAAAAGTTTAAAAACTCCCCTACAACCTTAGTCACTGTTGGCTAAGTAACTGTAAGAAGGGTAGGGCTAGGTTACAGATTGTAAAACTCAAGTCTCAGTATTTTGAAGTGTTCAACCTATCCTGTTTCAAGTAGTCTTAATCTGTTTCTTGCTTAGTCTTGCTGACCTTTGAACGAAGATGGATGTGTGTACATTTCCATGAATGGATAGCCCACAGATCTGAATTTCCACCTTTTTCTCTGAAATACAGAAGTTGTTTAAAGTAATGGGTTGTCACCAGTTGTCACCCTTCTGTTTCCAAAAGAATGAAGAGCTGGAAAAAATAGAAAATCCATTTGACCATCCATCCATGAAGGGAGAGGTTAATACTGGTCTGTTCAAGGTAAATAAGTTATGGATATCTAACCACGGATTAAAAAAAAAGTCTTAATAAATTTGAGGTCATTCCCTTGGAACAATTGCTGTTTTTCATTATCCTCCATTGATTAACTTCAACTACAGTTAGTGGTGAAACTAGGACCACTATCTCTAAACCTTGCAAAGTTTGAGATGTGTCAATTCTACACAGGAAAAATTCAGATTAGGAGCCACAATATCAATAGAAACCTTATAAATATATTAAGAAAAATAAGAGTATTGGCAATCAGGTATTTGGATTTTTTTATTTTCTTGATATTCACCTTGTCTAAGATATCAAAAATGTTTTCATCTTGGAGATGGGTATATAGTAAAGATAAAACTGCACAAAGACTTCCTCTCCGTGCCTGCGGAAAAATAATACCGACATATATTGGTACCATCAGTACAATTGCTGCCCTGCTGTTTTAATCTGTTTGCAACAGGATTGTTGCACAGTAGTCCATGGAAAATAGCTGCTGCAGTTTGCTGACTTTCAAATGCTTTTTGTTCTAGGTGTTTGTGCTGTTAGTTTTCTGTTCCTCTGTTTTAAAGCTGGAGGGTCAGTTACAGCAAATTCAGCAGACACATAGAGAGAACATAGACCATAGGTGACTAGTCCCTATTCCTGCCCGGACAGTGAGTGAGATGCATTCTGACTACAGAAATAGGCTACACTGAAACAAACATCTCCAAAAGCTACAGAAACTCTAGTAAAGAGTGTCATCATTTATCTGCTGTTATGCCTACACAAGTCATTCTATGACTGTATAAAAGCAGCACATAGGTAATTCACTCTCTCATTAAATCCTCTTAAGTCGACATTAAGTCCTCTTCTTCTATCATGGAGCCCTTTATAATACTCACTAGCATATGTCACACTAAAGACATTGATTTAGTATATGCAAGAGATATTATGATCCTTAATTGTCCAATCGACATTCTGATTTCAAATCTGAAATGTAAATACTTTAGAGCAAGAACAAATTCAGCTATTTCTCACTTCAAGTCAGATATTTGAAAAACATGTCAAATGACAACCGAACATTCACCTCAGATTCATCTAGTTGTCAGGTAATATCAATCTAAACATTAAAGATACCTCTACTCCTCGACCACAGACAGTAGCTATAATTTCTGGCAGTTAAGCATGAAACACCATCTAAAGCACTAACAGATATTTCAATACTGTGTGTAAGCTTGGTTCCACTCATTAAAAAATACGGAAGGTACTCCAAAAAACCCAGAGGCAGCATAATCAAAGATATGGGACACTTTCTGCACCAGGGACAGCTAACAAACACCTCTTCTTCTGTCAGAAGAGTTGACTTTGGGGTGTGTGACATAAATCCTTTAAACTGAGTGACACAGAGAAAGCAAAGATTGCCTGTTTACTATGTTTTCTTTGTGTGCAAATAAGAGTAGAAGAGCTTATGGGGGGTGTCAAGGGAAATTACCAAGTAATGAGTAAAAAACCAAAACAAGTTGTTTGTTCAGACACTCTGCAGTTAAACTGGGGATTTCATTGATGCAGAATGTTATGCATGTTGTGGGTTCAAAAAAGCTGGACTAATTTGTGAAAGTAAAATATATTAAATGCTGTAAGAATCAAAAGCATAACTAAGACACATGCTATTTTAGGCTGAGAAGAATTACTCCTGCCTTTCCTGCTTTTTTGTCTTCTCTAGAAGGAAGATGCTGGTCTAGGTAAACATGAGAAAAGCCATACCAGTTCAGAGTAAAACTTCTTAACTTCAAGTTTGCAAAACCTAAAATGCGCCAGCTATAGCCTTCTTTTACATTTTCCTTTTACTACTACTCATCAGTCTAGTTTTCAGACCCAAAAGGTCGGTGACAAATGTGTGTTGGGGATGGGTGGGATGGGAAATACAGTTATTCAGAGAACCATAACTTCTTACACAGCATAACTAATAGTGGCTAACAAAATCACTTCAATTAATAGAAAGTTCATCACCAAGGTTCTGTTTTTCTGGCCTGATTGTGTATCATGATATCATACAATTATAAAAAATTATTATTGTACCATAAAAGAATTCTACAAATTCCTTTCCCCCTATCTACTGCCTGCTGCTCTACAAGGATGTTGGAGGTTCTTTGTCCTCTGCCTACAGCAATTCCTCATCTAGCTACGTTCTAGACAAAATGAAGTCTCATTACATACTTTTTAGCTACAAGAAAATAAGTTTATAGGTGCTAAACTTACATTATCGTATAGTCCAAAATGTTGCTTTGTGAGGGAAGACAACCTTTTATTCTTCATTCCGGGATGTTTCCCTGATTTAAAGCACTGAGTAAATTGTATATTCTCTTGTTCAGACACAAGTAAAACAATCATGCCACAGGCAATCAGCTTTGGAAAACAAATGGTTGAAGGAGGCAGTTCCTTTCATCAAAGAGCATCTTCAGTTATCAAACATTATTTCAGGGACGAATACATATTGAAAATATCTACTGTTCTGAAAGCTTGGAATGACGTGTCTTTGCACACAGCTAAAAGAACAAAGCGATTCCTTGCAAGACCAGCAGCACACTCGCACACAGAGCTCAAATGGACAAGGAGGTTTGGATGGGTAAAAGCATATAATAGTCCTGAATTATAACATACATTGAAAATGCATTTGGGGTTTGTCTTCACTACCTGCCAATCTTCCCCCGCAGCTTTTAATATGTATGTGTCAGTCCTCTCAAGCTAAAAATGCAGTAAAGTTGAAATCCAAGTGGAGTTTAGAGCTGATCTAGTAACAACTTGTGTGCTTTCTTCAGTGTGGTTTTTTTATACTAGATTGCTAATGTGTTGGATACCTTGTGGCAAAAAAACTTACTTTTTTTTTTTTCTTTTTCTTTTTTCTCCCCCAGTAAAAACGAACCCTTGGAAGTAAATTAATGAAGAACCAAATGGCAAAGCAGATTGGATTGTTACTACCAAATGGTGTTTCAAACACAATCTAATTAGGTGATAAAATGGACCAATATACACTGAGACTAAGTAAGCAATTAAGTGCTGTGTATCATAGAGTGGGAGAGGCATCAGATATACAGGACTGTAGCGCAAGACATTTGGCATTTAGCTTTCTCGCAACTTATCTATCTCAAGGGAAGAATAAAATGAATCAGAGTAGAGGACGGCATCTTCAAATTGAAGCATCTTTGTTTTCATTCCGATTTTCTGATGAGTCAAAAAACCCTCTAACATATTGATATTATACTTTCAGGAACATAGTTAACCTCTGTACAATAGATGATTGCACTGATCAGCACTTACCCATTTACAAAAAAATTTGGGTTTGAGGCTTGAATATTTCCTACATAAAATAACTCAAAACCTGATATATTAAAAAAAAAAAAAAAAAAAAAAAAAGACCATTTGTATAATGAATTTAACTTTAGATCTTAAGACGGAAGCAGCAGAATGGGTTTGATTTAGCAGAAGCAACTCAAAGCATAAATTCATCGGCCATTTACTCTTTTTCACCTTCCTCAAAATTCAAAACAAGTCACATCTCAGAATTATTCACACACAGGAACATATGCGCATGCGTACTGACAAAAGAAAGGCACAGAAAGCCATCCCTGCACAAAGGTACACCATGAGATCCTAATGCTATTAAATCTTGTGAGTGCTTTCACAATACTTCTTGACTATTACCTGCTCCCTTAATTGTGCCTACTTGATTCAAAATGGATAATATCTAAACAAAATTATAAATTAAATTTATGGTTGATCATTTTTAACACCAGTAACCCAGCCCTAGACATTGAAATAAGTCTGTTCTAGAGAAGTACTGTTAGGAAAGGCAAATCTCACAGCTGTATGGTCACATGCATTCATAATTCAGGTTACATTGTAATTGGCAGAAATGGTTTAGGGAAACTGAAAACTCCCAACACTCTTAAAAAAAGTTTCGTTTCCTTGAGTGACAGTCCTCATCCTGCATTCTCAGGGGTAAATTACAATTACTATATTACTATCAGTAAATCTATTAATCCAGACATTTAACCACAATATGCCAATGCACATATCACATTAGCTCTCTTTATGCATTTTCAATATGAGAAACAGGTTTTACAATCAGGCTTCTATGTTTATATCTTGATTACTGCACATACTGGCATTAACTTTCACTTAATAATACTAATAAAGATGAACATTTGCATATATGTAAGCTTTTACATAGCACAAATGCTAGCAAATAACACGCTGCTCAAATTTTGCAGTTCAGCTTGTCAAAACAGCAAGTGTTGAGAGTAACCCACACTGCATCACTGCAATTCAGATAGATGAGCTAGATGTGTACAAGCATGCTATTCTTTCAAAGATACTTTAAAAACTGTTTTCAGATGATATGAATATTCTATGAGATTCCCTTAATAAATATTATTTAAAAACTCTGCTAACTTTGCAAAGTACTTATGTGCTGTTAAAGCCTGCTAAATGCTTAGCCCCAGTGAATAAGACTGATAATTATTTAAGAGATTTATGTGATTAACATGGTAAAGTTAACTTTGAAGACATTTCCTAATAAAACAAGCACCCTCAGGACAGTTTTTCAGCATTGCCCATTTCATTTAAATGTCTTCTGTTTAATATACTTTACCAGGATTCTACACAAAATGTCACTTAAGAAAGATGCAGAATTTCTAACTTTACAGAGACCCAGCAGGTATTGATATACAAAATAAATATGAAAGTATTTAAAATTATTTTGTAATTGACAATTCTGTACTGACATTTACTTAACACCCATAAACACTAGTAAGTTATTGTTTGATGCATGAATGCTTTGGGGTTTTTTTGAGAAGTCATATGATTCTCATCTAGTGTTGTAGTAGGCGTATTGCATAATTATAAAACAATCTCCAATAGTCCCGTTACTACTTCAGCAGAAAAAAAATGCAAGCTACATACTCTCAGCAAGGAAACACATTTGAATACTAGAGGAGAAATTCTGTGCTTGAAAAAAAAGTTTAATTTCCTATAGTCATGTGGCAGATATGACAGCTGATGTACATTCGTTGTTAAACCTTTCTTCATTATGGAGGTTAAGATTATTTTTTTTTCCTACAGTGTTGCAACACAGGTGTAGGCAAATGAGATATTTGCTTTTAAAAAGCCTTCAGCAATCATTAGCTAATCTACATAACTGAATATAGTGCCAAATATATAGTAATATTTAAACATTTTAAGTTTTACCATCACTTGATATCGTTGTGGATTGGGGAGGGGGTGGTATTTGGTTGGTTGGTTTTGATTTATTTGTGTGTTTTGTTTTTTTAAATATAATTGTCTTCAGGCTTAGGTCTCTGTTTTATGTGATAGGTTGGAGTACAACAGGCTTTGCTCCAAACCTGATTCTCAGTCAGAAAAAGAAAAAAAAAAACCCACAACAACAACAACAAAGCCCAAACAAACCTCAGTTAAATAACATGGGTCCTTACGGGCTTACACTAAATTCAAAAGACTAGTTAGCCCAGTATGCTCAAGCCCTTCATTTGAACCACATCAAGAAGTCAACCCTCCTGGATATAGGTGATGGCTGTGGCCAGGGAAAGAATTACTGGCTTCTCACTCCCAGAAATTATCTACGCTAACACCGACTACCTCAGAATAATACACTGATATAACTCTTGCAAAGAAACTACTCCTTTGTCTGTGATAAATTGTAAATTGCATTTGGTCAACATGTTACTAAGGGTGTCAGTGTGTGGTGCCCTTCACTGGGAATGAACAGCACTCACACTCCACGAACTATCACAGGGTGCCAAAGTTCCTTTAAGTGATTCAGGGGAGGCATAGGCTAAAAAGTTGAAAGACGCTGATCTAATGTAATTACAGTTTCTCTGGGGTTTGACTTTTTCCCCAAGATTGGCCTCTTGGATCACTATACAGTATTCAACATAACAGCCATTCATTCATTCATTCATTCTCTCTCTCTAATCCTGACATCCTTTACTACCATTTCCTCTGTTTCCATGTAACACAATTAAGAAAAAATACAGTAGACATAGCGGTAGATGACTAAACACTGAAAGAGCACCAGTATTTTTATCCTAACTGAAAATAAAAGACTACAGATATGGTATTATTATAAAAAAAAGATAGCTGATAGATTATGTACTTTATTAGGTATATCTGAAACAAGAGGATACGCAACAGTGGAAAGGTACATCTTAAGATTTTGTATACTACCTAAAACTTCCATATATTCTAAAGTTTCAAGTATTAAGTATCTGTTTGCCTACTGTAAGTTTATGAACGCACGTCTTCAAAAGGAATAACTTGTGTTTTCTTACTGCTCTGTCACTGCTTTATTAAGTTCACTCCTGGGACTCCATGGTAGCTCAAGCTGCAATCCATGGGAGATGCCAGTGCTAAAACAATAAAAATCATCACAGCAAAGGAGCCTTACAAAGCTGTATTTTTTTTTAAGATTTCCAAATGAAGGTCACAAATTAGTTAAACTTTCTAGTTTAAACCTAATTGTGGCTGATACAAACATACCCTTTTTTTCTATAAAACTAAGATTTCTCTGCAAACGTGTGCTTGCTTTCAGGTTTCATTCCAAAAGGATGCCAGATGAGCAGAGATATCTGCTAGTAGTTCAGAAATGAAATGAAATCTTCAAGGTCAAAATAAAAGCCTTCTTAGCAAGTAATAATCCAAGTGAGCTATTTATGGAAGGGGTATAAATGTTCTACACAAAAGGAAAAACAACACTTACAGGAAAGCACACTGAAAGAAATGATTTATCAAAGTTCTTGAGTTTTGCGATCCAAGGAAATTTAATTTTATTTTGACTAAGTAGTCAGAATTTCATGGAAGGTAAAAAATTAAGTAAGAAGGGCTAAGAACAAGCAAGCATAGCTATCATGACAATTTGTAAGAGAAGTAGGCAAACTATAATAATTACAAATAATTATTTAAAAAAAATAAAAATAAAAATCCAGCATTCACCACAGCCACCAATATCCATTAACAAAATAGTGCCTTAAAAGAAATGGTAAAGCGGCTTCCTGCCAGAGGGTCTCACAGAAAAATGTATTCATTTAACTTAGAGCTCAGTTCTTTTGATTCTTTTTCTAGCAGACACTTTAGCATGTGTTTTTTTCATCATGTACATGCTGTTGTATGGCTAAATGGCAGATTTCACATGTAATTTCTTCTATTTATTATCATACCCTCCCAATCCTATCTTCCGTATTTTATTTCTTATTTATAAGGGGAAAAAGTTGTAAAAATGATGTCAAGCCTTAACTAGTAATGGTTCTATTTAGGAATCCATAATAACAGTATCCCTCAGTTTTAAAGGACAAATAAAAACCTTGTTACTTCCCAGTTTGCAGAACAAATACAAGTGCAATTTTTGATGCATGAGTTTGTTAGAGTTGCCCTCCCCAGAGAAAAGTATATAACAGAGATTTTGTATACCTATTGAAAAATCAAATGACCCAGTCTAGGAAGAGGTTCCAAACTGGTTAATCTCTAGTTTTTGCAGTATCTCTAGTCTCCCACTGTGATGAATTTTTGTAGCTGTGGAAGATCAAAGAACCAGGAGAAAGAACCTGGGACCTAGCTAACATTTGCTAGAATTATGATTTGCAGGGGAAATTGAACTAGTTTTTCAAAACTATTAACTAATGCTGGCTTTCAGCTGCATCCTCAAGATCTAAATCCAGACTGAAAGTTTGAAAACAATAGCCTAATTTCCACTAAACAATAAAGCTCTTCTTTCATATTATTTTACGTCCTCTGTGCTAATTACAGTCTTCCAAATTAATTCTAAATGCATGTACATGGCAGAGTAAATCAGCTGATGCTATACTTCAGTTTAGAATTTTAAGTGTCACCATACTTATTCAAATCAGGTTTGGGACTTTAAAAGCTTTACTCCTAAAGGATTATAAAATGAAACTGAAATTAATCACAATTTGTAAAATAAAACGTCGTATAATATTCTCCTTTACCATCTACCTAGGTTTTTTTTTTCTTCAACCAACCTGCCAAAGATTAATTTTCTTCAGGGCAGTGTAACTTGAAAACGATTATTCCAACAGCAGAGCAGCTCACTGTAGAAATACACAACGTGCACACTACAGCCTTATGTCAGAACAGTGATATATAGTGTACTTGCAATGTGAAGAATGGAAAGTGAAAACCACTTCTCTAACAAATAGCATTTCAATAGCTTTAATAGCAAGAGTGGTACAAAAGCTTGGCAAAAGACAGGTGTAGGTTTTGGTACATTAAAATGTTGACATTTTAGGCTCACCACTGTTGCTACGCTAATTCCTTAAATGAATTTTTTACCATTTCTAAATAATGATCCTCAAATTAGCAGGCTACATTTTTTCTTCTGCAGCCATTTTAAAAGGTCTCAATGCAAAAAATGGAGGACTACTTGTGTGATAAAGATGAACTACTGTATGAGCCACAACTTTCTGAACAACAGCGGGAAAATACCTCTTGCGGTCTTCAGAGAACAGAGCTGTCTAACTATGCTCAGGTGAATAAACAGACTAGTCAGTAATATGACTAACATTTTCAAAATACCTTACGTAATTAAGTTTAACCTCTTCTGAACACTCACACACACACACACATCATTTAACATGTTATCTCAGAAACATATGCTCTGAATGTATTTCCACAGAGATACTCCTGTTTATGTCTTCCTATTGAAAAGCCACAGAGATGTAAACTAATGTCCTTTTTAGGCTTATTTCTAGACAGAGGATAGTGACAGGTTTACAAAGCAAATGAACACTACACCTGCAATTAAAAAAAAAAAAATCACTACCTCTTAATCTGCAAAGTGGATTGCACAACTGCTTTAAGCACATGCTGTACAGGTAATACAGAACTGGACAATCACAGCCACTGCAAGAAGCATAAAGACCCACTAGAAGGAGCAGTGCCAAATCCCACACTGCACAGGCAAAATGCACAAGCAATCAGTTTGTGAATTATGCACACACTAATTTAAACTGTCTACTTCTAAAATAAGGAAAACAAAAACCCAAAGAAACATCCACACTAGAAAACATCAGCCAAAGCTTTCTGCCCCCACATATTAAATCAGATTAGTAAAACATCAATATTAAATTAAGATAAATGATGAAACAGCAATACATTATTAGAGGTACTTTTTAAATCTTTCTGAAGTGTGTATCAACATGAACAGCTATTCACTAAAGTGATTCAAGCGTGGAAAATAGTGCCTAGTAGAAACAGACCTCCCTTTCTGTCCACTGCACCTCATTAGGAGAATTGATAAGCAATCTGGTAAAGCATGACATAGTCAAGAATTTCAGCTATGATAAATATTGGACAACAGTGACTTAGACCTCCATACTGGTACAGAAGAACTTCAAGGATAAAAGCAGAAATTTGTCTCCTCCTCTACGTCTGTGAGTGTACAATATGAGATGGTTTCACTGTAAACCAGAGTTTCGGAGATCATACGTATTTAGGATCAACAAGGAACATACGCCATAAACCCCCCTCTACTTTCAAATCCTCTACAATCTATTAAAGAATCCAATTTTTAAACTTTGCAATTCTTACTTTTTAAAAATTATAAAGTCTATTCTTAGTTTTCAATCCAGCCATGAATAGACTTGTATTAAGTTGTTCTGAGTGACTTGAACTTCTGTGATTTATCTGGCTTTGGGGGAAAAAAAAAAAAAAAAGTGATGGATAAAGCCAACAGCTTTGATCTTTATTTTACAAGTAAGGAGCTTAAAAAAAAAACCATAATAATATAATCCAAAATGATGGCACCAAATAAAACAGAAATCATATCTAGTCTACTGCTTCATGTCAGGCACCATCACATAGATAAAACTATAACTTTGCATCAAAAAAAGGAAAAGAAAAAAACCCCTATGGGCACTGCAACTACAAAGACTTATTCAATAGCCCTTCCTTTAATAATAGCACTCACTAGCATAAATGTTATTACTAATGATGTTTCCTCTTTATCTTCTATGGTAACTGAAGAATAAAGTATCATGTAAAATATCATTTACTATGTAAAACATAGTAAACTTCTGCTTGCTTCTTTTTTTTATTTCTGATCCCATCTGCTTCAATTGCATGCTTGGTCTTTATTTTCATCTTTATTTTAATTTATTTAGTATACTAGCAACAGTGGTCATGCCACATGACAAAACATGTTGCCAGGACGTTAAATTTGGTCTTTTTTGATAAGGAAGTGGACTGCATGAAATGAGGAAAAAGTGAGAGACTGTTGAAGGGGGGAAAGAGACATAGTTGTCATTCTTTTATTAGTAGTCTGCAGTACATTACTCCCACAGTGTCTATTAGCCTTTCTTGAAAATTTATTGAATTATAACAAAAAAATATCTAGGAAGCAAGGTTAGTCTTCAAGTTTATTAAGAAACACAAGACACCACAAATTAACTGCAAGCCCTGGAATGGCCAAAGGTACCTTTACAATCGACTTTTAGACCTTAGAGGTGTACTGTCCTCAAAATCAAGAGATGAGAAATTAATAAGTAAAAAATATTTTTTGTTTTCTTCAAAAAGTCAAGCAATAAGCAGTGGAAGAGTCCGCAAGTCCACTTCTCCCCAGATAACCTTTTTGCCTTTCCTGAAGTATTTGCAAAGCCAGACAAGACCATAATTTAATTTAATTCAATAAAATGAGAGAAAGGTCATATTTGCATGAGAAAACAGTTAGGTGACGTGAGCCGTCAGAAGAAATAAACTACTACATTTGCACCCAAAACCTACAAGTAGGACAGTAAATAGTTTTCTCGTTTCAAAAAATTACCACAAGCAGCAGCTAAAGAAACTTCAAATACAATTACTTTTAAAAAGTGTACTCTTACAGAGTAACTCTGTCAAATGTTGTCTGTCAAAGTTCACATTAGAAACAAGATTATATTTTACTACACACATCATTATAGTTTCTAAACAAGGTTTATTTTTCCATTTTCCTTTTAGAAGTCCTTGGAATACAGATGCAAAACAAAATGAGTACAAATTCCATAAGCAGCCTGTTTGCCAACATCTCAAACTGAACTACATTAATCAAAAGTAAATGATTTCACATCTGGCTTATAACATATTCAGTTTGCACATTTGACAAATCCCTCCATGACCATATTAGCATTAGTACTTATGCATTGATCCAGTGGACAAATTATGCTTTACCCTGGACACATTCATGTTCTAAATTGCACAGAAAAATTAGGCTGCAAGTGATCAAGTCCTGCCAATTATTTATTTAATTTACTTGTTAACAATGAGAAAATCCTCTCATACTAATGAGAGAGATTCTAAAACAGAAATATACCTCTCCCCATTCAAAGAAAGAAAAAAAAAGTAAACCCTGTAGAGTTTGATAGTTATTAGAGTTATTTCTGTGATCCTCTTATCTCTTAGCCTGCAGATGGATGGACCACTTAATGAAAAACAATGGCCCCCTCATATTAAAGCCACAAAGAATGACCAACTTCTTATTAAGAGAACAGCTAAAATACCTCGGAACTGCTCTGATCATCTCAAGTGTTGTTTCCAACTGCAGCCTTAGAAAATGCCTCAATTTTACCAAAAGAGGCTCTCCATTTCCCCACCAATTAATTTGTTGAAATTTAGTTACTAGTTAACATTCATAAACTCATGACTATATCAGCATAATTCATAGCTATACTACTGAAAGATACTGTGCTATTCCTCATTCTATAACTCTTCTTAGGAACACAAGTGTTGAATACTAGCACAAGATCACAAATACAGCATGTTGGCTCTTTCTCCTTTCCTGCATTCCCAGAACCTTCTAACTGTGCATGACAAAAATCAGAGAAGAACGCCTGCTTTGGATCTCTTGTCACCTGGATATTTTTCAGAGTGCCAAACTGACCAGATTCCCACCACTAGGAGAGGACTTTTGCAAAGCAAGATACAGAGTCTGATTTCTTTTACAGAGTATAACACACAAGTCTTTGGTTCCATGGAGATTATCTCTGATGAAGTTTCTGGCAGCTTCTTAGATTTTAACTATTTCTCTTCTCATTGTTTTTCAAATTGGCACCAACTCCTTGCATGAAGTGAAATGCTCATTTGCTTAAATTAATTCACAATGAGGAGCGCTCACATAATTCCCTGTAACTAATTCTTCTTGTTCTGCCTGCAGCTGCACCATCTAATCTGCCTGCTGCTTCTGTACCTTTAACCTATCCTCTAACTCAACAGCAACCATGACTTCCCACATCTCGTTCTCCTCTCTAGACTCTCCTGTTGATTCAGCTCATTATATTCTACACAATGTTTCAGTCTTCTGCTTTTGTCTTTGACTCTCTCTTATTAAGACTCAAACCTGCCTTACATTCAGTATTTCTCCCCTCCATGTACCATACACTATCTACTTCCACACACACTTCAGTGCCATCAGTTCCGAGTGCTTCTGATGTTAAGAATCACATGTTCATTTTGGATGATACACATAAATTCCTATTTATTTCTGGCTCTTGGAAGTTTTTTCATCTCTGTCCCAGAGGTGAAATGAAAATAGTCAAGATCTGAGAATTTTAAAAGCTTTTATTTGACTGTTTTCTGCACATTTGGAATTTTGGACATAATACGCATTTTTAATTATGCATCACACAAAAAATACTTTCTCCTGCAATCGATACGTACTCCAAAATATCATTTCCCTCTCTTCTGAGAGTCTCTTGCATTCCATTAATTTATGACTTGCTGAGCTGCATCTGTTAGCAACGTTTCAAATACTGGGATCCGTTTCAAAATCACTGACAAATTCAGGAACAACATGCATTATTTCAGTTGTAACAACTTAATGCATTTTACTAGTCCAATAGGCACATTTGTTTACCATAATACCTTCGGTTGTTGAATCATTTTCACTAAGAAATACAGCTATGCAATACTTTTATGATCTACAGAATGAGAGGCAGAATGAAACCTCAATAGTCATGATAACTAAGGTCAAAAAGGAGACAAATTAGAGTGACTGCTATTGTGGTCGCTACTTGTTGCTCTTGGAATCCCGAACACCAGAAATGCCACGGAGGACATGAATTCACACTTTGTGGAGAAGTAATGTAGCTGGTCAAGTAATGCACTAAAAATTCCCACTAATTGCAGCTACATTATATCAAAGATATAACAATAATGTGATAGACTAATAATACTAGGCATGAGTCATATTAGCATTATAGGGAAGATCTACACTGTATTATATTTAGATCCAAGAAAATGATGCAACTTTTAAGGAGATGAAAGGGTGTCACATTACTGCAAGCTAAATATATCCACAGTGCCATAACAAAGAATTAGTCTCACTGTGAAAACACACTATGGAGTTGCAGTGTTGAGGACACGACACTTACAATGAAGAATTTCAGAGTGTTCATTCTGCATTATTTTCTATTAATGCTCAAGATTATTCAAAAGAGAAAGGTCGCACTGATCACAATTCTTTTCAAATCATAAGGAGAAGATAAATGTGTGACTAGCACTAGACCACTGTGTCACTATGACTCAAAAAAGGGGAATAAAATAGAGCCTTCTCAAAAGTAGATCAAGAAACTAAATACTGGAAAAAGTGCAGGTGGAAGTCACCAAAACATGGGAAATTCTACAAGCTGGAAAACCACTGCTTGGGACACTTAAAGATATCTAAGCTTCTTAATAATTTGGAGTCATAACTTTATTTTCTTACTGCATATCTGGATTCATGATATCCAATGGGTTTCTGTATCATGGAGTCAGAGAACATTAAAATATGAAGATTACACATTAAGTCAGTTAAAGTATTCTTATAGGCTAAAGGAGCGATGGTGGATCACAGCATTTCAGATTAACTGGCAGTACTGAATCATACTTAATACAGACAACCACGAACTGTGTGACACATTGCAAACTAATTCTCGTAAAACCACTAAGCTTCCTAACCAGGAGTTCCTTCATTCCTACACATAGTGAGCAAGTATAATTGGACTTAACAAACAAAAACAAACAAAACCACCCAAACGACATATAACGCTTATCACACGTGAACGAAGCTTCTTCTTAAAATGCTATGCATGCTTAGACATGTTGCCAAATGTTTTTCCAGTTCAGAGATAAAAAAATTGTATTTTGGAACATCTCTAATGATGTCATTAATTATTTTTTCCAGACACGACTGTTATAGCAAGGATCCTAGCATTAACAGCTGATCTGTAACAAGTATGGCTATGAAATTCAGCCTGGTGGGAACCTACTTGGCACGTGGAAGCATAAACAAACACAGAAAATGTAAAGGGAGAAATAATCTAAAGAATTTGGTATCTCCTGCAATTTATGGGCAGCACTCAGTCCTTCAAGAAAGGTAGAAAAATACCAGCTCTTTTTCTAAGGACAGCTCTAGGTGTCCACTCTTCTCTTCTCCTTTGTGGGTACACAGTGCAAACAAGCAGAGGGTATTCACTTTTTGAAGCATTTAGGTGCTAATCAGAGACACAAGAGTAAGCAAACCAAGCAGTTAAATATCTGTTTAAGGTTAAGTAAGGGCTCTAGAAGCCAGAACTGACAATTCCAGCTCATTCCTCTATATGTAGTTACACAAGTAGTAGAAAAAAGTCTTCTTATCATTATATACAAGTTACTTCAACTACTTTCTATTTGTAAGCATTACTCTACTTTAAAGTTAAAATTCTTGTTTTCTTTGAGTACTGCAACGAGGTCTCCACTGTCAGGCTAATAATCATAGTTTATCCATTAAGCATTTCCAGCCTCTGTCTGTCTCTGCTTTCTGATTACTGTCTGGTCAGTTAATTTCTACAGCTTTTCAACTGGCACTAATCAGGAATTAAAAGCTGCCATCAGCTTTGCTAGATACAGATTCCTATCCCCAGTTAGAAAGGATTTTCAAAATAGGCAATTCTTGGCCTTTTCTGATTATCCACAGACAAGCTCATAATCCAGTCGCTAGTATTTAGAAAGTCAAGCACTGAAATAAACAATGTTGATTATAATCTACTGCTCTTTTTTTAAAATCAAGAAATAAAGCAAAAAAACTTCAGCATTCTAATCCCGAGACATCTGTTTTGGGGTTGGGTTTTTTTATTTTTAATTCAACAGGAGAATGGATTTGGGTGAAGATGAAAAGGAAGGGCAGGAATCCAATAAAAATAGTGCTGCTTAGGTGAAATATTTACAATGGCCAGTACATTTTATGTCTAACAGTTTCTTTTGTGGCAAGTAAACAAAGACATTTCAGTCAAGTTTACTATAATTAAAAAAGTGATTAAAGAGAGTCTGCAGTTTTAAATGGGTAGATTTCAGGGGGAAGGAGGGGAAGAGACCTAGATGAGACCAGATGGGAAAAAATCTCCCTTTTTTCAGTTTTTCTGGGTGAGGAAGCTCAGAATAAGTCTTCTGACTAGTCTATAACCATCAAAAGAAATTATCACAAAGTAATAGAAATTCTGTTATGACACCAATAATAGAGTAGTTACAAGTTTGGATATGTTACCATCTTACTATTCACCTGCATATTCATATTGAAACTTTCATCAACATTGTTGGTTCTCAAATTTCACTCAGATAACTCCTTCTTCAAATTGTTGTACTTGCTAATTTTGGCTAAAATAATTACTCGAGTGGGTTTGCATAACTCTCCTCAATATTACATCAACCAGCAGAGCTACTGACTATCCAAAATCTTCTGAATCGTTTCTGAATCTGCCTGAATTGTTTTTTATGTTGTCGGAAACATTGCTCTGTCAGATCACACAGACAGTGTTTGGGACAAGAACTGTGACAAGCTACAGGGAAAGATCACCGAGGGTAAGCAGGCTAAATATGCAAAATTATATTATCAGGCAATCAGTGGCATTTCTTGTTCAAATGCAGAGAGGCCAGTCCTATTTCTATAACTACAAATAATATAGAAAGTTTAAAAAGCTGTACAAATTTTATAAGACAAAATATACAATACACTTGTATATCAATAATATCAAGGTTTTTTAATAAAGACTATATCTTATTTTTCTTGCAAAGCTGTAATATTGTCTATATGCTCACGCCGCTGTCACTGAAATTTGGACAGTGTCTGTGTAGCATCCTTCTACTTTGAGCCTATGCCTTTAAAAAGTTAAAATATTATTCTATAGTTTCAATGAATACTAAAAAAGAATGCAGTTAAAAAACAAACAAACAAAAAAACAAACAAACAAAAAAAAAACCCAACAAACCACACCTGACTGCAAAGGAAGCAAGGGTCTGAAGAGACATGGTGTGCACCACAAGAAACTTCTGGGAATAAAATAAACTGATAAAACATCTACGTACTACCTCACATTTACAATGAGAAAAGAAATGGAAATCCCCTTGTGAGGTCAAGCCCACAAAGTAAATTGGCTATACATGTGTACTAGATTACAGTACTGCACATGGAAGAGAGGCACAGAAAAAATCAATCACTTGAAGTCAAGCTATGGCGTGTCGATTCATTGTCTAAATGTGACAATGCAAAATAAAAATCAGAGAGGTCTGTGGTTCAGTAAAAAACTGAAAAAGCTCTCACTGTTCAACACAGAATTGAAATAAACAGGAGGTTAGCATTACTTCTGGGCTTCATGTTTTATTATCAAACTCACATTTTAAGTCACAATTTGTCTGAAAGTAAGATAATGTTTGCTGTTTTTATATGTAGTCACCTACTACTTAATTTTTTCCAATTGAATACTTTGAGGAAAAGGTGGGAAGAACTTTATAAGACATGTGAAACTTCTGCTGTCTCCAGTATCCTGTGTGTCCAAGTTGATACGCACAAAAAGAAACAAATTTTATCAAAATTGTACTATCCATTATTTATAGTAATGTGCCTTTAAAATGCCACATCTGCTGCATGACAAATTCTAATAATTCCGCATTTTGAAAGTGAAAGATCATTCCTCCTTTTCAGGACATTCTCAGATTTGAACTAAATGGACAAGTGCAATATCCAAGATGGAGCAAAACCTAAGAAAATCACGGTAACGATCTAGCAACCAGTAAATACGTGTGCATCAAAGCATACTAGGAAGAGTCAAGTACAAAATGCTTCTGAATGGAGTATCAGGTGGGAAGCAGTTTGTTTAGAGGTGCTGGGACCTTAAGAGAATCAAACAAATATAAAAAAAACACATTTGAAAACTATCAGTAACACTGCCATAATTACATATCAACATAAAATTGTTGAAAAACTATTACATACATACAAATATATATGCTTTTAAGAAACAGTTATTTTGAAGAGTGAACTGTCAATGACACTCTAATAATACTGCATATTGAGTGAATCCCAGGCTGAGAGCAGAAGCCTTAAAAATGCAGCCACAGGATGAAACCAGAAGCCACAGAAATATAAATGTAGATGACCACTTGTGGATAAACACCCAACGCAACCTGGAAAGAAACTTGCTTCAGGGCACAACAAAAGCAATGACAAAAACAAGCTTGCGTGCATGGCTTAACTCTGTTAATGAAGCCATTAGTTATGCTATCAGAAAGCTGTATCCTAAAGAGTACTGGTAAAACCAAAATTCTCCTGTTGGAGAAATTTCTCATCTTGAAGGATGGCAAGAAAAAACAGGAGCCTGTTGTGAAACACTGCCTAGCTGTTGTGTAGGAGTCACACACTCAACTCCTCATCTAACAACCAAAGAACATGGGTAGCCTTGTCTTTAAATCTTGCATGCAAGACAAACAAAAAACCTACTTGTTCTGCTGCTGCCTTATTCCACATTAAGATATAAGGAACCAATCTCTCTAGTAGCCTGTATCGCTACATATGCAAGTTTTTTGTTTACTTTAAAGGGAAAGCATTAGCTTGTGTTTGGGTTAGCACTCCACTGTTTGTGCTTAGCCTGGTAGCCCATCCTCAAAGCTTGCTAATTTGGATGCAACAAAGCGAAAGCTAGCGGTCAAGGCTAGAAAAAACCATCAGAAGCATAATTCTGACCGTTACATGTCAGTTTGATGTCTACAGGAGATATCTGATGTAGAGTAAGGATGTAGAATTGTGAATCATCAATACCGCGATGGCCTTTAAACTCATCATATTCAGATATATTATCTAGAGGGAGACAGAAAAGGAAGTAAGGACAGGGCAGTGATGAAAATGGACTCAAAGAGTAGCAGAAGACAGAAGAGAAGATGGTATTCTGTTGGATAGCACAATAAAGAAATGATCAGAGAACCAAGAGGAGGAGGAGTGGGTGACCTAGTGAGGAAAGTCATGACACTACTGCAAAGGTTTTGAAGCTGTAATTTCAAATCTGTTAAGTAACAGTTGTAACTGTAGATATTCAGTGAAGTAACTCAGTAGTGGCAGAATTTCAGTCAATTTTATCTTTTTTTTTTATCAACTAATACGTATCAACATTTTAAGCTGAAAATTTATTTGGCAGCATAGTTCCTTGTTGTTTGAAAAGAATCTGCATTACTGTTAGTTCATTACCTGTGTAATGTGAATTTTGTGAATTGCATTAGATAGAACAAACATTAAAATCGGTAGTCCTGATTTTTTTTTTTTTTTTTTTTTTTTTTGTATTTGTTCATTTTGTTAGATCTGGCACTTAAAAAAAAATAAATTGTATTAATAGTAGCACATATCTATAAACTCCTATCAACACTGGCAAATTGCCTGCATATAGTGAGTGGATATACAACACCAAGGTTGTGCAAAGACCTGCCCTAAAATGAGAATGAGTGCAATGTTGTTCAGAACATTAATTCAAAACTTCACACATACAGCACAGCCAAGCAACTTGACTGGCTGATGAAAAAGGAAAATGCGTCTAGTAGCCTGAAAGAGAATAAGACTGGCTTATATTAAATAAAATGATAGCCTGAAAAGTTTTACTGACAATCATAAATGCTTCAACAAAGAAGTACGAACTGTTCCCAGAACTACAAGTGGTTTTAAAATGATGATCACTGATAACTGACAGAAAGAAATACAAAGCAGTAAAGAAATAAAAGGATAACAAGAAATATTTGAAATCACTGCTCGTATTTCCTTTTGTTCCCATGCGCTCCCCGACCACAGAGGGTGAATGTGATGTTGAACCCAAATGTATTGCTTTCTGTTTGGCCTCTGCTATGCACTCATTATTGCAGGAAGCTTAGCTTCACAGCAGAATACCAATGCTTTTCTACTGTCACCACTTGCCTCTTAGTGTTTTGTGAGGGCATGATTCTCCTCTTTCTTAACCTAATTTTACACCAGTAAAACCCTCTTGGTTTCAGTAGAACTTCTTTTGATTTTCAGTAGCATAAGCGCAATAATCAAACCATCTTTTCTAGGTTTGCATACCCTCAAAATATACCACTTTTTAAGTTGAGGTTCTTGTGTTGACAATACAGTACATGAAGTATCCTACATGGTAAACTGGAAAATATAAGTCTAAATTATTTAGTGTATCAGACTTGGCTGAAGTTCTAGAGAAAGTGCCTCAAGTACAATGCAGTGCATCCCTATTTCATACACCATTGAACAGAACATCTACAAATTGCCCTGGAACTCACATAGTGCTATAGGGCTAACTGACATTATTCCTGGGCTGTGGTTACTCCTAATGCTCTGCTAATCGTTCTGTGCTCTAACATGCTCTGGAGGAAAATCTGTGTGTTCCCACAAAGTAAGAGAAGTCCCACTAATGAAATTAAGTGAAAGGAATATAATGTATTTTTGTCAATGTGAGTCCCTTAAGCTAAACTTTGGAGGGTGAAGCACATGTATTATTCAATAGAAAATCTTTAATTAGTGTTTCTTTAAAATTACTCTGAGAAAGGACTAAAAGAATCAAAATAGTCCATCAAGATTGTTGAAAGTGTGGCTAAGTAAATCTACAATAAGCTAGCATCACTGTACTGATGCACTTGAAATCTACCTGAAAGCTAAGGAAAGACAAGTAACAGTAAATCAAGTTCATTTCACAGAATATTCAAATTCTTTCCCAGGGTGTACATGACAGTAATTTTAATCAAGGTCTGGCATTCATTTTTTCCTAGACTATTTTTAATAATATTACCTGATTTTAAGAATCTTGAATGTAGAATATAAAGTGCATTTTAAACAGCAGTAACTCAAAGCCTGGAGAGGGAAAATGATTAGTTTATTTTCAATACGCCTGTGCAGGAAAAAAATGCAAATATCTCACATTTGCAGATATTGATTTCCAACCAGTCTGATGTGTGCCTATAATTGCTTTAACAGACCATTGTCTTCAGCTTGTAAACTTGAATCAACGTACATCCCTCTTTTACTAGAAGATCCAAAACTGTATCGATTCAAATGTCGTCTCTTAAATTGAGATAATCTTTTTGAGATTTCAAACTTAATTTGTTGATTGCCTCTAAGTGACATGGGTTCAACACTGTCATCAGATGAGTCAAACTGTCCTTGACAGTTCTGACACTTTAAATAGTTGGTTTTGCACTGACTGATTCACTGGCAATGGACTCATTATCTGTAGTGCTATGTGGAACTTGGACGACTCGATTCTGACCTAGGTAGTTTTCATCTGCTTCTGAGCAGTGGATTGCTGTGCACCCCTACTGAGTTTCAAAGTAATTTTCGCTTTTGTATTTCCTAATTGTATGCTTTTTTATTTCCTATCAGTCTCCTTGTGGGGCTCCTTTGTGCCGCAGCCAGCAGGTGACACCCTGTACATGATTCCCTAGAGAGAATCATTGTCACTCCTAACTACTTATCCAGTGGCTGCCTAGTGCTAAGTTTCACTCCCAACTGCTATTTAATGTCCTCCATCTCATGCTCCACAGAGAAAACCAATTATCATACAAACAAAGCAAAATAAAAGTATTAAGCGTCTGATTTAGGTTTATAAACCCGACCATGCACTCCCATGTCGGATGTATAGCTAAGGCTGGACTGCCGAGTGGCGCACCAAACCACACGTTTCGTTCTTCCTTCTACCAGCTCAACTCTTCACCAACGTCATAAGCACTGAGCTCGCTTACTTGGTGCTAGTTAATTAACGTAGTGGCAATACTGGTCTTTCATAATCCATACTATTACCATGGTTCAGGAAGCCAGGATTCTGCACTATTTCAACTATGTGAGCTCTGCAGGTGACACGCACAGCAAAACCCTGAATTGTGTGTGTGATGGCCCCATTTGACCTTTTACTTGTTTGTAACGTTGCTAGCTTTTTAATCTTTAAGCCACTATATTTCCTGTGAATTCTCAAAAGACTTCATCCTACATTACACTGACAAAAAAAGCTTCTCCTTATAGAAGTTTTCATTTAGTTTCTAACAATTTATTTTACACTTTTTGGAGCATGACAGGAGTAGACAAGAAAGTGCCTTCAGGAAAACTCCAAGAGAACATACTTCTTATTATCCGTTTTGCTCTTTTAGAAGACCCCAAATCTCATTGGTCCTTCTTAAATATAAAATAAAATAGAAATACTGCAACTGTGCAGTTTATCATTCCTAAAGCTTTTTCAAAATACGTGTCTAATCACAATAGGTCCTGTTCAGCACTCTTTACTCATGACTTCCATCAAAGTCACACTTCCGTGGGAACTTAGCCTGAGGAGGAACGCAGGGTAAGCCAAGGTGATTACTGCAATCCGTTACTGGGGAAATACAAGAAAACCTAAAATCTTTTTGTCTTCACATTTAAAGAAAGTTTTAAATGTAGATTGTGCTGAGGCACTATGTTCTTAAGAAAATTCTTCTGACAAGTTAGGAACAAAACATTAAAAAACAGTCTGAGCAAGATATTTAACTGAATCACAGCGGTATAGTTGTACTGAGAGAGAAATTTTTCAGTTAAAGTACATTTAGAGTGTAGTCCGCTGTTGTAAAGAGCAGTAGAAATACATGTCATTATGCCAGACTACAGTTTATAACTCAGTCCTGTTACAGTCAATGCTTACAGATAAGAAAACTTAGTCTTTAAAAGCAACATAATATGCTACATGCTTGACTGAAAGTGCACTTTATTTCTATAAACAAAAGCTTCACTCTGTAATTCACCTTCTCTATCACTCTTGCGGACAGTCAAGTAATTTCCATTTTTTTATGCATCTAATTTGATTTAGGTCATTGCAATGTGTGTTTGCCACACCTAAAATATGAATCCACACTGCACACACAAGCTTCATTTCTGGCCATGAAGACAACCTGTGGGGGGGATTCTGATTCCTGCTTTTGGAACAAAGGGTGCCAGACAAGCATTTGGAATATTCCTTGTGTTGTGAATTGAGCTCCACTCACTGTCTCAGCAATGGAAACAGACAGTGGTAACAGGAAAGCAGAGGGAGAATTTACAACAGAATATACAGTATCAGTATCTTTGAGCATATTGAATTATGGTGCCAAAAAATTGTCCTCCCTCCCTTTCTTTCTTGATTGCTGTACGACATATACATTGCACTTGCATGCTTAATTAAGGATGCATGAACAATCATCAAAGGAAAATTTGTTTACAAAATTCAGACAGCTAAACAAAATGCAAAATAAAACTGATACGTAAACTAGTTTCCAAATCAGAAAATAGATGGTTAATTCCTTTGCCCAATCAAGTTTTGGTTAAATGACCCAGTTTGACAGAAAAACTAGCAGTTGCTTTCTGGTTTTATTAAGATCATTAAAACTCCATTAGGTTATTTTTAACCTTGGTACAGAATACAATCACTTCATTTATTATTTTCCTGCCATCACGGGCTAAATTCCCAAGTATATTTTCTAGACTATAGATATCATGACCAAGTATGTTACTCATTTTTTAATGTACCTAAACCACACTGTTATATTGGTAACATTTTGTTGACATCATGCCAAGTTACATCGACGTTTATATAAGTTATATGCACATTAGCATTTTGAAACTTGTTGGATGATTTCTGTGGAAGTGACTATATGAAAGAGAATATATTTCTGCATATAAATTACAATATTAAATGATGTCAGCTATCATGCTTCATCTTTAAGATGCTGTATGAAAATTAACAAAGCCTCGAAACTTCAAAGGAATTTGGGCAAGGACCGTGGGTCCAGTCGCGGATGTGCACTTTGCATCACATATTCCTAAAGAGCATCCTTATAACTGATGTAATCAGATACCGAGTACAGCTCCTATTGTGAAAGACATATGGTAGTAAAGAATTTCTCAGGATCCCTAACCCAGCAACATTCCTGCAAGTACTGAAAGGCCTCAGCTCCAGTGTCCACTCAGAGGCAGAGATCAGCACCCTTGAACAACTCCAGTTTATGTCTGCCTAATCTGAATGTGAGGCATGGCGGGGGGGGGGGGTGGGGGTGGGGGAGAGGGGAATTTGCTCATTGTGTACGGCTGAACTGTTCTTTTCTTTGTAGCTGAAATAAAAACTGATCTAGAGATTTCTCACTTGAGTGGTTGAAACATAATTTCCTGGGTTGGCAGAATACAAGGCCAGTTTAAGAGATGTTCCCACTTTTGTAATCACTGTGTAATGTCACTACACTGCTACTCACTTTGAATTAAAATAACTGTTCAGCTGTGTTAATTTATGCTAGTGGATCATTTCAGTCCATCATTCCAATCACGTGTTCCCTGTGTTCTGCTGAATGCAAAAAAACTTGAGGTAACCATTGTAGAAGTAGATCAGACATAGATTTGATTTTTTCATCTGTCCTTAGGAATGGCTCCAATTGTGGTGCCTGTTCTGAATGCTATGAAAAAGTGGTTGTGCATTTACATATTTTTTTTTTTCTACCTTAGGCATGTTTTAAGATAGGCAATGGAAGCAGAGTATGTCTTCTGGTGAAACTCAGTGGTTTGGGGTATATAGTATGTTTCTGGAGTTCATGACTCAAGCGTCACAAACAGCTGTCTGTCATACTTTGACATTCACAGAGTGTGCTCTCAGTAATTAGTGTATCTGACATCACTGAGACACAATCTTGAAAGATCTCTTAGGTATTCTTGATTTTGTGTGACTATTTGTACACAAATGAACAAAGGGGGGGGTTTCCCTACTTTTAATTAAGGTTTTCAGTTCTGTCTAAAGCTGCAGTTTTCCTACAGTCTAAACCCTCAAACTGAATTGCTTAGATACAAATTCATGCTATCGGAACATGAGTGGATGAACTTCATGACATAAAGACGAAGATAAATCTAACCAGCTGCCACAGTGTACATCTTATAAATACGTGGATGGTATCTATTCATCATCTTTATTTTATGAGCAGGTAGAGAAAATCAGAACTTAGAGGACATCACTCACCTGAGACTGAACCCTTTAGATTTATCTTAATTATGAAAATTTGACAGATGCTGTCTGACAACAAGCACAAGTAAGACTGGAAATGCAAGTGACCGACTTCCTCTGAGTGAAGACTCAGACTTTTATCTGGTATCTTTCAAACGGCCCAATTTTGCACTACTGCTTCACATGCACTGCTATTATCTGTAGGAGTATGAAATATTTAGAAAATGGGAAGGTGAACAGATTCTGATTCTATTCTTTTCATTCCCATTTCATTCTAAGTAATGGCAGACTTCTATAAATCTCAAGCCTAAACATTAGTAGGGAAAAAGTAAATTTTATTTAATATATTCAGCAGGATTTGAATGTGATTTATCATTATCACACCTCAAAATTCTGTCCCTTTTTTTTTTTTTTTTTTTGGACTTGAGTTTATCATAGGTTCTTCAAGCCATAAAATTAAAACTCATCCTTACTTTCTTTGTCAGATGATTCCCCTCCTCCCCCCTTTCTGTTCAACCAAGAGGCCCCAGGTACCTCTGCCTAATGCAAAAGATTGTTACGTAGCAAATGCCTTCCACGGTTCCTCAGTCTTTGTTCGCAAATTATAAATAGGTATCATAATAATTTTTTTTATACTTCAGTAATAGTTTACATACTAAATAACTTGCTACTATTTGTATTTTTACACCATTGTCTACAGTTTAAAGACAGAAAATGGTCTTTAATGTCCATCAGTTGTCAAAGCAGCATTTGTTTTCTTTTTAATTACTTCCATTACAGCAGAAGGAATGGAGAACCCTGGCATCCAAACACATAAATCAGTATGTAAGCTTGGAGTATTTTAGAAGAGTATCAGAAATACTTGTGGTAACTGCATTTGCATTTTACTAAACAGGCTACTCAATTGCCTAGATAATCTATAAAATATTGAGTTGGATTTATTTCTTACAGTGCTCTCTTTTGGCTGATGTAAAAGGAAAACTATACCACATAAACTCCTTATCATGAGTATGAATGAGAACTAGGAGAATTAGAAGAGTTAAGACACTTCTTGCCAGTTAGCAAACAATTGGTACATTTGATCCTATTAGGAAGGTGAAAGAAATGTGTATAATTAAGCATTACCAAACTCATTAATGTGATTTTAAAGCTTAAAATACCTGTTTGATAGGAATCTTACATTGACCAACAAAGCCAAGCAACACATTTAGCAAAAGCCTCTTCCTGATGATAACTTGCAGTAATCATGAAATGAAGGTACACTTTTAAAGTAATTTCATTGTTAAAAAGTTATTACTGCTGAGCAGTTGATTTCCATGAGAAATTCAAGCTCTAATAAAAAACCCTAACAACACGATGTAACAACAACAACAAAATAACAGAGCTGAGATGACAAAACTCTTCCATGTTATTGTGAGATAAATTAGGCTTAGTCAGCAAAGTGCCTCACCATATGGCTGACCTCACATAGCTTTTGTTGTGGTGAAACTAATATGCCCTTTTACTGTGCTTTTACTTCAGGACAGCTTCTGTATATAAGTTAATTCAAGCAAGAAACATTTAGCAACAAAGAGAAGGCCTGTGATTTGGCTTCTAGATGGTTGTGTCAGAGGGCTTGTACTCCGAAACAGTTTCACATTCTCTAGCTTATCCTTTATCAGGATTCATCTGTATGACATTTAAGGATAGTACAGTTTTAAACAGGCTCTTTCTAGTCCAAGCAATGTTAGCCCAATCATTATTCAAACAAAACTTTAAAGACTACAGAACTGCAGGAATCTCCAAGTTCTTGCTTTGTAGGCATTTAGGTGCAGAGTGCTATAATGTGGAAATGAGGGAATACAGATCCATCAGAAGCAGAATGTAAGTGAAGCAGCTTCCACTGTAACAGACACCTTCAAACTTTGTAAACTTCATTTCTTTATCTGGGTGGAACTTTAGGAAGTATGTAACAACACGCAAAAGCAATAAGGTTGTATATGTGAACTCCTCCTTGAAATCTCCTAAAACAGATTTCAGTACAGTTTTTCATCCTATTTTCTTCCAGACAGGGGTAAAGCTGAATCTAATGAATTATTAGTACCGCTGTATGAACAAGAAGTAAAATCAGTCATATTTCCAAGGGTTATAACCTTTTCTTTCCAGGGAGATAAAGTCTGTTTTGAATGTCTGTATCAGAACACCTCCTGCACAAAGATATCTTGCCCATTCTCCAGTTACCCTTACTCTTCCAAGTCACACCAAAAGAGATCCTCAGTGAAATCCACCACCTAATGGAGCATCACTTACATTATACAGTTAATTGAGACGATTCTCTTAAGCATAGTGAATTGGTACATATCTAATCCAGTCTCAGATCCTTTCTAGGTTTTACTCTTGGTTTTCCTTTAATTAATGGGTCACATCTGCTGGGAAAATTCTCCTACTACTTAATACCAACACCCATCAATCAACATTCTTCTCTTTAAAAGGTTCCATCACACACTGCTAGGCTGGGTTTACAGAGTTTTATTGACCATTGTACAACATTTAAAAAAAACTTAAAAGAGAAAGTATTAAAGATGTCTTATTTAGGGAGGGCTTGGTTGGGGTTTTTTTTCAAATGAGATTCCTATACAGTACAGTTCCCTGTAGTGGTTCACTATATTCATTTTGCCAAAAGGGCAATTTTTCTTAAACTGTGAATTGTTGAAGGATAATTAAAGGAAATTGTTTCAACTTAATAAAATCTTTTTGCTGGCCACCTAAGAATACTCAGTTTTCTGAAGTGATATAGTTCCTTTAAATAATGGATAACAAGTAAGGTTAGTCCCTACTATGTGAAACAAGTGGTCGGTAATTCACAATAGTAATTACTATGAAATTTTTTTCAGAAAGCCTGCAGTGTCCTTGATAGGGAAATACAGCTAATGGAGACTGAAGACTATTAAGCCACAACATCTGCTCTAAATGTAGTCAAACTAATACCAATGGTTTCCAAATGGTGAGTTCCTATGCCATCTGAACTAAGAAAATCTATTAATGTATTTATCACACTGTAGGGATTCACACTGTTCCAAATAAAGTGTCACTAGGTTCTACTGTGAATAGGTTGATGAGCATTCATGATAAAAAATTCTTTTTTTCAATTAGTTTTGGGATGAGACTGAACAGATAGTGCTACAAGTGAATGTTGCTCTATGTTTATCTACAGCATTGCAGATAAACAGATTAGCTGGCCAGTACAAGTTTCTTCTTGCATCCCACTGTCCAATTCAAGCATGTCCTTACATTTAGGCCTCCAAAGTGAAAAGGGACTCAGGACAGTGTACAGCAACACACTCTTTCAGGAAGGCAACACAGACGTTCTCTTCAAAAACAGATCAAGAAATCCACACTACCTAAATGTTGCTCTCACATTTTTCTAGTATATATAATAATGGGTAACATCTTGAGTGAATCCTTGCTCTTTTTGTTTGCTTGAGCAACCTTTTATTTCAGTTAAAATTAAGGTTTCCCACAAAATGTTCATTAGATCCTATCTGTCCTTTCTTGGGATGACTGGTGAGGGTGACCAGCAGAATCTCGCAACACATTAATCATCTGTCTTTATAGTTCAAATGTATATGCATTGTAACTTCCACTGCTAAAATGGAAGACAACTTTTTTTTCCTTCCCTTCCATTGCTTCCTAGTAATCTCCCTTTCATGAAAAACGAGTGTTCAGATCATCATTCCTATGCTGACAATTCCCTCCCTCTCCAAGTAGCAAGGTAATTGATTCATTACACCTCACCTGGATCAATCCGCTGTCCTAGTCCTATCAAACCAGAGAGGTTTTGTTTAAACTTAGATTCATCCAGTACTAATTTAACCTGTCAGTAAGAAAGAAACCCCAGTAAATAGATGTAAGTAGCAGTGGATTAACAAAAAGAAGCCTTGATTTTAATGGCTCTAAGCATAGACCTTCTTTATTCTTGAACATCTAAATTCTTCTAATTATTTAAACTTTTTTCCCATAGACATCTTTAAAAAAACAGTGAAATAAATATATGTACACACAGACATCTCCCTGATTACTCAAAACTGAAGTAATTTCTGCTTCAAATTTGAGAATAAAACTACAGTTTAATTTAATGTAATGCTAAGTTTAGCTTAATGTAATGCTTCTTTGTACAGACAGACACAGAATTATCTGATTTGATATAAATGTCAGAAATAGTATAATTCTCAGTGTACTCCATACCAGTTTGGCATGTGGCTAAAAAGATGGATCTCTAAACTGTACAGAACACTGAAAAATTAAGTACTTTAAAATAAATCAATATGATATTAAAGAGTGACAGTAATGGAGTCATCTGTAACTCCAGCCATTTCAATGACACTTGCATTCACAGTTAACCTCCCTGTTTCATATTGGCTACCTTCTTAATAATAACCTGGAATGAAAACCAGATAAATGGAGTTCTGTAAAGCTTTGTGCGTTTACCTTACTTTGCTTCCCCAGAAGTCAATGGTTATGCTTCTATACTGAAAGCAGAGTTAGCCTGTGTAGTTTTGAAAAGCCCATCGTAAGCATACACAGAAGTAAGAATTTCTGAAGAATGGGAATGACCTCATATTCTACCAGTGATGCTCAGGAGCTTCAACTCCTGAGCAAATGCAGTCTCCTCTGAATTCACTGTAAAATACGAGTACTCATTCACTATGATAATCAAGTTCCAGTGCTTTGAATCACTAAAAGTAGGTAATAGAGTGAGCTAAAAGCAGATAATGACCCTTGATCTGGAACTTCAACAATTTACTAAAATACTTTCATTACTGTATCTTCACTTTTTGTTTGTTGTTCAATACTCAAGATCATGCAAAAATACTTGGCTTCATATATAACTCCAAACAAATAATTTCCTATAAAGCAATAGCAACCTTTTGCTACTGAAAAAAAGAAATAAAATGTAATATGTCAAAGCACAGTGACGGACAGATTATTCTAAAATTTTAACCTATAAAATTTTGTCGCTAAAATTAATCCAGCAAGATAGGATGGAAGAAACCTGTACCAGAGACTACAACACTGATTTCAAGGCAGGCGAAGAAACATACTAACACACACACAAAAAATCTAGAGAAAAGCACTGGGGGAAAAAGACATAACCCTATAACTATCCAATAATGAAAGAAAACTGGACACAATGAAAATGAACCTCCATAAATATGATTTTCCAAAAGATTTTTTTTTTTATTAAATTTCAACTCATACATTAAAGTGAGCAAGAACTGAACCGATTGGTTTGCTGCTAAAGAGCTGCAGATTGCTTCTGAATGAAGAAAATGGTGTGGAGCTGCATTGCATTTTTAAAGGTTAGCAAGACACCTGATGCTCTGATACTGTTTGTTCTCATTTCATAGGGCTTTTTCTCTTGAGGTTTCAGCCCCTTCTAGTTTTCTTAGAGTACAAAGCTGTGAACAAATACAATGCAATACAATGTATAGTATCCCAAAGATGTCTTTATAGAATATCATTCTACTTCTCTGTTATTACACTTTTTTCTTGGCTTTTTATTCATACGATAAAAGCATATTATTTCTCCAAACTAAAAGAAAGCAAATGAGATGAAGCATCAAATAACAACTGTACCTTTGATTCTCCATTAAAATAAATCCAAGATGTGGCCTTGAAGAAAGAAAAAATAGCCAAATAATAAATAGTAATAATAGAAATTCTTTTTTATGGTTTACCAAAATGCAGCTATCGGAAGTAATTTTTTTGTCAAATTATCTTAACAGAAACTAGATTAAAATATAGTTCGGGTTTGGGGTTTTTTTCCCCCTACTCCTTAAATCTTGCATGCGAGTATCAGGACTACTCAGGAAGGTTCAGGTTTGAAACCTCTCCAGTCTGAAAATGTATCACAGTGTAAGAGTAGCTTTACCATACTACTCTAACACATGTAAACCCTGACATGACAGAAGCTGCACTTAGGCTGAAAATACAGTTCAGCTGTCAGATGCTAATTAGACTTTGAAATCCTTCTGGACATCACAATAATTGTGTTAATTGATATCACATGGGATGGCAGTTTATGAGATTTGGGATGTCTGTCTCCAACAACAGTAAAAGAGCAATGGACTATTTTGATAAAGGACAGAATTGTATTACAGTGGAGTTTAATTTCAGTTTTCCCACATCATAAGGTTTTTTACCCGCACAGTACCCCTTCCAAAGGAAAGATAAAGTAAAAAAAAGTGCTTAACACACATACAAATCCCTGGACTTTACTAAAAGCTGTGCAAAGCAACAAGTTCCTCCTCCTTCAAAAATTTCTGTGACATTTTAGGAGTTTCTAGATTTAATTTGGATAAAATCCTCCCCTTCAAAGTGTCCACTTCCCATCTTCCTATCACCCCACCTCCAACCTCTACTCCTACACTTTTGCATGAAAACATAACTGTGCTACTCAGTCTTCCAAAGGTTTCTTAGAAGAGGAAATAGGCAACTGAATACAATGTTCTCCACTTACATCCCATCTCAGAATTATTATACTCACAAATTATCATTCTTAGTCCAGTTTTTCCAAAAGCAGTCCTGGTGGCATAATCCAAAAGGAACATGAACTCTTTAACTCAATTTAGGCTTTGACAGTAGTACTTATATGGCAAAATATCTAGTGCTTTCTGAAAGTTCTCTATTGGGCTGCTTCTCCCAAAATGTTTTGCTGCAAGTTATTAAGTAGCAGTCAGTATAGGAGTACAGCTCAAGATGACGCCGACTTCTTACAGCACGACATGAACTTTATTTTGTAATGATGTCTTGCCAAAGAGACTTACTGAACTGACTACACTGAACAACGCTTCATTGACTGAGCTCAGTAGTGACTACCGTCAGAATGCAAAGTGAATGGCATTTTCTCCAAAGGTTAGATGCTATCAAAGGAAACAAAAACATACATGTTGACACTTGTGAACTTTGCAAACAAGAAAGCGATTACACTATCCACACTACCGTAAGACAACATCACTTTCTCCTCATGCATGGTTTTTGCATTACTGGAATGTACCAGGATCCACTGCAGGTTGTCTGCTGGCAATATGGAGGCATGTGCTGATATACTAAATACATGTTCTCCAAAATCCTTGTTCTATTCTTCTTTGTAAATATACTGATAAATAGATTATATGCCCAAATAAACAAGCAGAACAAATGCACTTGAATCTTTATCAGCTTATGGCAAAGAGTAAAGGAGGTGAATCAGTCTGATGGAAATACACATACAAAAATGATGTCATGAAGAGAAATTACTTCAACAGTAAAAAATACGATCACTGTAACATAGCATATAAAATACTTATTCTACAAAAGTAAAGGAAAATACCAGAGAATTTCATTTCTCTTTGTACAGTAAAATTTACTAATATTTCAAACAACTTCTAACAACATATATGAAATAAGCACCCTAACATTAGAGTCAATGGAGGTGAAAATACCTGGGTATAATACTTCTACTCACTTTGAAAACTTCTCTCTGCATTATCTATCATTTAATTACCTCAGCTCTTTCTACATATGCCTATAGCACTGAAGGTCATAGCTTCAAACTGTTCTCAGCTTTGTGAGCCCTAGGTTTTAAAATTATTTTTGTATTAGATTTCAGAAATCATCTTACCCAGCTTTAGCTATCTAAAAGCTAAGTGTTCATATAGTGTCCTCCTACAGTACATACAGGATAGTTAGAGAGTGACTCATTCCAGTTTATGCTAAGTATTTGAGACAGCTATAGCAGATGATTCTCTAGGTGTGTCTCTCTTCCTTCACCTCCTACAGAAAAAATGAATTCCAACATAAATCCTTAATAAAAAAAATATTTCTGCTACTGTTACAGTCATTCAAAACAGAAACTATTATCACTTGGAAGAATTATATTACATAATACAAAGTAAATTAGGCTGTATCTGCTCTGCTTATTCTCCCTCCCCAAGCTTGTGCTTCAGCCCACTGACAGTTGAGTATCTAGGCCTGATACAACGTATTTACTGATCCAGTATGTCAGCCAATCTGTTCTAAATTTGCAAAAGAGAATTAAGTAACCCAAAGTTAGTAAAAAGAAAAGCAAAACTTCACTTTTTCAGCATTTCCCCTACTAAAATATGTACAAAATGTTCATTTGTATCAGTCTACGGGATTCAGTATAATCATTGCCTCAGGGAGATCATACCTACACCTAAATGTGGTCCATGTACTTCACATAAACACCACGGTGTACAACCAATGCCATTAGGAACAGAATATGAACTCTGTCTTTCATTAAGAAAACCCCATTCATCGTCAACAACACTCCAAATGGCAGGGCTATGAAATGCAGTTTTCTTTGATTTTCTCTATCATTTACTTAGTGAAGAAGGGGTGTCCCATTACCACCCATCTGTTTTTGGGTATCTTCTCAACATTTTATTACAATACGTCCTATTAATTCACCTTTCCTTCTTACTATGCTCTTCTGGTTACAGCTGGTACAGCACTGACCAGTTCTGCAGTTTGCATTTGTCTCTGTAATTCAACTGCTATTGGTCGATACAGCTGTAACCATTTAAGCTGGATCAACCAGTCTCCCTTTCAAAAACAAAATTGCTATTAAGCTTTTCTGACCTTTTTTTCTTTTTCTTCCAATCTCCAGCCACAATATGGTAAGAGAAAAAACAATTACAAAAAAAGAAAATCCATACAAAGCTTACAACCACACAGAAGTCATGGAACAGAAACAGCATAAGACAATCTTCCACAATCCCTGTGGAAGATTACAATACATTCACTTGTAAACTCCCATCACATAACATTTTTTTGACCAGTAGTGGAACATCCTGTTCCCAGCTTCTCACTCCCTGACCTGAATAACACCCTTAATAAAGTCAGTATCAGATGTGTTGTATTGCCAGATAAAACCAGAAAAGAACAGAAACCAATTACACAATTACCAACAGACTAATAACCCCCTTCTATCTTCAAAAAAAATTATGACAGTCATGAACTATGACCTGAAATTAGTATATGGCAACTTTTGGTTCATTGTACCCAATCTGATTTCTTCACTCTTGGAACCTAGTACTTCAGAGGTGTAAAAATTAAAAGTGACTAGTCAGATACTTCTTCCTCTGGAAATAATTCACAAAATAAACAGTTACTTGGAAGCCAGTCCAAATACTACAGAACTCTTTTGGAATAACAGGTTTTACAGATTTACCCATAAGGTTGTGATATCCGTTGGTAAATTCTCATCTATCAATAGAATATTCTGTATTTGAATATGAAAGAATAGAGTCTAATTTTTAAATTATTTTTTGGATCAGATGAGAAGCAACTGAATTCAAGGTTCACATTTCAGCACACAGAGTACTAAACTAAATACCTCCATTAAATACAGATCTACATTCTTGACTTGCAGTCTTTAAACCTGCCTGATGGAAAATAAAGAATAAGTGGCATTTTTCATCAGGATTTTATCTTGATAAAAAGTCCTTTTTGCAGATATATTTGATATTCATTATGTTCCTGTAACAGTCTCTCCATCTCAAATGTTATCAAACCCTAGCAGAATCTTTTCATCTTAATAATACAAAAGTACACTTTGTGTTCTCAACCCTATTTTGTTCAGATTATCAATAGGAAAGGTTTGATTGACATAGGGAAAGGAAAAACAGTTCCGATTAAATCTAAGAGTTTTTATTTGGGCTGGTTTCACAAGAAGAAAAGGTTCTCTCTCTGTTATGATATGTGTCAGACTTTTTCTGGCCATTATTTTTCATATAGACCATTGGACTATTATTTTCAGGAGTAAGTGTAGGTAGACTGCAAGTAAGTTCTGCATTTGTGGCTTTGATGAATAGCTTCAGTTTATCAAGCAGCCAGATTCTGTCTTTCACTTACAAAGGGGACAACAGTGAACAAGTTATTCAGCCCTCCCAAGCAAGAGTGACATGTGTTTGACATTACCCAAACCAACTACAAGGGATTTCATCAAAACACTAAAAAAGCAGTTGCCTTCTCTGTTTCTAATTTTATTTCTATGTGATGTCCACTCTAATTACACTGACTTTTGGAAGGCAATGATTCATCAGTTCCTATAAAAATTTCCCACGGTCTTTCAGCACCTTTTTTTTTTTTCTTTCCTGTTACTAAATAGATAAACATCAATCATTTCTACCTGTTGAAAAACTTATAATTACTGTACTACAATATTTCCCTGTATTATTGATAATCATGCTCTGGGTTTGCTCAAAAATAACTTTACTATAAACACACATAATATACGGTAAAGACAAGTATCACTCATAAGTAATAAACAATCAATAATCAGATAAACTTTCTGTTACAGGTAATGTTTATATTTTGGACTTTATACTCATATAATATTCAAAATAATTCACTGCTCTCTATCAATACATCTTTCCTCTTCTTTGTTCTAAAATGTTAATTTTTAATCATTTCAGTGCAGGATTAAGTACCACAGGAGTTTTAAAGACAATATCAAAAGATGTCACTAGTCTAATCTTTTCAAATTGACTTACAAGTGACAGAACTGGATACAAGTGTCTGCCATATAAAATATTTTTGTTACCAGAAGTTCTAATATATAAAACATATATTTGAACTGGTCCTGCACCCAGCTCTGAATAATTTCAAAATATTATGCTGAATTTGAGGATCTAGCTTACTTCACACCTTCCATTAAATGGCCGAAGAGCTGTAAAAAGCTATATGTATAGTGCCCAGTAAAAAGGAAAAATATATTGTAGGCTATTGCAGAACATATTCTGTACTTGGGAAAAATCCTCAAGAATTAAAAAAAAAACCAAACCCCAAGGAAAAGACAGAAAAAAAAAATGTTTACATTTGCAACTATTCAAGTTGTCATATCAGAGTTACCTTTTAGGCTATCTCAATGCTTCAAAAATCTTCTTGACCTTTCAAACAGGTTTTATCAAGACATATTTGCAAGCAAGAACTGTATCCCTTCCCATGTTTGTGAGGCTTTCCCCTTAAAGGGAATTTCACTTCACTTCTCCTGATCCATGTAGTAACTCCACTGAGATGGAGCAAATTACTTTACATGAGCCATCAGTTATGTGTAAATACCAGGATTTGCGGAACTTGATAATTTATGCCACCTGTTACTTAATTTCTCTACCTACGACTATGAAATTTTGTAAACCCTGCAGAGTTCAGCAGTCATAGTAGCTGGTCACTGTCCAGTGCACAGGATACCTAGGAGCGATTTTCCCTGGGCATTTTCTCTGTGCAGGCTTCACAAATAGAGTTTTCATTTACCAGAAAGCCTTGCAATTAACCGAGTCATGTTGATATCATATTTTTTATGAGGAGGTAAAAAGTTGACTCACTTTCTCTTTTTTGGCTTTTGCACTTTTGCATTTTGAAACTGCTACTCGAAAGACTCAGTTCTGATTGTGACCATTATCTCTTCCTGGGATATACTTTCAGAGATCCATGTGCTGTTTCTTATTTGCTTCACTTTTCTATGCAGGTAAATGGGAAAAACAGTAAGTCATTGCAGAGCGCTAATACGTTACAAATATACAGCTAGAAACCAATTTTGATTATTGAGCCAGGCTACACATTATTCTATTGACACAAAACCCACTAAATAATCTTAGCTGTCCACTGAAGAAAACCTCCTCTGAGGATCTCCAGACACTATCAAGTGCTGTGTAGATTTCTGCATTCATCCACCTCCGTCCATGCTATGACTGTCTTTTCATCTGGTATAGAAGGTATTGCATGGGGACCATGCTGGACTAACACAGCCAAGGAAGTATAAAGAGAATATAAAACCAGCTCTGGGTCTATTCCTTCCCTTGCTTTTCCCTGACCAGCTCCTCAATAGATTTGGGTGCTCAGAGTCATTTAGCCCTGAGTTTGAGTACTTTCTCTTTTCTTCATTTTAGATACAGGGATACAGTTTACAAATGCACTTTTATGAATGAAATTAAATTTGAATTATATTTAAATGGTAAATTTAACAAAATATATCCTGTAAGTTTTGACAGTAAATATATTCCAGGGTTTTTACTCTTTCATCAGAAAGTTTGAACAGTAATTTCAGAGTTTCCATGAAAAGAATTAATAGAAAAATAACGTATCAAAAAGAAACAACAGGTTTTGGTTAATTTCATTAAGTGACAAAGGAGATGTCTGGAAAACAGAGTTAGAGATAGCCATTCAAGTGCAGAAACATACAAAATGATCTACAGTCACAAAAAAGGCAACAATGTGAATTACATCCTGAAAAAAACCCATAAAAAATACTTGGTTTAGTCAGCTTTATTTTTTTCCTATTTAAATATAAATTAAATATGTCTAATATAATTTTAAAATGTAATACTTTTCCCTCCTTTTTTAATACAAATATGCTTATTCTTAAAGGAACTTTATGTGACACAGGGGAGAGTTTTAACATAGAGCATACTAACTTTCTTTGAAGTATTCTCTACTTAGCCCCTCAGAAAGAACAAACCCTTGAAACTTTCGATGTGTAAAAATGGATTGTGCATGTTGATTCTGTTTGTATTACATGTACAGATTTCACTCAAGAAGTGAATGCCCTCTGAAAATAAAGCTCCAAAGGGGCTTTGTTTTTTCCATGATAAAATTTTAGATTCTCCCATCTATCTCTAGAAGAATGATGTTCTTCATGAGTAAGATTATTGCAGTTCATTCTGTGAAATTCCACAGTTATCATATCCTCATGTGAATTTAATAAAGCTTAGCCTTAGCTGCTCTTGAACAGCAGCCAAGCATTTGATTTGTTCTATTTCATTTTATTCATTTATATGCATCTTGCTACCATCTGGAATCATAAAAACAAACAGTTCAAGCAGTTAATGTGTTAAAAAGGGGCAATGAAATAATGAAATATTCTCTTCTGATCTCCCCCCCTCCCCCATTTACTCTGTTTCTTTCATATCCATTTCAGAACTCATGTTGCCATTTCCTAATTCCAAAAAGACTTTCTGTAAGAGGATTGTCAGGACAGATGTTGGAACCCTTACACAACTGAGCACGTGCTGTCTTATCCATGTTCAGTGTTTCAAAGCCAAAATACTGTAACTAATAAATCATGCTTGGTAGCTGAAAGCGAACAAATAATTGCACCATTGTATATCTTGTATACAGAAAACATCAAAAGACTATTTTTCCCTCCAATTACATTTTCCTTTTTTAATTGCTATTGACAGAATTATTCTGTCATTTCTATCTGCTTTTAATAGCCAACCTTCATGATAAGTTTCTGAAAAGGTTTGATTCACTCATTACTTTGAGAAACAATCACAACTATGTCAACTTATCAGTGTTTTCATTAGTAGAACTAGATAGAATCCAAATGAAAACTCACAATGTATTTATAAAATAAAGACAATTACAGAAGTTGATGAGCCATACAAGGGAGCAGAAAACAGTGTTCTTTTGGGCTCTACCAAAAGATTTATTATTTATTAAAAATAAAGATTAAGATTTATTTATTTATCTTTAGATGTATTTAAAATATTTACATTTATAAGTAAACTGAATTCATTTGGATATTTATGCATATAAGCCGTGGTTCCACAAAAACAATTAAGATTCTGATTTCCATTGAGAAACCTACATATACTTGAGGATCCAGAAATATTACACATTTGTACTGACATAGGAATGTATTAATCTCAGAGAATTTGGAGAGGATCCTAAAGGATTCTCAGAGGATCCCAGAAATAGGCTGATTAGGAAAAAGTATTCTTGAAAGTATTGACATGGCAAAGAGTCAAATTCGTCCAAATATGCTTGGTTTTCAGCATTAGTTTAAAATTAATTTGTGTGAATATTCACAGATTCTGTATTAGCAATAATATGGAGGGACACAATAGTGTGATGATGCAGGATACTACAGTATGCGTTAAAACGGAAAGAGCGCAGAAGACTTGCAGACTGAAAAAGATGAAGACATATTTAGTGAAGCATGATGAGATGACTGTTCAATATCTAGAAGTGAAAAGGAAGATGGAGATACAGATAGGATGGAGGGAGGGAGGGAAGGAGGGAGGGAAGGAAGACCACCTGAACCCATAAGGACCTCAGTAGAGCTGACTGGAAATTTCTACCTTAACCTGTCATGACTTTTTCAACTGGGAAGCCAGGGAACAAGCTGCTTGTTTGAGAGGTCACAATACAATCTAAGTACGATTGAGCATATATGCTCTCTAGGATACAATGCACACTTTTGTCAAAGAAACAGAGATATGACTGAGTGAAAATGAGTGACTAATCTGCTTTAGTGACTTCTGTTCAAAACAGACTTTGCTGGATTTTCTCTTAAGGCCCCAGAAAAGGTTTCACTGGTACTCAAGTACTTCATATCAATCTGTCAAGTATATACATGCTCTTTCAATAGCAATTAAACACAACAAGGGAAATTCCAATTAAGACAAGGAAAAACTTTTCACCATGGGGGTAGTCAAATAGGAACTAGTGTTTCAAAAAAGTCTGGAATCTCCAAAGAGATCTTAGAGATACTCAGAAGTCGACTGAACAAGGTCCTGAAGGAAACTGATCTAAACTAGCCTAATTTTGAGCACCATGATTGGACTAGGTGACTCCCACAGGGCCCTGTGAACCTGAATTACTCTATGATTCCATGACGTGTAATCTTCAAGAAGCCTGATATAAGAAATACACATATATTCAGTGACCCACCAACATATCCTAAATGGTAAAGGATATCCATTGTCAAAGGAGATTTATACATCTGGTATTAATTCCTTTGGTTTTTATCACAGTGCTTTTGTGAAACGTGAAGTTGACACAATGCCAAGTGCAAGAACTTCCATACGTCTGGACTGTTACACAAACAACTCCACCATAGTTACAATATATTAATAAAAAAATAGGAAAACACATGAATAAGACAATCCTAAACCCTCTATTAGAGACCAGAAAACAAGAATCTCATGGTGTTAGACCATGCAGGTATTCTTTTAAATCACAAAAGAACAAAGACAGTATTTGATGAGGAGGATATGAAGTAACTTGAGTTAGGAAGCTGGTGAAAGCAATAATATGCAGAAGTGGTCTTACAAGAAACCTGATGAAGAAAGGGAATTCAATCAGTAAAGATAACTTACCAGGTATTACTTCGGAAGTTTGGCCACACAATAGCCAAAGAACGCTACTACTTTCTTAAAATGTATTCATCACATTCTTAGAAGTTACTGTCTTTGAATTAGTAAGTTTGAAGGAATCCTCAAGCCTAATGTTTTCAGAATCAGTAGGTCTGATGATTGCCCATGTGTAAGTAAACACCAATCTGTTTATCCATGTTTTTAATTAGTCACAATGTCACTTTGCTAGATTAAAATAAAAAAATCTACTTCGGGCCATTGAAAAATGCATTCAGCCATGCTACTAAACAACAAGAAATACCTTAGAATACTCCCTTATAGAGAAAATAAGAATTTGAAAAGTATTAGAAATTTATGTTCTTTTTGGTGGACATGTATAAGCTTCTACAGCCCTTTAATGTGTAAAATAAGAGTTAAAGGTAAATATTTAGTGTGAAGAAAAAAGAAGCTATTATCTTACTTCAATATGTCTAGTAGGACATACTTCTGAAAAGTATTAGACTTCTGTATTTGGAAGACAAGCTTATCGCTATTTTGAGGGAAGAAAAAAGGATTTTCTTGTAGGATTTTTTGTAAATCCATTGTTCCCACTCAGTTCTAAAAAATATTATAGATCCAGCTGACTCAGCATGGACTGTAGAACAGTGAATACAACAATGCTGATCACTGCTGCTAATAACAATATCAGACATACCTTTACAAGTGGCAGCAGCTCGTAGTTGCAGCTCTCACTGCGTTCAGAGTTTAACGCAAGTTGGGAGAAACATTTCTTCTACAAATTGTAGTCGTTTTGGCTTCTAACTTCGAAATCAATAGCAATCAAAATCTCAGCAGGGTGAAGAAGTTACTGCCTCCTTACTGCTAAGCTTAAGAATATAATACAATGTTTTCCTCTCTTGAAGTTTTGTATACAAATATTCAAAATAGAAAAGCACTTTGCGAGCTTCAGGTTGATACATTGGTATGTTTGCTACAGACAGTTTCATGTTAAACCCCCCAGAACCAGATGCTTTTGGAAACAGAAGATAGAAGGTAGGAAATGCTTATGCTTTCGTAGTATATAATTCTAAATATCTACACCTATATGTTTACATAATCACAGTAACCTGGTACTTGCAAGCAAAAGTACTTGCTTTGTTATATATATATTTTTAAACATATTTCAAGAAATAAAATGCCACAAAGCTAGAAGATGGTTTATTGTGCTACAAAAACTACACTTTTACCTCAGGTAAGTTTAAAAATAGAAAAACATAAATCATACCATAAACTTTTTGTACCATCTTTAAGAACTGAAATAGTTTCATCCAGTTAAAATAGCAAAGAAAACCATACTATATGCTTTTCAAGTCTAAGTTGCATTTCTTTTTCACTTTGAGTTCAAAATGCATTAATTTCCAAAGGGAGGGAAATAAAATTTCTAACAATCAATAAACATTATTCAACAATACAATTAAGACATCTTACCTTACAATCACAATAAACCTGATATGAATCAGACTTTTCAACTCAAATATGAACACATATCCACGTGTTCACATACATTCAACATTAGCAGGCAACATTCTGCTACTTTTATCCATAATTAGAAATCCATACTAATCCAATTAAGAAAGTATGTCAGAATGTGACTCAAAACTACATCTGCAAAGATCTCTAATGTGGCACTTGAAATTTTGATAGAGCTATCCCACCACAATAAAAACTATAAGCTGAGAAGATTTCTCGGTCCTGTCTAATACCACCTAGGTCCTGCACATGATCATGACCTTGTCTAATGCAGACCCTGGCAACTTTGGTTGACAGATAATCACAAAAGATATCCAGCACTGAACAGCCGAGGCACAGGTATGGTTCATTTAAATGGGGGGCAAGGATGAATACTGTTATTGTACTCCATTAGTTTCTTTCAAATACTTTAAGATGCTTTCTTGTACCTAAGCAATTAAGATTGTACAAATCCCCTTACCAACAAATTAACCTGAAAACAGAACAATTTCAGTGTTCATCCCCCCAAAAGAAAAACCACCACAGCACATGTATGTAAGCCAAAATGTCCTCTTAACTTCAAGTCAGATCTTCTAGTACAACTCCACCAATGGCACACCCGCAGACAGAAATTTTGGTATACCATACAAATACATAAATAATTCTCCAAAATTAACAAAACATTCTGATTTATTCTTATTTTATAAGAAGCTATTTTTTAAGTCCCACTTCTGCCAGAAAATATTGAGCTGTTATTTTGTATTTAATTGTAATTAATTTATATTTATAAATTTGTAATATTTAAAACTGTTATTTAATATAAAATAACACTTAAAGAGCTTGTGATACTATTTGGCTAGAGTAAGAGGACTTTTTCTTTCCCTGAATGGCTTCTTCCCATAAAGTATGTCTAAATCATGGAACACATGCGTTTTCCTGAATATTTCCAATTACTCAAATATTCTAATAGTTCAAAGGAAAAGAGGTTCCAAATTCCATTCACCTGGTGAAGTACTTCTGTCTGTGGGTCATTTGCTTATCTGAAACACATGTACACTTGTGTGTGGATAAGACCAGAATTATTTGTCCCTTGTTGTTTTCTTTTTAACAGGGGCTGGGGGAGAGGGGCAGGTGGGAAAGAGAATCAGCCCATCGATGGTTTAGATACAGATCTAGGAAAAGTATTTCTGTGGGGGAAAGTCTACGATTGGAGCCTTTCAGATCCATATTAGTGTCAGTGTGTCTATATGCCTGCAACTTGTTTGCTATTGATGAACACAGATAAAAGGGAAGGTTTTGTACTGCTTAGACAATAAATAGGAGGAAATTCTTTTGAGGAACTGTCTTAGATTCAAATTTCATGTCAGACTCCGGTGATCATATCAAGAACAAAGTCAAACAACATGACAGCCCAGAAGGAAACAGAGAACATAAGCAGAGGGCAGTTCATCCATCTGACAACCATGGACATCTCTTAGCAGAGAAAGGATGAAAACTATGCTGAGAAAACAGACTGAAATTCAGCTCATAATTCTTAGCTGCAATTCAGTAATGGGAAATCAAGCTTCGTATCTTTGTTATCATCACTGAGTTTTTATTGGAAATAAGTTATTTGAGCTTTAATGAACACCTTCTATAGAAATGAAAAACATACTAAATACAAATGAATAAAACCTATTTAAAAGATTGCAGAGAGTCAGTACTACCCCTGAAAAATTCTTGATAACACACTTAATATTCATCTGTATAAATATAAATAACTGAATGTGATTTACATGTGTCTATTTATGAAATAAGCAGAGGCTCACAATTTGGAGGCAATACGGAAACGCCATTTGCATGATATTTTCAGTGGCAAGATTTAAGAGAACAAGTCTATATAATAGGAAAAAAAGGTATTTTAGAATAGTGGGAGACAGTACTAGCATGAGTAAAAGTGAAATAGTGAAAGAAAAAGAACTGAAATTTAAAACTGTACTTATCATATTGTATCCTAACCTCCAAGTTATCAAGAGTCACTTTCTAATATAGTGAGACCTCAGTACATTCTCAGAAGGGAAGATCAGCCTTTCCAAATCTCAAAATAATGTGGTAAAGTGAAAACCTTAGTGCTTGGCTATCTTTCATAGCAAGATATATTGGGTACTGATAGGCACATATCCACAATTACATTCTATGTAATATATACTGCCTATAAACTTTGCTAATTGAGTACGTGATAAATGCATATATACACCTCATGCTCTTCCTTTATATACACATGCACACAAGATACATACATACTTACACATATATATATAAGCACTATCTCTCTCTCTCTCTAGCTCTAAACACTGTATAAACACTCACACATACATGTAAACATTGTTAGAAGATGTACAACTCTTGAATTCCTGCTTAGACCAGATTTCTTTGAAGAAAACGTAGAAAAAAAGAAATGTACTGCTAAGGAGTATGATGTTTTGAGAGAAACGTATTTCTTGAGATAGATTACTAGTAAGCTTTACGCTACTTTATGTGCGGTAAAATTATTCTAATAATTATAGCTCCTAATCACTGTAAAAAATGTATGTATAGATTTGATGGTGTGCATGCATTAAGCAAACTGACCAGAGGTGTATTTAAAAACAGTGCTTCTCCAGAAGGTATACAAATATAATCTTCAAACAAAATTTATTTTAGAAATAGATAAATAAGACATAAACGGAACAGTGCTCGGTAATTCAATATGAAAGCAAAAATATATATTAAAAAAATATTTGTTAAAAAGATTTTACAAATAATACTTAAGACCAGGATATACCATAAATATATGTTTTATGGTAAAATGGGAAATCACTGAAAATGCGTAACAAAAAAACCCTGCAGCATTACAGTTTATGTTAAAAAAATAATTCTATTTACATCACAAACCGGCTTTGTTCCTGACAGCACCCCACTGCCCTTCAGCAATCCTGCACTCAGTTAAATACAGAAGGATTTAAATCCTCCAAAGTCCAATATATTTTCTGATATTACAGGAAGGTTTCATACAAACTGTGCGCCATAGCTTTTCCTTGGAGTGACTCACTTGATACCAGAGAATGTTTGAGTTCAAGTGGCATTCAGCTTTGGTAGACACACGTCCATATGAAATCCAGGCATTGACAATATACCACAGGATGCAGAACAGCAAATCTGAGAGCCATCTTTAGCTGCTGGCATTGTAGGTCTAAAAGCAGCGATGTCATTAATTTACTCTGTAAAACTGGCAACAAATAAAGAACTATTCTGTTTGCTGAGCTACACATAGCACTGCAACTAACCAAAACCAGACTCTAGAACTTTATCTATAGACACAGACCTGTCTGCTCTGGTGACAGGGGTTGCAACGTGCACCAGATAATAGGATGAATCTCTTGAGAATTTTACTGAGATGACAGTGAGTAATAATTACAGCCTAAAGTACAATAAAATAACTTATAAAATGTGACTGATACTCCAAAGACAATATCACAAGTTTTCAATTTCAAAAGCAGCATTTGGCCAACTCAGTGATTTTCGCTCTTAATTTACTCTGACTTGTATGCAGTCAGACAATAGTATTTCTGTAGATGAAAACATTTGAGAAACAGAGTTGGTTTTGACACAGGTACACCTAGCTTTTACTCAGGATACTAATACCCATTTTTTAAAAACCCCAAAACTAAATACAGAATGTTTTGACTGGCCTCCATTTAGACTTCACATCACTGAGAAGTGTATAAGTTGACATTCAGCGCACACACGTATTTGGTCAGTACACAGTGGGTTTTCATGAGACTTTCATGAACCCATTTAACCACCTGAAAGAAATGAGGTCTCTGAAAAAGTCTTATGCCAGTCTATGAAAGAATTACTTTTTAAAAAGTAAAGATGTAAGAAAACAAAAATCGAAACAGAGGAAAGACATGAAACTGAACCACTTAAGAGGTTGCTGGCTTTTCTCTTAGTGCATTTGGGGGTTATTATAATTGGCTGTGCTGACTCATGAGAGAACTAGAAGAGAAAGATTACTGATTTGGACCAATAATCCAACCACCTGATGTTCCCTTTATTTCATACATGTAACTTTTTAAAAGCTTAAAATCATCCTAGATTCTTTTAGAATTATTTATTGATAGACTAGAATGATAAGACCAGTAAAATACTAGGAAAAAGGTAGACCTTCAGCTAGGTTAAAAGCAAAAGAACTAGGAATCTTATGAAAAATATTTTTCTCTGCAGCACATAACTGGCACATTTAAATTAGAAAGGTACTTATCAAAGGTTCTCCTCAACTCAGTGTAAGAAAGTAGGCACTTCTGAGGGCATGCAGTCCTAAAATCAAAATAACCTGCTATAATCTATCTCTGCCTTTTCACTACCACGGAAAAAACTGAGGGCAACCATATGTCCACTTGAGATGACTAAATTACATGCTTGAGGTTAGATTAACCTAGTCTAGTATCTCAACTCAGTATCCCTCAAGTAAAAAAAAAAAAGTTTCAATGCAAGCACTGAAATTATTTGGTGCTTTTCTTAAATCAAACATTAATTTTATGTATATGATTTTTCTCATCGAGGAAATCCAACCTGATTATCATAACAGAAATCCAAAGATTCAAAAAAAAAAAAGAAAAAAACCAGAAACTGAAAGTCTGTGAAATCTTACTATCTTCCTGACAAACAACTCTACTAGGCCAAAGTGTTATTACTCTTAACAAATATCTTTGAATGCTTCCCATCACCCTCCCACAAAACACCTAAGCAAACAAAATAAATAACAGCAATAGGCAGGACCAGTTTTTGTTACACTAACCAATACTTCTGGAATAAATTCCTTACTATGTTAGGAATGAACTTTCAACCCAAAGCAACTGGCTGAATTGTGGCATTGAGTCAATAAATATCATTACTGTATGTCTAACCACTGAAAGTGTTGGGTTTTTGGTTCGAGGCATAAATGCTGCAAGGGCACGATAAATAGGAATAGCAAAACTGTCTTACAGATACATAAACTTCTTCCCAAGAAAATGATTTCATTATTGGAAGTGAAAAATTTTCTGTAACAGTCATAGCTATAATTATGCAATACAATATGCTAAATTACAATTCGTACGTCATTATTAATAGAATTTATTTTACAGATCAAATAGCCAAATACACGTTTCTAAAAGAGCCAGATAGCAAATGTGGAGGAAACTATAGGCAACAGTCATGGTAGACATTCTGCAGTCCAAGAACTGAGGCAACGTGATTATTAAGTACAAGCCTATAAATATCTTTACATCAAACATACAGTAATGTGTAAGAATTCCACATTGTAGTCTAATTCATGAATCATTAATAACTTTTTCTTTAAAAGAAAGTTATATATACTGTATACATCCCAGTTAAAAGCAGTGTCTGTATTTCATTTTATTCTAGCAAACTAATATTACATGTTTTCATATAAGTGCAGAAAACAGGGTTCTTTATACTCCTTTGCTTCCTAAGAGATTTTGCATTGCATATGAAAGTCTATTATAGATGATACATATTAAGCATTACTCCCCAAAATGTGAGGCAATATACAAGAACTTGCAACCAACCTGCAAATGAAGCTATGATATTCAAATTTTATTTTTTAAATGAGCCGTGCTAAATAACAAATTATAATGTAAAAAATTTAAATTTAAAAAACAAGTTAACTATATAGTGAAATAATTTGGGAAAAAAAAAAAAAGAGTAGGCCATTTTTTCCCCATTTGCTGGCTAACAGTGAAAAAATTATGTATGCTATTTCCTATTTTACCACACTGAAAACCAAGCCACTGGATTTATGACTTTTTTTTTTTTAAATAAAAGTATTTCAAAAGGTTAAATGTATGGCACCTGTTACACAGACATTAGCTAGACTTCAGCAAGCAAAATGCAAATTAAATTTTATTTTTAAAAGTTAAGTGAATACTTTCCAGTTATTTAAAAGGTGATCATTTATTACAAAAGGTTGTGGGTAAGAAAGCAGGAAGTACTCATTTTTCACTACTACTATTGTGCCCATAAAATGAGAAAGCAGTGATTTGATCAATTCTATTTATGATCCATAGCAGCAATATTATCATTAAAAATATTATGGAATAGATATAAATAACACTTAATTCCTAACATGTATAATGGTGCTATAAGTGACAACAATTCATTTGTTTTTCTTTTAAATGCAGGGAGTATAAAGAACTTTACATTCTCTTTTTAATGTATGAATAAAATTTATTGCTCCCTTTTCATATATTTATAGAAACAGAATTCCTAATTGTTTCAACTAAAATAAATAAGAAAAAAAATTTGGGACAAGAAGATGATTACAAGCAAAATAGATTTACCATAATCACCAACTGCGAAGAAGGATGGGTCACATTACTTTTTTTCTTAGCAAAACTACGTTATAGAACACTATAGCACAACGTACTAAAATTTCTTTGTCTTTTCTTTTTAAAAAATTCTTGCCCTTGATACCTTTCAGTAGGGCAGCTTGAACAGTTCATCGTCACTTCCAAACCCCTCTGGAGATCAGACGATAAATTTCTTCGGCAATCAGAGACAGGACAAAGGGCTTTCTCGTGCTATTTCCTTGTTTTCATGTTTGCTGGCTTAACATCATTGTGTACACGTACGACTTCAGTATATAACATCAGATGCGATGACGTTCAGAGCTGGCAAACAGAGAAACAGCATGAGAAAAGCCCTTTCCTGCATAATTTTCCCCATATATTGTAAAGTTTGTTTCCAAATTTCTACCATGTCAATCACTGTATGGTTTGAGAAGTACTGAACTATTGCAGTTCTAAGTAACCAAGCATTTTTGATGTGTTTGTGTTTTCAGGCAAAGCAAAGATCATACACACCTATATGTGTATGTATCTTTTCATACACAAGCAAAGATCTGCACACATCTATATACCCATAGCAAAAATGCTGAAACACAAGGAGCCACAGGAATGGCTTCTAAGTATGGTATTCTAGGTTCCTGTTGCAAGATTATAGCTACAGAAGACTACCATACTACCTAGAACATGTTCTAACAGGGTTTTAGCAGACTTTATTCAAGATAATCGTTCCTAAAAGCATAAAATATTTAGAATCAAAAAGTTATTTTGCATCTTTAGGCTACATTTATCATCAACAGAGTTAGAGTCCTAAAAATTCACAGAAATTAAACCATTCCGATCAATTATTTCACAGGAAAGAAAGCACTATCAATACCAGAGTCATCAAGACACTAGCCACTCACTGGTCAGGAAATTGCTATCAACTGCAGATTATTGAGTGCAATACCTTCTGGGAGAAAATAGGAAAAGAAAAAAGTGTGAAAATTAAACCGCAGTTAAATCAGACTTCATTGTTGGCAATGGTTTATAGCTATAGGCCATTTAAAAAAACAAAGTTGGGTCGGAAGGAGAAAAGACTAGCCTTTTCAGTTACCCGACTGAAAAATGAAGGTGAAATGCACTTAATGTTTAGGAAAATTTATGCTGCTATTACCCCAAGGCAAGCTGCTATTGGAAAGAGTGTTGCCTATCATTCTAGCCTGCACAAAAATCACCCAGTTATTCATGCTAGAACGTCACCTACCACCTTCAGTATAAACTTAGTCAATGAGTTCTTACTGGAAAAAAGCGCCTTTCTTTTCTCTGAATTAGTTTTTACTTGTGTCATTCAAAATATTTCAATTTTTCCTCATACAAAACATGAATCTCTTTTTTTTCTTTCTTCCCATTTGTGCTCTGTTTTTGTCTTCTACTATGAGGCAAGATATCTTCACCCATGCTTTCCCAGTGAAAGATACATATTAAAATAACAATTCTGAAGTTTTTCTTCAAAGTGTACCACAGAGGAAAAGCATTTTCTTGACCAGCTTTACCTGCACATTTAAGTAACTGCTTACTAACTTCCAAGTTACAGACTTTCACTTATCTTTCAGTTAGAAATCTTTTCTCCACATCCAACTTTTTTTTTTTTTTTTTTTTGGGAAACATATATACATGGCAGCATATCAGAACTACCAGCAAAATTACCAGCCAGAAAATTAAGAGAAAATAACAAAAATATTTAGAATCATAGTAATCAATTTTGAAATGGCCTTCAGGAAGGGCCTATACCAACAGCTATTTAGCCAATATTTAGAATACAATGTTGTTTGAGTGTAATTTACTCTGTATCTGTCAATGCAAAGTACCTGTGTTATCTCTACACCCTTTTGCGTACCAGAAGCATCAGCACTGCCTACTGATGATTTCAGTATACCAGATTAAACTCAGTAGCCTCATGATTATTAAGCAAAACAATAAATCCTGCAGCTAAAGATTTACTTAACAGGTGAGTTTTCAGAGCTATTAGTTTCAGGAACAGTGCAATAAACTTTCAATTCACATCCTAAACACACTGTTCTCATAGCGAGTGTGAAGCTATAACATTTCACCACATTTCAGATCAGAATCAGTAAACCAAATATACCATAACTATAAGCAGGTCTAAGCAGTCACTAATAGAATCATAGAATTGAGACAGTAGGGCCCCAAAATGCAATGTATTTTAAATAAGGTCTACTTCCCATCCAGATTTCTCTAAGGAATATAATGTCTATCTCTAATCAGTTTCTAAGAAACAAGCGCAGCAGAGATCACTGCATCATCTGAAATTTCTATTCTTAAGTATGGATCTGTTCACAGGTGATAGAATCCTAGCAACTAAAATCAATTAATGACAATTTGCATTAGTAAATATGAGAAAAATCAGTATGCATGCCTGTTCACTCCCTCAACAACTTCCTGAAGATGGTATAGTGTACTAGCAGTGGAGCTAAATTAACATACAGACCAGAGTCCGCTGTGAAGCAGGGAAAATACACCAAAAAGCACATAATCATAGATTCAGAGCATGATTGCACCTTCCAGGTCTATCAATGGAAGAGGTGCTGCTTTCATGAACACTCACACTTCTTCAATAACCGAGTCAGAAAAAAATCTTGTTCTTGAGTTACAGTTTAAAATTACAATACAAAAGGTCACAGGACCCTTTCTGAGTGACCAAATGTTTATTTTTGAAGATTTCTACTGTTCCTATACTATGCAATATACTATTTTCAAATGAAAAGAATGTCTGAAATAGCAATAATTAAAAAAAGGGACAAGAAGAAGGAGAATGCATAGGGAGTTCTAATGAACCTTTGTGGCAGTAGTTTCTTTGAACCAAACTGCCACAGATAACATTGTACTCTATAATTATGCATGTTTTGAATATACAGGTTGATACCTAGACAGGCATTTGAATTGTCTGAACGTTGTTTAAAGTACTTGAGCAAAGATTTCAGATTTTAAAATTGTGTTACGTACTACATGAAAACTAGACTGGGTAAACCTCTCCTGTCTTTTCCTTATTCCAATGCAAATGCAAGAAGAATTAGAAGATTTGTGTCAGCGTGGAATAATTCACATAGTCTCCTCTCACGAAAGTAAATGTCGAAAGCAATTGAGCTTTTACAAAGCTTGCAGACAGATAAACTTTAAAGGTGCTGTATGTTTTTTTCTACCATGAAAAGCATCTTTCTGTGAGGCCCACAACTACCAAAACAACACAAATCTGATACCACTGAAAGTCTGTTTGATTTTATGAGCCTCCAAATATCCTAGTTTGAAAAACTTCATTATGAAAAAGAAGCCTCTTCACAATTTATCATTTGGTAAAACTTCTTTAAATTAATTATCTCTACTAAGATCTAAAATCTTTCCTAAAAAGAAAGCAAGCTATTCTGAAGGTCTACCGTCACTTGTATTTATTAATTCCTACTGTGTAACTTCAAACTAATTTTAGTATCTCTCTCCCTTGCCCCTTCTCACATACAACAGAAGCTTGACCCTTCTCTCTGGCGACATTACATTAGGACCATACTTTTCCCTCTTCAACTTCCTGTAGTGCACAATCCAGTGTGTCCTCAGCTGCTTCAGGAGTCTCTGATTCCTTCTCCATAAAAATTTCCAGCTGTTACACCGCTGTATTTATTTGCCCACATGACCACTAAAGAGATATTTTGGGGTTTTAGTAGAAAAAGCTTTCCATCTTCTCTTCCATGCTTTTTTTAGTACAACTGTTATAATGACTTTCTGTCATTTTATAGATCACTTAGACAAATTTAGCAGTAAAGCAAAGACATAATTTCCTTTCTTTAAAGACCTAAATCAATACCATTCAGACATACACAAAATTTAGAGCTTCAAAAGAAAACATATATTTTTAGCTTTAACTCAATATTATTTCAAGTATCTGAGTAGAAAGCCCTGCATAGACAAAACTAAGAACAGTTGCGATGTGCGGCCTATTAATATCAGCACCCATTAGAAACTGAAGAGATGTCTTCACAGTGAATGCAATCTTCCTTAGACTCCTTCAGAGAGCTTTTGGCTTGTAAAAGGAACGCATTACAGTAATTGTTAGTGATAGAGTAAAATATTTTTTCTCACATTAGACATCTTATTTTCATTTTTCAAACTAGCACATCTCCCTTTTTAACTGAACTTATCCTTCAATTCTCCAGGCTGTCCTACAGTTTTCTGAAAATTCAGAGAATGCATGACACAAAAGCATCATTAACCAGAAACATCCTGTTAGTCTTCGAGGCTGGAGGATGGTGGGACAGCATGACATCTGAAGCACTGTGGCAGAACCTTATTCTTGTTGGTTTCATTTCTTTACTGGCTAACAGTGACAGATGTAAGTTAGTCTGTCCTGAGCCTCCTTCTATAGGCCCACAGGAGATAAAACTATACAGACTACAATATACAAAACCAGGTTAGGAGTAAGACTGACTTTTAAAAGATCTGTTGAGGTTTAAGAAATACTTTGCTTGTTTTTAGGAAATACAATTTTGCCTTTGTGATCACGGTCCAACACAAAGGATTTAACTCCAACAGCCTTTCCTGCCCAATTTATAGAAATAAATGCATTAATGAAATTACTTATATTTTACTCTAATAAGTAATAAAAATGTGAATTCATGTGTTTAAAGGTAAATGTTCTTTTCAATTTAGTGTAAAGGGCCACTGATAGTGAGTAGTTATATTTTCTCCAACAATGTGATCACTTTCACACAGAACAATATACCTAAAAGAAGGATAGCTGTACATTTAACAAAATCAATAGTCACATAAATCTCTTTTTGATATATTCAGTGCATCATACTAATATAATTTCAGGTACAGCTATATGAAGATAAGCTACTATCAGATAATGAGTATTAAAAAAAAAAGTTCTATTCTGCTCTTCCAGATAGGAAGCCCCTGTCGTTGACCTTTAAGGTACAGATAAAAGAAAATTCTCTTTTCCCCAACCAACTTCTGCAGAAGAGAATTGCTTTCCATTCTACTTTAAAAGCCCCTTCTGATGGAAAAACTATGTTAGTAAAAGCCTAGAGAGTCATGAGCTTGCTTGCTTTGTTAGCAGCATTACTGCATGACAAAGTGTATTTGAGCAGACAATAGAGGAACCTTTTTGGGTCAGAGGAACTATACCAGAACTCAACTGAAAAATCACTTAGATCAGGCTTACAGAAATGCTGAAAACAGCACCACCCTCCTCAGACTTATAAGAGTTCAAAGAGATGAACAAATTAGCAAGAAACTCTTCTAATATGTTATCTAAATTAACACATTCAAATACCTTCAATAGAAAATACTCAAATCTCAAAAAGCTATACATTTTTCAGTGCCTCCATGTCTTAAAGATTATAAATCCTTTTTCTGTTAATGCACCTCAGAAAAAGATGAAAGTTTTATAAAGTGTAGTGACACAGACTACCACACAGATTTGTTCTGGTAAGGGGAATAAAACAAGGGTAAAATAAACAACCCATCCCGCCATTTTCAGAAATATGACGACTACTTTGAGCAGCTTTTTTTAGGCACATTTTGTTAACACTATACTGGTAATAAAACAACGCCCACAGAAGAAAATTCAAAACCTCAGCTGGAGCAAAAAGTCTAACAGACTTACTCATGCTGAGAATTTGTTCCCAAGCAATAGTATTAAAATATATTATCAATAATATAATAAACTCTCCTGAAATGTTTGTTTCTTTAATGATTAATTCCTTGACCAATTAAAGCTTAACTAGAAAACTATTTTCACTGAAAACTTTGTGATATTTGTGAACAAACAGCAAAGCTTTATTATTAATGAAACTGTCCAGAATATGGATAGACACTAGATTCAGTTTCCAGTGACTTAAAGCCTTTCTGTAGTGTCTGGAAGAATGAAAGATACTCTGGTTCTCAATTTATTTTTCATTTTAAGCTGAGGATTCTTCAGACATTTCCTTTGCTGTACCGAATTTCTGAGAAGCTAATATATGGTTTATCAGGCAGAGCAGCAAATAAATGAGACCAATTATATTGATGCTTCTAATTCTCCCCTAACTTTGCTCATCGACTGTGTCATTCCACCAGATTTTAGTCCAGTATGCTTCTAGTCTGAAAATGGCACTGAAATTCTCAGAGGAAAATCCTTGCCTGCTTTTGAGAGACCTTGAAGTAAAGCTATGCCCAAATGAAGGCTGCAATTCCAGACTCCATTAATATTAAGAACCACTTATCAGATCCTGTAAAGCTTTATTGCATTCCACCTGGCCTAGATTACTTCAATTCTTGAGCACACAATACTACAGAGGACAGTGCCATAACCCCTCTCTGCCTTAGAGAGCTGCACTAGGTACTGCAGTAATGCAGGAAGTGCCATACTGCCATCTGCAGTCAGGAATACCCACCAATGTAATAATTCACTGCCCAATTTCCTTACAGCCAACGGTCGTTTCCTTTTAATTTTCTCCCTTAACACTGATGAATCTCAAATTGTTTACTTTTCAATAACTCGATCAAATATGACCCTTCAAACTTCTAATCCTTGCAGAAAAAGTAATTTTGCAGTGCTTAGAGCTGGAGTTATAAGGATAGCAAAGTAAGAAGGAAAGGAGAAAGCAAGCACTTTAAAATTTCCATTACCTGTCTGGTGTGTATGGGGCCTGGGGTCTTGAAGCCCCCTTGACAGCTGCATTCAGAAACGCTGTAAGGGTCCGAGCTGCTTGACGAGCACTTGGAAAGTGAGTCACAGCCCACCACAAAGGTGTTATCCAGAGGCAGTTCCTGAATGACATGGTGCTTCTTGGGGGGTACAGGAGTCTCAGGTTTAATTTGAAAGGTAGGCTGCGGAGAAGCAGATTTGTAGTGCTTTGCTAAATCTGGGCTATCAGGCTTAAATGTGGTTGGTGTGGTGGCCCAGTTGTATTTTCCCATAGTCTGTTCTTCTAGCTCTACAGGAATGTCTAAAGTGCCATTTATGTGCTCGTGACCAGGATCATCAGGCTTAGATTCTTCAATAGTCACAAAGTTGAGGAGGAGACTTTTGGGGGAGCGCTTCTTCTTCTTCTTCTTCTTCTTGATCTGCCTATTCTCTTGGTTTGGGGAAACCCATTCACCACTCTGCTTGTTTTTTTGGACAACCTTGTGCCTAGGCGTCTGGCGGCACCGTACTAAAGCAGTAACAAAAATTACCAGAATAACTGTCATAGTGCCTGCAATAATGGCAATGATGATCTTGACATAATCATTGGTTTGTGGGGTTATCTCACCATCCCCAACGTTCTGGCCAACTGGAGTTTCCATATTCCTGCGCACTAGCTCTTGTACGTAGGAACTGTTGGTGACTGTCTCATTCACAAACAAATGCACAAGAGCTATAGTATAAAGAGACTCTGGCTGTCCTAGGTCATTGACTTTTATCACCAGTCTGTGCAAGCCATGATCTGATGTAATTACCTTCTCTTTCAAAGTAATATTGCCTGTTAATTGGTCAATTGTAAACAAGCCCCTTGAGTTCCCACCTATGATGCTATAGCGGAGCTCTGCATTCATTCCTGTATCATTATCAACTGCAAAGACTTTAGTAACTACAGACCCTGGACTGGCTGATGTTGGAACCAACTCGTACGAATAATTAGATGAAGGAATAACAAAAACAGGCCTGTTGTCATTTACATCAACAACATTGATGGTCACTTTGGCAGTTGAGGAACGCTGCAGTCTTCCTCCATCCACAGCTTTCACCTGGAACGTATACGACCCCTGCTGTTCCCTATCAAAGGTAATATTAGGTCTTATTACACCAGTAAGTGGATCTATAATGAAATTATCTCTACCATTTAATATAGAGAGAGTGACCGCAGCATTCTCTCCCGAGTCAGCATCTGTAACTGTGATAAGCCCCACTGTGCCATACATGGGTAAGTTTTCCGGCACATAGAAATTATATTCATTATGTGTGAAAGCAGGGCTGTTATCATTCTGGTCCAAGACTGACACTGTCACAGTAGCATTGGTCTGCAAGGGCGGCATGCCGTTATCTTTAGCCAGCACAGCGAAGGAGTACCTGTCTTGCTTTTCTCTGTCCAGCTTTCTCACTGCTGTCAGAATGCCTGTACGGCGGTCAAGGTTGAAAATAGGGGGTGCATCAGAACCCAGGATATAGCTGATCTCAGCATTGCGTCCACTGTCAGCATCTGTAGCACTTATCTTGGTTAGCTGAGTACCAGGAGCATTGTTTTCAGGGATGGAAAGACCTATGATAGGCTGTGTAAAAACTGGGGCATTGTCATTTTCATCTTTAATTTTGATCAGGAGCATTGCAGACTGGTTTAAGGGAGGTTTCCCTGAATCTGAAGCCACTATTTTTATGGCATACTCCCGTGTGGCTTCATAATCTAGAAATGTGGCTGTCTCGAGGAGAAACTGATTATCAAACACTGGCTTTAGCCTAAAAGGGACATCATGATCTGTAAAACAAGTAACTTTTCCATTCAGATCAGCATCCTTGTCCATTACTGTTATCAGTGCAATTTTTGTATTAAGGGGAGCCTTCTCGGATAAAAGCACTGTTCCGTTCACTGGATTGATTATGTATCTCGTGTCTATTGATGGGACATTGTCATTAATATCTGTGACATTAACAGTCACTGTTGCTCTTGATGGAGTTGAACTGCCATCACTTGCCAAAACAGTTAATTTGTGTACAGGAGATTCCTCCCTGTCTAGTGGTTCTCTTATAGTGATGAGGCCAGTGGTGTTATCAATGGCAAAGAGCCTCTTGGCCAAACTGGAGATTTGATTGCTGAAATAGAAGTGGATTTGTGCATTTGAGCCCAGATCTGCATCAGTGGCATGGAGCTGAGAAACAGAGGTGCCCACTGGAGCGTTTTCTGGAACACTAACTTCAATGTCATTCTCTTTGAAGACTGGGCGATTATCATTCACATCAGTCACTGTGACTTGCAGGATGGCGGTGCTAGATCTTGGAGGGCTTCCACCATCTTCAACTTTAATTTTCATCACATAGGTATCCTTCTGCTCCCTATCCAGGATCTGTTGGACAATCAGTTGAGGCCACTTATCTCCCTCAGGTGTCTCAATTATATCAAGACCAAATACATTTTGACCCTACAAGACACAGAAAGAACATACTTTAGCATGACAGTGTATTTAAATAGAAAAACATCTCATTAATGTTCTGAAATTGTCATGGAATATATATTCATATATAAATATACTGTATACAAGTATATACATTTTTATGTTTACCTTTATTTTGCAATATCCGATTTTCCTTTAAGCTCCAGTGCCTTAAGAAAGGTTCAGAGCAAACACGGGAAGATACTTTAGAAAAATGGGTATGGGAGGTGAGGTGGGGTGGGAGGGTGTTTTGGTTTGGTTTTTAAACCAGTTTCTCTATTTCTACAGAAAAGTTATTAAATTCCTGGACAGGTCTCTCTACTGTATAAGTGAGTGCAGAGAAGAGGAATGAAGCCAAAGTTCAGCCACATCCAAAGGCAAGACAGTATGCATACACTGGAGGACCTAAACCAATATTCAATTTCAAGGAAAACAAGATAAAGGGACTGTTTCTCTGTCCATAGAGTAACTCTGGACATGATCTGAAACCATTAGCATAAAAAAAACCACAAAAGCATCATTGAAAAAGGGTTTACACCATAATTCAGGTGTTAGATGGCACAGACAAAACTAAGTCATAAAAGTTTATTAGAAATATATTTAAAAACTCATTAAAACTATTCCTTCTCCATCGTTATAAATTTTATATTTGTAGTGAAAATTACAAACCCAGTGAGAAAAGATCTATTTTCATTTCAAAAAATATCACAGAACTATGAGATCAATTTGAAAATAATCATTTTTTTATGGGATTTTTTTGAACACCCAACACCCCTGGAACTGCAAAGAAATGCTACATATATTGCACAAATATAGTTTCTTTTAAAACACTAGTGTTGACAAAGTAGTCTGCTAAAATAAAGATTGGAATCTAGAACTAGATTTCCTTTTCTGCTGTCTCTTCAGACAAGCAGGGATTAAGAATATGACAGTTACCCTCTTTTCTCACATCTCTCACCCTTCAGAGGAAGAAAGGATGTAAAGGCAGTTTTCCAGCCAGATCTTCCATAAAGGCAGAGCTAGAATGCAGATCACTAAAGCTGAATGATAGGTTGACCACAGAAAGAAGGCATCGATAAAGATGCTGACTACTTAGGATTTTCTTTTTGTGTCATACTTGTAATAATGAACAACTGCATCCAGCTTGGTTCTTTCTCTGTTTGTTGTGCTTATCTTTCACCTTTAGTCATGCAGTTGCAAATGTGTTCTAAACTGGTTTGAGACACTTCAGACCAAAGGGAAAGAAAATGTTCCCAGTATGCAAGGTTCCTTATTTCTCATTACTTGTAAAAGATTTGTGTTCACTGTATCTTACCACCCACCATTAAGTGAATGCATTTATAGGTCTGCTTCTGTGTAAGGCTGTACTCTCTCATTGATTTGTTTTCTCAAAGCCAGAATTTGACCCTACATAAGTAATCATTTATTTCACGGAAAAGAACTATTCATCCACGTTTCAAAAATTACTGGGCCACTTGCACAGTATTTGTGATAACATTAAGTTGCAACTAGGGACAGTCTTAAAGTGAGCTGGAACACATTTTGAAACAATAAAACAAATACTGCTTTGGCTTCTTTAGCAGAAGGCATATGAAAACAGAAGCCTTGCAAGTTGTTTCTAAATCAAGATATACATTCTGAACCAATTAGGTTAAATTTTAGAATGGTAATTCTATGCTGATCTCTTCATGAAGGCGGAGTGTGAGTTCCCTCTTCATCTTCAATCTGGCTAGCAGTTATTTGCAATAAACTTCGTAATTACTGAGAAAAATATATATTCTATGCTTTAACACAGATTTCAAGAAAAAAAAAGTAACAGAAGCTAGAAGAAAAAAAAAACCTGTCAGCTATCTTTTACTTCTTTATTTGTACACAAGTTGACAGATGGGCACTGATTATTCTGTCATTAGATCTCACAACTACAACAAACACTTCATATAGACTTTGAATACATGCAGCTATACATATGCATACCCGTTTCTGCTTTTAACTATCCAGTATGAGAAAGATATTTTTCATTATAGCATACAAGTTTGATATAAAATACAGAGCTTCAGTTCCCCCATCACTAGCAGTAAACTACTAGAGAAATGGAAAAGAATGCAAAGATCTCTTCCAATTTAATTAACACTTGAGTAATTTTCTATGGAAAAATATTATCCAAGAGTATTTCTAGCTATTCATTACAGGTTTATACATCTTTTTAAACCACCAAAAAAAAAAAAAAAAAAAAGACTTACAGAAAGTTATACTGTCTCCTAATTCAAGCAAGCCTATTTCATGTTGTTTAAGGGGTAAGGTTAGGTGTGATATTATGCTACATTTTAACAAACACATTTTCTAAGAATGGACAGTTCTCCCATTTTAAACACTCCAGAAAATGATGAAACATTCAAGAAACACATTTTTAAGACTATATATATCTAGTTCTCTCCCTTATGAGAAAAGAAATTGAGAACTAAAAATCCTGAGAGAAACATAAAGAAACACCTTCAGGATTAAATTCTTTATGTTGAAGTAAATGGCTCTATCATCATTAAAATCTCAGTGAAGTGAAAATTTCCATTAGGGTCAGATTGTTATTTGGACTGAACTGTACCTGAGTAACATTATCCCAGTGATCTGAAGGTTTTGTTCACATTAGGAAGGGTAGGAGTTCATAGGAAAAGCATAATAGATAATTAACATTCATATAGTACCTTTCACCATTAAAATGGCTGACTGGTAAAAATAATCTGCTACATTATTATCTCCACCACTACAGAAGGATGGGAGTGAGAAATTAAAAAAAAAAAGGTGGACCTTTTTTAATCTAAAAATACAGTTTAAGCAATGTACCCTAACTATTTGAGGCAAAACAAGGTTATGCCCATCTCAGAGCCAGGATTAGCTTCTAGAGGCTCTGGCCCTGATCACAAGATTCTTTATCAGGGCAATAAGCACCTCTGTTACCTTATTCAATTTTCACAACATCCTTTTCAGTGGATTCATGCACACAGTAGTCTCTGAAATAATGAAACTGGTATTCTTGGTGAACACTTCCTACTGTATATTTACCTGATCATTTGTAATGGATCCAAACGTCCTTTTCGGAGCTGTTTTGGGCTGTCATGTAAATAAAAAAATTAGAAAGTTTTTTTAAAAAATTGTAACATTTAGGTAAATTAATAAATACATAATCAACGACACATGGGCTCATAATGTGATAAGCTAGAAGAGCTTCTATTATTATGGACAGGACTGCATGTGACAAAGTGCACCTAAAGTCTACACATAACTTTCCCCTAGACATACATACTGCAGTACCACAGTTTTTCATTAAATCCATGGGGTATTGACTACCTGGACATTGTCGAGAGGAATGGGAAAAAAGACCAGCTTCTGGTTAACGCTTATAACAGTGGCATGGTCTGTTGTGTTCAAAACATCACTTATGAACTGACGCCTGCAGACCAGTAAGTTGATAGTAAGTAGTAATTTCTCAAAGAAATAGGGAAGGGAAAGAGTATTGTCCTAAATAACCATATAAAAATGACTGCTTGTGATGCAAAGTACTCTGAAATTAAGACAGTCTATTAGTGATTATTTCTTAAAATCTTACAAATTATATAATTGTATATAATAACTATATATTGTTAACTGACAATAGATCAACACTGTCCCCAATCTTCATTCAAGAAGAGTATTCTGAACCTTTAGAGAAAGACACAGGAACAAAGACAGCTCATTATTTTGTGTCTACAACTTTGCCCTATACTTATTATCAATACTTATCTTCATGCACTGTAAATGGCAAACACATTATAGGATGTATGTCTTTAGTTCAACTGAATCTTAAAACAATAGTCAAGGGCTGAACAACAAGCATATAATGAACTTTGACTAGTGTTCTAAAGTAACTCATTTAAATGAATATTGCAACAGGCTAGAAGTGCACACTTATTTATTACATTCCAACAATCCTCTTAAAATCACCTAGTGTTATTATTTCTAGAAATCTTACTCTGCCTGAAATCTAAAATAAGCAGATTTAGAGTGACTAAAATCTAGCAGGCCAAATACAGCAGTATTGGGAAATAAAATGAACAAAATGTTAAAAAGAGGAAAAAAAGAAAAAAGGAAGGAAAAAAAGATAAAAAGATCAGCTGAAATGCAGTCTTGTGTCCGAAGGACCCTAAAATCCTTTCAGAAAGTCCAGAATATAGCGCATGCTTCCTAACTGCTAGTTATTTCAGACGGAACAACAGAGAAAACCTTTGCAGGTCTCCTGCAAATTTACAAGATAGGTCCCAGCCACTGTTTCCTCATCTTTTGTCACAACATATGGAACTGCTCTATACCTATAGTGTTATATTAGCAAAGAAAAGAGTATAGTAGCACAATTTCAATTCCTAACGCAGAAAACTGGACAACAGTTATACAGTAGACAGCATTTTTAATAAAAGCTGAACATTAAACTTGCATTTTTCTTTCAAAGGTGTTACTTGGGATGCGAAAATGTGAATTCCCAAAGCCACGCTAAAGCCTTAAACGCAAAATATTCTACACAATAGGCAATAATGGATGTAAGTTTCTATAATAAGTGCATATTAGTACACTCAGATCTATAATATCCTAAGTGTTGTAGCTCTAACAAAGGTCCCTTGTCTGCTATTACTTACACAGTGTGCAATTCATGTGTTCATGCATTCTAGAAGAATAAAATTTGTTGGACAGCTGTCCTGTTTAAAGACTGCACAGTCACTACCCTCCTCACATTGCATGGCTTACAACCCAGAGTTACTTGAAATATGTGTTATTAATACCAACGGTTACCTTACAAACTGACAGCACCTCAAATGAGAAAATAAAATTACACAGGTAAGAAATTTTTACAATGGAAAACTCAGCAGATGCAAAGTTGCTTACATATTTGAAACACTAGCTCTTTTTCAAAACAGCTGAAGACTTTTCATTTGTAGGCCAAAATTCCTATGAGTTTTGTTCATTTTATGGTTGTCAGTCAGTATCACACAGTTTCACATGGTTTCCTTTGAAGCAAGCCAAAGCTTAGCTCTGAATAAACTGAACTTACAGGTTCAAATCCACAGTAGAAGTAGGACTTGGAAGCTTCCAATCATGCATGAACCTAAAGTGAATTTTCTTCATTCAGAATCCTAATTAGCTCCATCCCTACATAGAAGTTAAGGACATAGTTTATTTGCAATGTCTATATCATAACTTGTAATTTTTCCACCTCCAATTATAAAAGAGCTTCTATAAATGTGAAGCTCTGCCAAAGATTTCCTAACCCTATATACAACCACACGCAAACCTTACTCATCCTATGAAGCAGCAGACAGAAAGCAAAATGCTGTAGATGGGATCAATAGAACATAAGGATCATAATGAACCATTTCATGCTGGAAAGGAACAGTAAAAAACATAATATGGAAAGAAGAAGCAGACAATCAATGCATTTAATACTGATTTTCTGAAGAAGAAGAAAAAAAAAAGGCTAGGAGGTATACCTAAACACAGAATTACTTCCTTGGAAATCTGAATTTAATGTTACTACAAAAAGACTGAAACAGTTCTAACAATTACATTGCTTGAGCCTCCTTAATCCTTTCAGATGATTGGTTCCTTTCTGTAAAGAGTTCCTTTCAATTTTGTCATATTCTGAACATTGTCAACTTTATTTTCTAAGATAGACAGATATTTTTCCTAAGACAGAATATTTTTGCATCCTCAATCTTGGCATCCAATTCTCACAACATACTTATGAGATCATGTACACCTCCATTAAGGAGAAACAATTAGAGACAGCGAATACTACATTTTTAATACATTTGCTTTTTCACTGTCCTAATTTCTCCAGTCTACACTTAAAGCAAGCCTGAAACTCCATACCTAAAATGTGTTAATATTTTTAATCCACAAGCTTTACAAGGGAGAGAACATGGAGATGGAAAGTAGCAATACACACAGTTAACATTTTCAAGACCGTAGCAGGTTTCAAGAGTAACTCTCTTCCCATATTCCATCTTCAGTCTGTGAAATGTTGTTTCAACTTTTTTTAATGAAATCTAACTTCTCTTTTGAACCACAGATGACCATTAAAACAAAACAAAAACTACAAAACTTTTCTTTTAGTAAGAATTCACTTCGCATACCTCTGCAAACTAGGGTAGGACTAATGGTGTATCCACATTACTGCATTAACATGATATAAAATTACCAAGATAATTGCTTACAAAAAAGTGGCAACAGGAACTGGGTTGTCACTTGAATGGTCTTGCACAATGTACTGTAGACATACAATTACATATATCAGCAAAATATGCAGCTGCACCACAAAACTTTATGGAATTTATCCTCCAATACTCCTGCTGTATAAATAGTTGTGGCACTACCTAAAAATGGAAAATCGAAGTACAGAGACATTTTATCACTTGTCCAAGGTTTGTAGCTTGTCTGAAAGAGCCAGCCACTTCCAAATTACCAATCACATTTTAAACTAAACTTTAGAACTTCAAACTTTAGAAACTAAACTTTAGAATTTTAAACTTTAAACAAAAGTTCTTCCATTTAGAGACACTCTTACCAAAAGAAGAAAGGTCAATAGCTGCAGGTAAGGCAATTTAGGGAAGTAAGGTCCCCTCTTAACCTCCCCCATTATAGTTGTTCAGAAATATTCTCAGACATCCTATTGAACAGGAAACTACATTTTCAACACACCTGAAGGTGTTCAGATTAAGGTATTAAATATGTTTGAGCTTTGCTCTAATACCCATGTTTCCACAGCTAAAGCTCCAGATACCTGACCTGTCCCTTCACTATGTTCTCCGTCTTTGGAGTCACACTACAGATACATAATGAAGAAGCGAATTAGGATTTATACTAGGCAACAATGTATTCAACAAGTGAATTTTAATATTTGCATTATATGTGTGACAATTACATATTTGCTCAACTTCCTACTTGAGAATAGCAACAGGAACAGAACCAAGTATCTCTAAAAAAGAGAAATAAATGAGTACATGTTTTAGCGATTTAATTCTCCAATGCATCACTGTGCTTTCGGAGGTAACAGCTAACAGTTCTGTATTGCTGTTCAGAACAGCTCCTAAATCACAACCTCATTTTGCTTCGACAGCCAAACAAGGTATCTTAGGCTCCTAATCACACATTTTAAGGCTCTCAGATGAATGCTGACTGGGTGTTGGAGCAGCGTGAACCTGTAATGCCCTCCTATTCACTACCTGCTCTATAACCAGATCATTACTTTCAGGCAGAAGGAGATTAAAACTGACAGCCACTTGTATACAAGAAAATAGAAACCACTGAGACGTTTCTGAATATTCCTTTACCCTAAAGCAGAGACTTGTCCAGTACCCTCAGCTTCCAGTAATTTTAGTGGGAATGAGGGGTAATGGACACACACAGATCTAACACATGACAAATGGAAAAACAAAAAATAAAACAGAAAACTTTTGGTCTTTGTTTAAAAAGAGCATAAATATTGCAAACCAACGTTCATTAAATTAACGTATTGTTATTATCTCACTCCTATATACACACACACACAAAATTGCAGCTAAGGTACATGATTTCTTGAAATATGTGGCACCTGCATTAAGACAAATCCATATCCTAACCTCTGATGCTGTAGTTTTTCCACAAAGTTTAGCAAGATTATCTTATTTGATCTGAGGCCCTTTTAAACTGAAGTTCAGCCATGAGTAAAACCCCTGTATCTTCCCTTGACACTTACACTTTCAGGAAAAAATGTTGACAAAACTTTAATCTGAATGGCACCCCCCACCTCCCCTTCTCTTCAGGGATCCTAACATCCAGAAACACAAAGAAAATAAAGTAACATGTTCCCTGGATTTGCATCACAAGGACATTCTTTCACATGCAGAGACCATACTTTGATGTGCATGTATCACTGCTTTATGAATTTTGAAATAAAAAAATACACAGCCTTAATGCAGAAAATTCACAATTCGTGTGGACAAAAAAATATAACAGAATGAGAAAAACCTTGTATAACAGAGTTCACTTCTTTAATTTTGAGTAGACTTCGCCCAGCTTTCACAAACAGGCTTTAGGAATTGCAGGCCTGTCGCAAATACTGCTGAAATGAACATGATAATAAGCCTTTCCCAAGACCTTCAGCCTTTGCGGGGTTTTGTAACACTCAGAAGAAGACAAAGTTTTTGTGGAACATTTAACTACCGCAGGATCATTTTTTCTTTGGAAAGAAATGAAGTTAAACTTTTCCAAACAACAGTAACTTATCCTTTTTGTATTATTCTGAGAAAATAACAGCGGAACTACCATATTAAACTGTAAAGTATGTGAACGTATATAAGTGCAAGATGCCACTACACTAGACAAATAATACTGCAATTTCAGAGTAATAAATCAGAGACAGTTGCTGAGAAGTCATACAGAATGACAGTAAGTACTAAAAATAGTTCCAGAGAGACTGAATTCTAAAACTCATTAAATAAAAGTCTTTTCACCATGTTGATCAGAGAATATAGGGGATAAACCAAAAATGTATTTTCTGGTGCTGGATTTATCAGGTAGACAACTTGTCTTCCTCCTCCAGTGTTACTGACTCCTATTTACCTGAATCAGTAGAACAAAAGCAAGATAAAAAGGAATGTTTCCTTACTGTAAGGCAGTAACTCGACTCTGAAAGTCAATTTTGAAAAGAGATCTTGTGCTACCTGTGTGTATTGAAAGTTCTAGTACATAAACTGTCATGAATTCCTAGTTAACAAGTTGTATTCCTAAAAACAGCTTCCCTGTGAGTTGCTTGGGATCAAAAAAATCTTAAAAGCATATTTGATACATACTTTTCTAAGTAGTTATACTCAAGAATATATTCCTTTCTAAAAACAAAAATAAAATTCCAATTTTACTTTAATTGAATACACTTGTGCTATTTCTCAGACTTAAAATCAGTGATGAAATTGATACAATTGATTTGCAAGAAAGAAAATAAGATCAAGAATATTAGAATGGTATGTTTCAGGGGAAACGCCAAACACACATCATTCCATTCCAGCTTTTCTGCTCAGTCTTTGCTCACTGTTTATATTCCTTAGTAGCAGTTCAGTCTTGAATATACACTGTAAATTTTGGCTACTGAGCAGCGGTTTCTCCTCCAACAGGAAAAAACTAAAAAAACTCGTAGAACTACAGAACACAAGAAGCCAACATTTAAGCGTGAAGAACACCAGCTTCAGAAGGTAAATATAATAACCATCTCATGTTGCAAAGATCTAGATTAGTCCCACCAGGTAACGTGTATATATAATTTATATTATAAATATAATAAATTTATATTTACAATATAAATTGTAAATTATCTATCCTCTGAGGCCGAGACAAGCTCTCCCACAATTGATAGGAAAAACTGCACAGAGTGGTTAATCTTAGTAGTAAAGTGAATGATGGGGTGTATCTGCACAGGAAAGCTAACACCAGAATAAACAAAATAGCTGAAGTGTTATTTAGCAATGTGACTGACCTGACACAAACCGTACTATTCCAGATAAAGCAAATTAAGCAAAGATAATTGAAGCCATTTCTGCCCAGTAATGACTCGTGTAATCCAAGTCAGAAAAAAAGCAAGCTTTCCCAGGTCTGGATCCACTCAAAGTTCTTTCCTGAGGTTAATTCAATCATTGTCCTAAACCAGATGTTTCCAAGTAACAGTACACATACTGTTTGTGGTAAAAATAAAACTTTGTAATAAGCACACAGAAATTGGACCTGCAGCCCCTTCCTTAGCAGAAAATATCAACAGCTTTTGGGCAACCAATGTGATTTCAACCACCAGGGTGTCATTGTGGCAAACAGGAACTGAGAACTTTCCCTAGATTCTTCAAAAGTACTCCACTATAGTAATAACCTCAAGTTAAAGAGCCATCACAACGCCCTCAGAATTAATCTTGCTATGAGACACTTGCTAACAAAGACAGCATCTCTCAGCCACATATAGGTTAGAATTAGGAAAATGGTTGTAAGAAAGCACCCTCTGGGGATGACAACATGCTCTGAATAATTCAATGTGAAGTTTAGCCTTCATATTCTAAAAACGTGATGTAAACAACTGAATCTACGAAACCAAGACTACTAAAATAAATCAACCTAAAATCCAGCAAAACCATGTTAACTTATGTCCACCAACTGGAAAACTGACCTTCAGCATGGAAAATGAAACACAGGTCAAACAATTTAACTAAACACTCCCTAAACAATTTTTAAGTTAGACACAGAGACTTAGCCTATACCTTGATTTTTACAATTACTTAATTTCTGTTCTCTATTTTAAAGGGTTTAATGGATATTTTAAGGGTTAGGATTCTTGCATATTAAGGTACTAAGCTGCAAACAAGAATTCAATTTCTTATGTTTATGAAGTAGTGGGTTAAATGAACAGTTGATTTTGAATTTAGAACTTTTGTTAGATACATTACTATTTTTAAAATATGCCTAGGACATTCTATCAACTACTGCTTCTGTCATTAGACATCAAATTCAGAGATACTGAAATAAGACAAAACAAGTATTCTCCAAGAAAGGATTGAGTCAATTTGTTCATGGAAGTCTGCAGGACTGCTCACTACAACAAAATAATTTTCAGTTAGTGCTCTAAATTGTGAGTCCATGTAACATCTCAAAATCCTAAGCTGACACTACAAAACTAGTTGCTAAATTCGTTATGCATTCTACCTACAGAGTCAAAACTCTACTTTCACCCTCAGTTAACTTCACTGTTACCATAAGATAAGGCCTACTGTGAATATATGTGGAAGAACCCATCGTTAAATGTAAAATTAAATGAAATCTGTTTAGAAATTGAGCATTATAGCTTTTAACAAAACAGCAAAACCTAGACTAAATTAGTGAAAGTGAGTATGACAACTGAAACGACAGAGCTTCCAAAAGGGCTAAGCGTTATTAAAGTTTTTCCTTATTATGCTCTTAGGCACAATCTGTTTAGTTCCAACAGCTGCCCAGCAGGAAAAGCCAACCAATCATTCCACACTAATATGCATATTAATATATCTCTTTAGTTTTCAGTGATTTCAGAGCCAGGTAGCACACAGCACTATACCATGAGCTTGTATCTTTTGATCCATAGCGATACTGAATATTTCAAATGCAAACCATGTCAGAAATTCCTGAACATCACAATGTAAGTTACCACCTTAAAACCTTTTGATAGATAAACTTGTTCCACTGACTAGTATATGAAGAAAAAAAACAAAAAATATGGAGGGGGGGGGGAAATATCCACTGTGCCTAACTTAGTCAGGTCTTTGTTCGAGGCAATGAGTAACAAAAAGCAATTTTCTTTGTTACCTTGCTCATGAAACTCAGTAGCCTGTAGCATATACTATGCTGTGACAAATATGCAGTTGAACTTCAAACCAATATTCAAAATAGTTTCTGAAAGACTTCACTCCTGTTTATAAGATCCCTCCAAATATTACCTGAACATTACAACAGCAATGACAAGACTGGTGGTCTTGCTGTTTCTTCTAGCCCTATGAATGTAGATACAATTTCTACAGCACCCCCACTACTTACTGTGAAAGGTTTCAAGCCTGGGAGTGAGATTTTCAACCAAATGGAACACTGAATTATATGGTCATACATCAAATAATTTTAAAGTTATCACAGCTAATCATTAATATGAAAGCACCTAAACCCCCCAGGTTTTAATTCCACAAAGGTAAATTCACTTCTTAAAGAGCCTTGACTGTTCTTCCAATTCTTTAACATCGGAAAACTTTGGAGAAAACCTCATTCCTTGAGTAGTACAAAGTTTTCTGCCACTGGGTAGCAGAAAAAATTCTGCTTATATCTCTGGCCTTTATTTCTCATCTTAGCTCACACATATATACATTTCAAATATGAACCAATCTAATTATATTTCTACTTAATCTAATAGGCATGTTTATTTGTGAAAAATGTATTTGCATAGTTGCTGATCTCCTCCATCAGCCTATGAAAAACTATATACATTTTTAAGTAAAATAATGAAGTTTAATTCCTTCATCACTGTATCCAAAACACATTTCAAAGACACAGCTGTTTTCATAGTGTAAGAATGTGGACTGATGTAAACAGAAGCTAAAATAAATGCTTATCGCATGATGTAGTCTCTAAAACTTTGGCCATATCCCACATGCTCAAATTTTACAATTTACCATTTTTACAAAATAAGTTCAAACCCCAACTGGAGAAACCGCACATACAAAGAAATCCAGATAAAGAATACCAACCCACCACTTCAGGACAAGAAATCTGTGGGCCTCAAATTGGTGGAAGCTCAGGAACAGCTTAGGAAGATATGTTTGTGCTGTTCTTACAGTCTCTCTTAAGTATCTGATATCAAGTGTTAGAGATGGGATACAAGATCAGATGAAATTCTTTGTCATCCAGGTCAAGTCAGTATGATTCACATCACTTGGCTATGAAGGAAACTGAAGCACAGAAAGCAGAAGTGACTCATTCACAACTACTCTATAGGCTAGTATAGAGGCCTACTATGTATAACTACTCTATAGGCCAGTAACAAAACCATAATGAGCCAAATCTCACAGTTCAGTGACCCTCAAAGATCATGTCATCAGAGTATAGAATATACGTGTTACAGAAAACAACATGAAAGCACAAATAATACTGGTTTAGATACCATTACAAAATTAGAACAGGATTTCAAGTTGGTTGTACTCTTTTAGAAAACCGTCTAAGCAGTTTGAAAGAAGACACCACTATTTCTCATACAGCACTGCTCTAAATAACAAAAACCTCTTATTCAGATTGCTCATTTATTCTCTCCAAAAGTTAGTAGAAAGAATGATGATACAACTGATCTTTTATAGAAGTCATAAACATCGTAAATAATCATCCATATACCACAGTATCAGAAAAAAGACCATTGGAATGATTTGTGTCCTCCCTACTTTTTTATTCAGACTCTTTGAACAGTTTTTTATGTTTATTTTTTCCTTCATTATGATTGGAATGCACACTCTTTTGCCTTCTAGGACCTCACCCTCACAAGCAATCTTGAAAGCAAAAACCACCACAGAAACAAAATAGATTCTATTGCTGTCCATGCTGTCTATTGTTGTCATTGTTTAAGTACTTAGCAGAAACAACTGGGCTGGCAGAGATAACTATTTGAGATTTTTGAAAAGAGAAACAGGGAAAGACTAGAAAGACAAAACACAAGCTAAAATTCAGATGTGAAGGTGTACAGTAAAGTTCATAAATTCTTAACACAATGCACTTCAAAATCTCAATAATAAAAAAAATATCAGAAGCAGATAATAAAAACACACAATAACTTTTTTTTTTTTCTTTAAATTTGTCAGAAGTCCAGTTCGGCATTTAACTTAATTGCCAAGAACTCTGGATGATGTTGGCAGTTGAAGCTTTAAGTTATTCAAATGACAATTTTTTATGAGCCAGAGACAACCACTGGACTACTTCAGAAGTTAAAGAAACATAAAATTATGTAAAATCTTACAGAGAACTAGGTAATTGTAAACTTCAAGGAACTGATTCATGTTCTGATATTTTACAAGCATAGCAAGTATCTTGGATATTCATCTTGGATGAATATTTCATTTATGTGAAACAATAAAAGGTGTGCAACACTGATGGAAAGCAGGGAAGTTCTATCAATCTTTTATGGTCTATTTGTGAGACTGACTTTCAAATTATGGTATTCACATTTCGTATTGGCTTTCCATACAAAGGTCAATTCAACAATGAAAAATACTAATATATAACTGCCAGAATGCTATTTTTGAGGTTCCACAGGAAACAATATGGGGAACAAAACAGAAGCTACTACTTCATTTATACCTTTAAATGTGCTACAACAAATAGGTTTGAAAAGTCCCTAATGGAAATGAGGATGAAAATTATATGGCTGGGGTTAAAATGAAGAGGAAAGAGTAATCTCTAAGTGAAAAAGCCATATAATATCCCATTCTGAAAAGCACAGAGGAACACCTTGACTCAAAAGAGAAAGGGGGAAAAAAAAACAAACAATCAAACAGAAAATGTCAATTTCCTTGATACAGCAAAGGAAAAAACCTACAATTATTTGACTTTGGAACATCACCAATAACAAAAGCAATAATACACATCACATTAATAACGCCAGCAATTATAGCACAATGTGAGAAAAATGTATTTCAATACTGACAGCTGATGACTCAGAATTCATTCCTTTTGCTAATGTTTCTTTTCATTTCTTTAAAATTGTCTGAAATGCTCTTTGCTACATGTCCCTGCTTCAAAAGCTCTACGGGACTTCAGTGTTCAGACCAATTATATTTCTGGGCTACAGAATATAAATTACTTTGTAATAAACCTTTCTTTCAGGAATAAAAATAACCATACTAATGCAGTCAAGTGCCACGATCCATGGTTGACACGATTTAAATGTATTCTTTCACAGTTAAAATAATATAATTTTGGATTTACCTTTTTCTCCTCCCTGTACTTTTCTTGAAAGGAAGAAAAATATTGCATACAGTATTTGAGGGAAAAACAGGATTATTTAAATCTGTATCACTTGCATCCAATACTAAGAAACTAAAAGCAAAATTAAAATCAAGAACACATTATTATTGTAAAAACTTCTCTAAAATTTTTTAATATATTTTATTAAAACTAAAACCAGGAAAAACTTAAACTACCTCTCTCATTTTCAAAATACATCTTAAAAATTGGAAATCTTCATCCCTCCCAAAACCAGAGGTCACAGAAAAGTGAGCTGGACAAAAAAGAAATTTGTAAGTTTTGTGAATATTATCATTCACCTTTATTTTTTTCTTTACTGAACATTTTGGAAACAGTAGTATTTTTTTGATCGTTTTATATGTATATGTAAAAAAGACAACTATTCATGAATAACTCAGAATTTTTAATAATAATAATAGGAATAATTTTAGGATTTGCATGCAGTCTGCTGGAAACCTAATTCAAGCTTTCTCATGACAGTCATCCAAAATACAAGTAAAATATGTATTACTGCGTCCATTACAATAAGAAGCAGAAAAAAATATCCTCACAAAATTATTCTGAAACTAGAATTACTGTGGATCCAAAGAACTTTCACATTCCATGCAGAAATACAGAGTATGATCAGTTAATTCTTTTCTAGAAATTGTGATAATTCTTTTTAAGTTGGTCAAAAAAATAATAGTTTTTAAACATAACATGTTTCATGCTTGCATGATGATAGCTCTTGCTGCCTTTAGTAATAAGGTTCTTATTTAGTAATAAACAAGTTTAGTGACAAACTTTTTAACTAAGAAAACTACCAAAAAATTAAAAATCCTGTTAGATACACTGGTGATGACTACTATATCAAGCAGAACACCAAAGTCAGTTTCACTAACATAATTAATAAATGGTCTGAAATTCAGAAACCTACGTCAGGTCATTCTTTAAAGATAAAATAGGGGCCAAAGAAAACCATCTTTATTCATAGATACTGACACTGAATATATAAAAATAATGTACCAGCACAATGGCCGTAAACTGTCAGGGTATTTTGAAAAGGCTCCTACCTCTTTCCTTTGTGACATACAAAATATGAAGTCTTTAAAATATTGTAGATTTTGAGATGGTAGTAAAGATTATGGGTGCAGTATAATTTGTCCTAAGTGCACAGTTAGCAACCTGCCAGAATAAAAGATGTCCCATAAATAAAATTGCTAAAAATATATATATATAGTCTAAGCCAGAAATACTTCTTCTATTCCATCTGAGAATAAGTTCCCAGAAGAGGTAATTTGTTATCACTGTTATCACCTATCAGATCTGGAGAGATATAACAGCCAGAAACCTGAAGGCCATGTTTGATCCCTAAGTATTTTGGGGGTGGGTGGGTAGGGGGGGTGATCTATGCAAAGCAGGTAGGACAGATGCATTTTCAATAGCACAGGAAAGAGAAACACAAAGAAATCAGGTGAATTATCACACAGTCAAGAACAGGCTTATAAACCACTTGTTGGATGGCTGCAAGATCAATGTGTGCCCTCCTAGCTATATTTGGTAGCAAACAACTTGGAACAAAACACAAGTTAGGGAAGTATAAAAACAACAGCAAACGGGAACATGTGATGGAATCTGAGGCCTCTGAAATTCTTGCAAGTTGTCTGAAAATCACTGAGTCATGAAAACTTAGCAGAGATCTGCTGAATTCCTCACTCTTCTCTATCCTTGCATTTTTCATTACAACTGTAAGGCACTGTCCTGGTTTTGGCTGGGATAGAGTCAACTGTCTTCCTAGTAGCTGGTATAGTATTATGTTTTGGATTTAGTATGACAAGAATATTGATAACACGCTGAAGTTTTCAGTTGCTGCTAAATAGTGTTGACTAAGTCAAGGACTTTTCAGCTTCTCATCCCCAGCCAGCAAGAAGGCTGGAGGAGCACAAAAAGTTGGGAGGGGAAACAGCCGGGACAGCTGACAAAAAATGGCCAAGGTGGTATTCCAGACCACGTGATGTCATGCCCAGAATATAAACTGGGGGGAGTGGGGCTGGCAGGAGGGAAGTGCCACTCAGGAACTAACTGGGCATTGGTCAGCAAGTGGTGAGCAATTACAATGTGCATCACTTGGATATTCCAATCCTTTTGTTGTTATTACTATTGTCATTTTATTAGTGTTATCTTTATCATTATTAAGTTTCTCCTTTTCTTTTCTATTAAAATGTTTTTATCTCAACCCATGAGTTTAACTTTTTTTCCCCTGATTCTCTCTCCCATCCCACTGTGGGGGAGGGGACACAGACAGGGAATGAATGAGTTGCTGCGTGGTGCTTAGTTACTGGCTGGGGTTAAACCATGAAAGGCATTGAGAGCACCTTAATACATTAGGAAAGCATGCACTGATGTCATCCTCTTCACCTGACTACTCTGGTAGCAAATTCGGGGTTCATTTCTATATATAGTTTTCAAAATTGTTCTGATTTTTAAAAACTGTATATATGGGTTAAACAATGATCAGGAGCTACTTTTATAATTGATAAAAGCATGTAGTCCTCAAAAGCACTGATAAATTTATTTCATTTCAGACTGTGAAGGTATTGATTTTCCAAAGAATGAATTTCAATGTTAGATTGTCATGAGGAAAGCTAATGTAAAAATTAGAATTTCAATTTAGAATTTTTTACTTGCATGCATTTTTAAACATAGCCCCCAGGAAGAGTGTGAAATACATTGAGACACAGTGCACATTTCTCCTATCCTAATTCAAATTAATTTTCGAAAAAGTGATACATGCAAGAAATCTATGTGCAACTGTAACAGCATACTCTGTAGCAATATCCAATTAAAACTGTTGCCTTCCTGCTTGCGTCTTGTAGAAAGGAGAAAATAGAGGAAGTCATATCAAATAAAAATAATAGTTTCTTACCCTCTGAAACTGAGAAGGATTTTATGGCAAGCATAACACAAGGAAAAGTTCAAGACTTAAGGCAGCTTCTACTGAAATCAAATGAGGTCTTGATCAAGTGACAAGTAAAACTCAATTATGGCTTCAGATTTAAATTTCGGAGAGATCTTCCTAGAGAACTTTATTGTTTGTCTGCACTTATAAAATGTTTAGCCAATAATTTTTGCAATTAAGTGGTGGAAAAAAAAAATCTCAACTTCAATGATCCTTCAGCACTTTATGAAATATTTTTAACTGTCTATATTCACATGCTTCATAAACCCTCACAAGTCTCAAGTTCTCTTAAGCTAGACTTAATTTGAGCTAGTAACACTGATTTGTTTCTTTCCTCCAAGTAGCTCGTAAGATATATCTATCCGAAACCAAATAAGCACATTAAAAACAGCCATCCTCCAGGTAACCATCACCAGCATCTAAACCTACAGCAAAGAGAAAAAAAAAGTTTTCAGTATGCTCTTGCTTATGTGAAACCTTCAAAGACCTTCAGAAAGCTCAGTTAATGAGTGAGCTTACTTTAAAACTTATAACACACAAATAACATCTGTAAAACACTATTTCTGCCATATATTTTACACCTGTAGGCAATTCAGATATTGCCAACATCAGAAATTTTGGCAACCTGTAAAGATTTTTGAAGTATTCATACAAACCAAAATTAAGTCAATTTTAGAAAACTCAGTTGAACATGAAATAGGAGTTAACTGATTTTGAACATGGCATTTAATATTTTTCTATTAACTTGCCTCAGAGGCACACTACATGTTATGTTTGCTATACAATGGCAAATTCACGAGTCACATGAGGATACTTCAGCATAACTGCTTAAGAATACAACACACTTTGTAACTTTGCTTGACATTGCATATTTGCAGTTCCAATATCATGCATATATGCAAACCAAACTATAATTTTGAGATACATGGGGGTTTTGTTACTGCTTTTATTGTGGTTTAGTATTGAGAGCATTACAGATTGTGTAATTGACTTTTTTTTTTCCTATATAAATGGAACTGAAGTCTTTACTTAGTGTATTTTTGGAAAATACTAATTTGTAAGTGTTGTTGGTTTCAAGAGGACTATGTAAACAAATCCTTAGTGTGTTATGCTCAGAAAGCATCACCACATGTGTGATAACTAGCATACTTATCTGTCTGGACATCAGTGAAAGATAATATTCATATAAGATAGATGAAGTGAAGATCCCCATTTGACAGATTTGTGCCTTTCAGCTTGAGTCTATCATCCTTCCCACACAGAGACATGCTAAGTTATGTATTATTGTTTCATGACAGCTAGTGTGAAAATCAGAGCCTTGAATGCAAAAAGATACACCAACTTGTCCCTCACCCTAACTCACTGAACTTACCGTGCCTGGAAGCAAGACTTTCTCCTCCAGTCTTCAGTCAGTCCCCCAAAGGGATGTCAGGATAATGGAACCTGACAGTTTTACAGTAATAATGCCATAAACCACCCTAAAGGAGCCTCGTATCAACCAACAAGAAGCAATTACCTTGACTCTTGACTCACTACCACCAGCCACTAGAAGAGTTTTTATCTACTTAGAGACACTAATTCACAGATGCAAGAATGCAAATCAGATATTTTCCCCTTTAAAAGTCAGACCCAGTGACTTTTTCAAAACAATGTTGACAGATGACCACTTATCTGTCCAGAATTCTCTAGACAAATTACTACTGAGATATTTTTTTTCTTTAATTCCTTATGTTCCTAAAGTTAAGTAACTGGAAAACAGTGACAAGCAAATATATTTCACTAGATGTCCAAGGATAGTGACAAATGCAAGGGATAAGAATTCTACCTACAAATATTTATAATTTCTCCCTCAGTGCACCTTCAAAGTTCTCCTATAATTACTAATAGAATATAAGATCCAAAGGAAAATTATTTGTCCCTTTCATACATTTGTAGGGGAGCTTTTCAAGATTTTAGGGTGTCACTTAGCACTCATAAGCATCCCTCAAGTTTCTGTACCTCATTTTATAGTTTATTTTAGCTCATATCATGTTATCCATGACCCCAAAACTACCTGACCTAGACAAGAGAAATGGTGGTAGGGAGCCATTTACTTTTCACCTAAACTGAAAGCTGGTAAACTCTCTGCTTCATTTTATTTGAACTATTCCTCCTTACTTTAACTTATCTTTTAAATCATAAGGAAACTGGTACCAAGAAAATTCTGCATATCTTTGATATTAAGATTTATTTAACATTAAAAACTTTTACAATTTGCAATACTACAGATTTTTCCCTCTCTTCTCTCAAGAGCAACGTAAGGGATTACCTAAATATACCCTGTCCCAAGTCATTTAATGTGTTCTTTGAAGTGTTTCTCAAATGCTTGCTGTGCACACTTAAATCTTCATTAGATAGGCTCACTACAGGTTTCTTTTATGAGAAGGTACAGGGGTAAAAGTTGTGCAGGGTAAGTTAGGCTGGTATACATGTAAAAACAAGACAGAAATGCAGGGGAAGGGGATTGTTGCATAAAACCAGTTCAGAAACAAATCTATTATCAGGCCTACTTGTACCTATCAGACAGAAGCCTGAGTGAAAGGAAAATCATTAACTTCTGAAAATATATTTACTTTTCAAGAACTGATTTCTAGATTAAAGGACACTTACAAAGTTAACTCTAAAAATGTTGTGTCAAAATTATTACTTCACCTGAAACCAACTGATCTCAGGTTTCTGGAACAAAAAGGCTCTTTCCCCAATCAGAGCTTTACAGTCAGCACCTGCAACTCTACACAACAGTACTACGGACAACATTAACTAAACCACATAATCAGTGCTAAGTGCTATGTATTTGTGAATAATTTTAGACTCTGTGAGGCTCAAGCTTTCAAAGAATTGAGCCTTTATACTAACGCCTGAACTTCCCTACAGCTGAAGACTAACTTTCAAATCTAGCCCTGTTCTGCAGCACATTACTACTTCATGAGTAGAATAAACCAAACAGAATAAAAAATCCTGAGTTACTTGGAAGGTAGGTACATCAAGATTTAACAGAAATCTGCAGTGGCACTTCAACCTCTACAAATGTATATTAAAGGAAATAAGATAAGTTTTATGAACAACATCTATTTAAAGTTGACCACCTCAGCAAGTAGTATTTGTAAATCTTCAAGGGATTGCTAAAATTCTTGTCACTTCAGATGGTAATTATCCACATCTCAGTGGAAAAGACAAGGAGAGGGAACCACCCATGTGAAAAAACTGAAGATATGTTAAAATATTAAACAAATACACTGATCTTCTAGCAGTAACCAGTTCTGACCTATTCCCTACTGCCACTGTGGGCTTAGGAAAAAAGTACTCAGCATCATTCAAAAGACAGCCTGTCTGTCCTAGAAAACCTCTCTCTTCTAAAGGGCAGCTAAAAGTTACTTCAGAAAGACAACATGTCCAACTCTCCATATTTATTAAATTACAGGCACTAGAGTGTGACCTTAGAGCTTGACTGGAGTGCAACTCCAGAGTAAAAAAAAAAAAACTAAATCTGTTTTTGAGCTCCCTAAATCTATTACCTTTCCCATCTATGCTGGCACATGAAATGGGAAAGACGACACAGCACTGTTCCACAAATATACGAACTATAATTCATATGAGCCATTACAATGAAGATGGAAGTTAACCTGTCCTGCAGAGTTATGATGAATAAAACCCCTATGCTAATTCAATTAAGGGACTATGAAGTAAGAAGAACAAGCCATACCCCCATCCAAACAGAAACTAAACATCTTTAAGCTACACGTCCATGGGAAGAAAAAAACCCACCAAACATCAAAAATAAAACCACCCAACACTCAAATGCTTTATCATTCATCTTATTTTCACCTGGTACATAAGCACTATCAAATCTAAGATCTGTTTTAACAAAACCATTATTTCTCAGTTTTAGGTTCAAATACCTAAGTACTATTGTTACCTGGGGCATCAATACATGTGTAATATTTATTTTAGAGTCTGAGTCTTGAAATATCACTGACTGACTAGCCTTTCTCCAATGACAAGAAAGAAATACTGAAAAGTTATTGTCATTGTCTTACCAGGAAGTCAAGAAGTTTCCTGAGTATATATAAGTTTGTAAAAAGAAAATTCTTGGGATCTTGAATAGCCATCTTTTACAGTTCAGCCATATGTCCCTTACACAATTACTATAAAGTGTTGGTAATAAAAAAGAAATTAGAAAGTGCAAAAATACTTTGCTACTAGTGGGTTACCATAAGTTTACAAAAGACTTTTGATAACAGAAAAGTAATGAAGTTGGAATTTACCTAATCTTATTAGTGTCTAACTACAATATTCAGTAAGACCTGACAATATTAATAAATGTCTGTTTACATGCAGAAAAAACGATCTTGGCAGTTTTTTCACAGAAGGCAGATGTTGGTAACAATGACCTCAGGCTTTCTGTGACCCATTTAAAGGGCCAATATAGCACTTCATTGTCCTCTCATACTGCTGAAGCCTACACAGAAGAATCATCCACATTAATTTCAGTGTGATTAATTGTCCCTCCCTCTTTCAAACAGGGTTGGAGAGTAAGAGTCAAGCCTGCTGCTTCAGCTTCCACTTAAAGGAATGAAAACATAAAAAAAGGACAGAAATGAGAGGTTCAAGCAGCTGATGCCTGGGACAGTGAAGATGATCTGGTGAACACCTGTGCTAAGAAAAATTTTAGTCTGTGTCACTGTGCACTGCGTTTGCAGGGACATTAACTGTACTTTCTTCCTTTCTCTCCATGTACTGCACCACTCAGATTGTATTGGTGCAACATTAAAACACAAACAGGCCACAGAAAAGTTTTGTTTGTCCTCCTTCACTTAGTGTTTTTTTACTATCAAATTTGTATCACTACTTAAAATATGATTATCAACAATGATTCCATTAATCTGACTTTCCGGTTCTGATTTAACTACAAATCTAGTCTCACTCTATAATTTTGATTTAACTACTTCCCTAGCTTTCATTTTACGTAAAATGCATCTTCTTCCATTCTTGATTTGCACAAACAGTGACATTAGCTACTTGATCCAGAACTACTGAGAGGCTCAGAAATAACCTATTTCCAAAAGCAGGGTTGAAATATGATCAAGATTGATGATCTTCATCTTCCATGGGTCACGGAATTGACAAACTGTAAGAAGGGGAAAGCTTCTACTGAAAGACATCACAAGAGATGATCTACAGAAGCAAGAGGTAACTCTCCTCATCAGAGGCAAGACTGACGTGTTGTGAGACTGAGTAAGAATCTATTTTGTCAGATTACAGAGATATGAAGCGACAGATACAAAGAGATTATTATTCTAGGAGGAACGCACCAGTTGCTTCTGGTGATATGTAAATACAGGAAAATTACTGTAATAGGCAAGAGTAATGGAACTATAACATTAACTCCAATCTAATTTCCCCCCAAAAGGCGATAGATTAAAGCAACAACCTATTAGCACACAGGACTAGCTCACAGAAGAAAATGCTCTGCTCCTGTAAGAGCAGAGTTATGCTTTCACTCTAGTCCACCATTAACTGGGTATTGTTGTGCTTATGCAACATCTAGCACATATAGTATACCTAGTTGACAAGAAATGCCAAGTAATCAATAAAAAGAATTTAATTTGGAACATGCACTTATATGACTCCTTTTGGAAGTACGCATGTAACCCCCCAACTACAGTGCTCCAAGCTGGGATTCTATTCAAAAACCTGCTCTGAAACAGCTCCCCTTTTATCATCTAAGAGAACAAAGAAATACTTCACACTAAAATCTTCATAGTCAAAGGCCGGTGACAACTGTAAATTCTAAGTGTATTAATCAGGTTATACTAAATATTAGCTTTCACTGAACTCAAATATAAGTGTACTAAAGTAGTACAATCGACAACAGCATGTAAGTATTTTTAACACTGTGGTGGTATTGCCAGACACAACGTACATTTTACATCAGTATGTAAGCAACGTGAATGCCCTGAAGAGCTGAACAAAGGCCTGTAGGCTTAGCTGCCTACCAGGGTTACAGCAGAACATTAGTATTTTTTGATTTGTCCTTAATCAGAAATCACTGCCTATTAACATTTCAGTTTAAAATTTGCTCTTTCTTCCTGCTGTTTTAACATGCTCCTTCTGTTTATGAATGCCCATCTCTCTCTTCCCCTATCATTCCCACTTTATACTTTAAGTGGTTATCTCAGAGACAAAATCATTGTTTTTCCATCTAGCCATTTCTTTCTCTAACTACTTCACTATCTGTCTTAGTTGCCCCTTCTAGCACTTCCTACTATTAGTGCTATGCCATCTTTCTGCCCATCCTAGACTTGGAGCTATTTCTCATTCTAAATCCTTTTCCTCTTATTTTTGAATCATATCTAATTAAGTTCTCCCTCCTTAGCCTTGTTCATAGTAAACACTGTTTACCATTTGAACCCTTAATGTCATCCTATCCATGGTCAGCATTGGGCATCTTAGCAGAGAAACACAATCTTTTATAATGCTATGACTTGTATGACTGCTTCCTGGAAACCTTCCTTTTTATGGGGCAGGGGTGAGGAGGGCGAAGGGGATGGGAGGGACAGAACTTCATGTAATGCTAAAACATCACTACTTTTAAGTAATTCAATATTTGTAAACTTCTACAAGAGCAACTCTTGGTCAACTACTAGTGCTATTACATTGGCTGAGTAGCAATGTTTGCAAATTGTTGCAACTCATTTTCTAAATAAGAAAACAATAAGTACAATTCAAAAGCTATCCAAAACACGTTTGGATTGTCCTTTAAAAAAAAAAAAAAAAAACAAAAAACAAAACCCACTAAACAACAAAAAACCCACAACACTCCCCCGCCCCGCTTTCCTTAGAATATCTCTTAGAACTTGTCCTCCACATAACACCTAAACAAGTCTTTAAAAGAAGAAATGCAGACATTATGTAAAACTGTTGTCTTTTTAGAGTTCATGCATTTCAGACAGTGCATAGTTGAAGCACAGACACCTGGAAAGTTTTGAAGATGCAGTACCCTGAATCAGTTACAAATAAAGAAGTTATTTTCTATTGAGGTACATTTTGAGAAAATGCAGGCAGGCAAAAAATACCTGAAAGCTAATCTGTGTGGCAATTAAAGCACTCTCTTGTAAGTTTTGTAACGCAGGATTTGATTTATTTAATACAAGTAATGCTGAACCCGAAATACAAGAATACCTTTTCTATGATGTTTCGTTTTCCTCTATTTTAGAAGGATATTTAGAAAGAGGCAGGAGATTAAAATAACATAGAAGTCTGCCATATAGTTAAAAGACTTTATCATCAATTATCTACTTTGCAAAAGAAACCGAATAATACAACAATTATCGCAACCTTTTTCTAATACTTTGAGAGGGACAGTAAGGCAAGTGTAACAAAGTGAGGAAATATTGTAACACAAGAATGTTACATTCCCAATGAACTACAGAGTTGCTGAAAACGCATTAAAAACATATAAACTATTCAGCTGAGTTTGTAGTGACAAGTTTATTCTTTTTCAGAAATGGTTATGGCAAAAATCTCTTTATCTTCTAGGAGAATAGACCTGGCTTCACAGAGTCAATAAGCAAATTTTTGCTCTTTTTTAAAAAAGTGAAACATAACTGAAGAACTTTCTCTTCATTGAACAGCTTGTCAATTTACTGCTACTTTCTCTAAAACACGGAGCAACACATTCCACTCTGTTGCTGCACGCATATGTGCTGGTTTTGGCTGGGACAGAGTGAAAGCATCGGCCTTTGTGCTTCTAGGAGGTGACTTGCATATCTTATCTCCCATTCCTCTGCCATCCTTCAGGTATGCTTCCCTGCCCATCTTCCTACCTGGTGCTTCCCAAAATTCCCCACAACACTGTCATATCAGCTCTGCTAGACTCATCCTGTTCAGGCGGCACCAGAGTTTCATGTGCTGCAATGCCCCACTTTTCTGCATGCTGGTTATAAAAGGAAGGAAAAGGTCAACACACATCAGAAGCCAGAAGACATTAATATCTTCAGAGCATAGCCCAAAAACCAGCATAGGATAACATACGAGAAGAGAACTTTGGGAGAAAAGGCAAGCAATACGACCCTTGTGTGCCTGTCACCCTCCCTCCCAGTATTTATTTCAGTGTTACCCAAGAAAGAATTCTCAGGCACCACCACCCTTCCCTTCCTTTTCCCATCCCCCTATTCTCCCCCAGTGACGGATGGATCTTTGTATATGATACATTCCCTGCCTGCTCACCAGAATCCTTTGCTTCTACTACTTTTTTCTCCCTCTTCTTAGATGATCACTTTTGGTATTAACATTGTAAAAAACATAAATGGAATAACACCTGGATATTACTATTCCAAACAGTGTCTGGTTGTCATCAACTGGTTCTTGATTTTACAGATAGTTTCCAAGGTATGCGAAATTGTTGACTTATTTACAGGCAGCAGATGCATAACTCAGAGTGCCTGACCAACAGGCATGCAAGAGAAAAACACAATTAATTCATTTAGGAGATCTGTCTACACGGCAGATTATTTTCACATATTATTTTGGTTGCAGCACATCCAACACAAGAATTCAGAACTTTTAGTCCATACCAGTGTGCGTTAATCCTTACCACCTTTCTTTCCCTTATGTGGCAAAAGCAGTTTTTCAGAGACACGTGAATAAACATGTAACTGGTTTTCTTTTTATTTCTTTTTTTTCCCCCAATTCAAATACCAAATTATTGGTTGGGTTTTGGTTTGTTGGTTTGGTTTTTAAAGTTATCTGCACATCACTTGGTGAAACCTTGCTCTCCCGCAGACAATCTCATCTCACATTAGATCTCTAGACAAGGCCTTACACCCTACCCTACTTTTGGTATGGAGCTGTAGCTTGTATTTTAGATGAGCTCCCACTTGTGGGATACAAATATGCTACAATTCTGCTGATCTGTTACATTCTGTTTCTGAACACACAGTCCAAAAATAAACTCACAAAACACAACTGCTATTGTGGTGATCTGAACTGTTTCTCTCTCAATCCCAGGGACTCCTGATTTTGCTGTTTTCTATTTTTTCCTTTATCCTAGAATAACAGCACATTTTTCTCAGATATATTAACTAACATTTCTCCATTCAGACCATGTATTATTTTGCCACATTTTGTCTGTAGCCCTGGCTTTTTTATTATTTTTCTACTCCTACTGTTACTTATTTAATATGCTGTTACTCATTCTCCCGATTCTCATTTAAAATGTCAAATAAATAAGACTGCATCCTACTGGCCACTTCCAGTTAGCTATCAAGAAAACCCCCCACACTTCGATCTATCTATTCTCAGTATAACCCAGGAATTTAAGTTTTAAAGCACTCACTACAAAGACCTCAGACTCCGTAGTAAGCTCTTGAAAAGTTTTAAATTCCTAGGCTACACTGAGAGAAGACAGACATATATATGTAGGTTGGTTTGTTTTTTTTAAATAGCTAACCAGAAGCATCCAGTGGGATGCAGGTTTCTGAAAGAGATCTTTATGTCTTTGTCACTAGTTAGCACCCACACTGCCACATCTACTTCAGGTTGTAAGCAATTTAAAAGAGCTAAAATAAGGCAGCACTTTATTTTTATTAAATTGCTAGTAAGTACTGATATCAGTGAATATTAGCTATCAAGTCAATCAAGCAATATATTGGTCTATATAGTCCATATTCTTCCAGTCAGTAATGAGGGTGTCAGATCGGTTGCTGAGCAAGCTACCTAATAGTTCTCTATTCCAAATCAAGGGAAGTGAAGACATTTTCAGCTTCCCACATAATAATCCAACAGTTTTAGGATAAGTTCCTTTCTTGTTCTAAACTCTCTACTGAAGTGAGCTCAAATGAAAGTTAATCCTTTATTTAGCAATCACACACTGTTACACACCACACTTTTACATGTTATTCTTTTGTTCCCTAATTGCAGTTCTGTTCTTGCTAGAAAGAGTAAAAGAAGCAAGAATATGAAATACCCGCTCTTACAAGGCCACTGGCACTACTATCCTTGGATTCATGCACATCTTGGACTTTCTCCTGCTCAGACATTATGCTCACCCAAACATTACAATGCTGCTTTGACAAATGGACTCTTTCATTCTGGAATAATAGCTCATCAGTGTACAGATGAGGATCACATCACATTAGCTTCTGGGCTAAGTTCTGCTGCTCAAATCTAACAGTCATGCAAGAGGGAGACATGAACCCAATGCAAAATACTGTTGCACTTGGCACTGTCATGCTGCTGGCAATGAGAACACACCTTTAACATTCTAGTTAGCCAAAGCGTACAAACACTGTGAATGCTGGCGGAGAGTTCATGAAAACATGCATGTTTCATCACACTGTTACACAGGCAGACATACACATACATAAACAGCTTTCCACAAAGCGAAGATATGGCACAATAGAATGCACTCAGGGATATAGATTAACATTTCGAGACAGGTATCTGCAGGGTACCACTACTGTGGTACACAGCTTCATATTGCTAATGGGTCTATGAGGACTGGCAACATTTGTGGGAAGACAGTAAAGCAAACAGTAACATAAAAGAATGGAAGAAACCCACCTTAAGGAGTTCATAATGTTGAATACCATTCACCCCAATGTCCGGATCGATGGCAGATGGGACAGAATAGCGAGAATTAATTGCTGTGTTTTCAGGGATAGAGATGTTAATAACTGTTGAGGGGAAGAGGGGGGCATTGTCATTTATATCCTCTATTAGGAATCTGATCTTGACCAGTCTGAAAACTTCATCAGGCAAAACAGCAACCTCCACCTCATAAAAGCAGCGATTCTCACTGAAGATGCCAGAGCACAGCTTCTCTCGGTCTATGCGGTTTGCAGTTGTGAATATCTCACCAGTGTTCTCCTCCACCCGTATTAATGGTACATCCCCGGTCTTATACACAAGCTTGAACTGTAGTGGTGACGAAAGGGGCACATCTGGGTCCAGCGTTAGGTTAAGATCCTTGAGCAAATTGCCAATGAGGACATTTTCAGGCAGTTCTTCCCGCACGGTATAATTCTTCTCCTGTGCGCCAGATTGAAATACAATACAGGCTAATAAGACTGCCAAGAGGTAGGTTCCAGACAGCAAGTCCATCTCCAGAATGACTAATGAGTATTTGTGTAGAACACCAAGAGTAGCTGGAAAAAGGAAAATAAATAAAGAAAAATTCTTAAAACTTTACAGGATATTGTGTTCTGAAGTGATAGAGACAGGAAAGGAGTACCTTTCCTACAGCAAATAACCTGAACTGTTTGAAAACCCTATTAGTAAAGTGATATTTGACTTAACAACCCTTCATAAAATGTATAAAATTTCTTGTACAATTTTTTACTTAAAACTGTTTACTAAACACTGAGGTAAGAATCTTAGAACTGCATCAGAATGAATGAACAAATAAAAAAAAAACCACACCATTTCCAGCATATGATTTTCCTTTGCTCCTTAAGAAAGCCTCCTCCTTTGAACCCTCTGCCACATTGTCCTCAATTTTTTGTTTGTTTCCAAAGAAAAAAATAGGTAAGAAGTTTGCAAGCAACCATCTGCTGAGAACCAGATCTTTTTATACCTCTTGCTCAAAGATGGGAAACCATAAACACTTGTCTTAATTTTCCCCCAAGTTTTGTACTGACAAAATTATGTAATATTTGTTAACAGCCAAGAAATATGGCTATTTTTAATCAGGGACTTAAACTGGTAAGAAAATGTTATCTGGATGGAGTCTGGTGAGCTTCAGCCAACAACAGGTGGAAATCTAACACAGGGACACTAATACAGCAGTCTCTTTGTTTAAAATGACAAGATCCGATTTGATCAGATATTAGTACTCAATTCACTCAAATTTGGATTATGTGTCTTAAGAGCAGTGTACAAATTCCAACACAGAAGAACACCACCACATCAGAAGTTCTCGGTGTAGAACCAAAGCTAAAAGACTTTTCCTAGCCAGAAGGGTAAACTTGTAACCCTTTTATAGTTCCCCAACTGCCTACCATATTGCCAGATAATCTCTATTTGGATACTTGTCATTAACTTCCAAGACAGTTGAGATTTCTTTTTCTTTCTTTGATTTTAGGGAACAAAAATGAGAAAAAAAGAGATGGACTATGCAGCAGTAATTTCCCTTCTGGTATGTAACTACTTAATACATCTTCTGTAGAATGAACTGTAAGAAATTTCATATAATTTTAAATCTAGTGATGTCTGCTCATATATCAGCTAAGTACTCTGAGATGCCAATACCTTTAAAGTGAGATACAGATTTGTTCTGGGCTGAAGAATAGGAAATTCTGTACTTTTCAACCTAGTTTCTGAATAACAATATATTCTCCTCTCAAGACTCTTAACCACCTCAAGAAAGATGGAAGTAGAACAGGATGACTTATAGGTACATATCGATATCTATGTACCTACAGCCATCAGCTGAAAACTTCTAGAAAAAAGCCACACTATTGAACTCCATGTATAAAATATACTGCTTTGCTTAATCTTTGCATAATTCTACCCTTCCAGAATTTAGCATAATCTAGGATAGCATTTCTGTAAGGTAGATGTTCAAGAGTTTCATCTAAAATGATTTATTTTTTTTTGGCAATGACATTTTAGCTTCTACCAGCTTAGCATCTGTTTCAAGTATAGCTGTACTAACTCATCTACATTCTTTTCATTGTGCAGGTAAAAATGTAATTTTTTTTTCCTGCCTTTTCCGATTTTATTCTCCCTGTCATAGCATAGATTGATTTACTCCTGCAGATCAAGTTGCAGTGGTTGAAAAAGTTACTCAAGCCAGTAATTGCCTTCACCCATTAGTTACTGCCTTTCAGCAGTACCACTTTCAGGGTAATTTAAATTAAAACATTTGACTTTGCAGTGGAACAGATTAAGAACAATTAATATTGCTATTCCATTTAAACTCTGCAACCTGCTTTGGATTGGGAGTAAGTAACAGATAAAGAACATTCCCACTAGATCTGCACAGTGTATCTTTCCACATCAGCATGATTTAACTGTAAAGCATTTTCTGGCTTTTTGATTATACAAAAGGAGCAACATGAAATAAAAATCCAATCCTGCAAGTCTTCACTTATGAAAAAAGGCGTTGCTCACTGGAGTAATTCAATTAACCTGAATGAGATTGCTGACATGGGTGAGAACTGGATATGCAGTTTATGTGGCATAGTTAACGCATTACCTGCGGTATTTTAGTAATTCACTGACTTATTTGCAGCACTTCAGTATAAGGCACAATACAACACTAAACAGGCATTCAAGAGTGAAGAAACAGTGTACTATAAACAGTGATTTTATAAATCCATTATAATTTTAATCTCTAAATTTGTAAATAAGGAAGTCATCAGCAGATACTGATTATCATTAATAGTAACACCATGGTAGCAGCATGAGTTTAATGAAAGAACTGTGGCGATATTGTACAAATATATTAGTTTGCCTATTACAATTCTATCCATCTTATATTACTGTAAATACACTTCAGCAATTGTCACCCCACTAAAGTAATTGCCCACGTACATTCAACCTGCAGAAAGCTCTTATTTCAGGAAAGTACATTTTTATATCCACTATTATTAAATACATTTACATTGTTTGCAATGCAAAACACCAATAAAAATGTATGGGTTACAATGAAGAGTTGATATTTAAATGCTTCCCTCAAAGCAAAATTTCAAAATGGTAGCATGTTCCATGCATACTGGAAAGCCCTATTCCACTACTTTTTCTTCTCTACTAGAAGTTAAACTAAAAAATAACAAAACAGGAAAAAACAACTTCACATCCTGAAGTTTAGAGAGTACTATTTTAAACGTACAGTTCCTTTCTGAGGGGAGGAAATTAAAAAAAAGCCAACCATAATTGTAAACCAAATTCCAGTCCTTATCCCAAATTCTGTGACAACAGTCATTTAAGGATTGCCTATAAATAATATAAAAATACTGTATAGTCATGTATATGTATCTTCCAAATAAATAATCTTACATTATAAAAAATATTATTAACAAGGTTATAAATGCTACACTGCTCCTCTCTCTCTCCTTTTGAAGACACAGGGAATTTCAGCCACACTCAAAACAAAAGTTTGTGTTTTATCTATGAAGTTTTACAAAGCAATTTGAGGATGAGTATATAAATCAGTCTAAAGAGTGCATGAAAAAAATCCCCTGCATCAATCCTGACAGTTGTGATAGTACCAGTAGATAATTTACATTAAAAATCACTGATAAGAATTCCTATAACCACAGTTACAACCACGGTGGAGTTTCTAGGAATTATAAAATAACAACAGGACTCAAAGATGTTTGTCAGGAGAACATTACTATGCATATTTTTATTTACTTTTTTTTAAATGAAACAAAGTTTGAACCATTCTATTAAAACTATTTTTGTGTCAAATTACGGAAAATTCATTAAAACGTGGAAATAATAGAACACCATTGTTATAAACCATGTTAGATAAATGCTAACATGAGGTTTTCTAATGTATTTTATTACCACAGATTTTCCTGAGTTACTTAAGGGTATAGACACATCATAGGTAGGGTTATGAGTTTTATCAGATAACTGTTTTGTCCCGAAGTAGAAAATACAACCACGACTTACAATTCTTGAACTTCTGTAGAATACACTATTTTTAAATGGTCTTTACCTGTCTTTCTAAACAATTCTAGGAACAGTTTTGCCTTTAAAAACTGCTCTAGAGCTCTAGACCTTTAAGGAGAAAAGAAACCCAAAATGACTCAAGTTTTCTGCTTAGATATATAGTGGAACATAGCATGCCGTGGGGAAAGTGTTGTTCTTAAAGCAACCTATTTATATAGTCATAGCTGTATGTTGCCTGTCATTTGTGCCACAGCACTGATAGCAATACTATGGCAACAGCAACGCAAAGAAAGAGCATGAGGTACTTTCTAGCAACCAAGCATCATCCTGAAAGACATTTACAAAATGAGGGTATTTCCAGTGACATACACTACTTAGTATGTCTCTCCTATATTTACATATCGTAAATATACATACCACAAAATGGGAAAAAATATAAATACAAATCCAAAAGTGAAGGAAAGGCTAAAGAAACTGCAAATGGAAACGGCAGAGTTGGACAAAACAGGACATTAAGAGAAACTGTGAAAAGAGACCATGTGAATGGTGACAGATGGTGGAAAAAGTCAGAGATGAACTAAGACAGACAAACAAGATACAAATACAAAAAGGAAAAAAAGAAAGAACAGGGCAGAATGGCAGTCACAGTACAGTGTGTAGGAACAGGCTTTCTTGATGACTGGAGTATAGAGGCAAAAAAAAAATAAAAGCATAGAAGGCTAAATAGAGTAGTCCAACTCTAAAGGACCTTTCATAAGCTCCAGCAGTCGCTAACACTTTTAAGGCAGTAAAAAAAAATTAAGAACAAATAAAATTGTTTAACAGAAGGTAACATTAAGCTTGCCAAGCCATTTTCCCAGCTTTCAAAAGACTGCATTGATGTCTGTATTGCTGACTTCTGTAACTAGTAAGGCAAGTGGCCCAGATGGACAGGATGGAGGGTAGGAGGGGAAAAAAAAACAATTTGAGATTTGCTCTTTCATCTGAGTATCTAGGCACTTAAATATACCTCCTTTTTTGTCCAATATACTAAATATTAATGGCACAATTTAAATATTATAATTGCTCATTATTATCTTCATTTAGCAGCTGTCAAATCATACCTTGAGAAGTAGACAGAATATAAAAACTCTGACTACCTAATGGAGTATGATGTGAAGGTAGAATCTAAATCTGTTCTTTATACACAAGGCTCTATCTGGTCCCACCTGAGTCAGAATTCCTGTAGCTTATTACAGGACTCAACTGCTATTTCTTACTCAAGAGGATCACAGAAAAGTAATAAATGCAGTGAAGAGTTCAGGTGTCCACTTCAGATTAAAAAGCAACACTAATTCTTGATACCTGGGTTCATATTTGACTTAGAGTAGGAATAAGCAAGCTGTGGTAATATTTTGTAACTTCTATATCAAGTTTTAAGAAAAAAGTATCATAGACCGTTTCAAAAATTTAGGAATGTTAGACTGAAGTCCAAAACTATATCAATATACAAATATTGAAATCATAATAAAGAAGTCTTTAAAATGTCACTCCCATTCTTACCTTCATATTCCTGAACCTATTTTAATTACATGGACAAATTTAGCTAGTATACCACACTTTTTACATATAATATCCCTTTCCTTTGCTGCTAATCCACTGTGGACTCCTTACATCCCTCTGTTAAAACAGTGTTTCTCAGAGCAAAACATCCCCATGATGTGGGCTCTATTTGTCAGTCAATAGCACAATTATAATGTTGTTTACCTGAAGAGAGAGCTATTTGCAACTATGCCAGTTCACAAAGACTCCCTCTAAAGTGTCCATTGATAATTAAGCAGTTCTATACTACATGCCAGAGATTTGGAATTTCCAAATCACTTTGATTCAGATTTCAACTTTATCCTGTAGACCTCAGTTGCTGGATTGTTAGGTAGGATCTCTTCTGGTACTGCAGATTGTTAAGTGTTTGGTGCTTTGGTTGTTGGGGTTTTTTTTGCTGTAAGTCACTAACAGAGCTGAACACAGTAATGTCTACCCTTTGCCACCGCACATACCATGTTTCATTTAAGGAACTGGCCGGTTTTGACGGTAGTTAACTTTTTTTGAAAAGGTAGAGACTCTACTGGTATTTCTTACCAGTTTTGATGACAATAAGAAACACTACAAAGCTGTTGCCTGACAGGAATCCCCCTAATTTTTTTAAGGGCAGGCACAAATGACAACAAAAAACCTGAACTAATTTTCACACTCTATAGTTTCAAACATAAAATACTTTGCAGCCATCAATATTTATCCACCGGATCCACTCCCTACATAGTATATTTCATTATCATATTCAAAGAAAAAGACCTACCTCAAAGAGAAACAGACAATTTGTTATATTATCAAGGCTTTCAAATTCATTCCCTCATATGATTTTACTCTAAATCAACTAAGGGACTGATTTATTCTTTGATCTATTTTTTATTAGTGTGATGGTACTGACTTCAATGAGGTTGCTTTAATTTGATTTTTTTTCCAGTGATGAAAAAAATGAAACTGGAAATTCTTATCACCAGGAGAAAACATCACCCCACATTCATTTAAGTCAACAAAAGAATTAAGTAAGTGTGAGCCACAAGTTTCTTACAGCTGCATGATCTCCTGATTCAGGCTTCACTGCTTTAGAATATTTTTTAGTTGTTGTTTTGGGGTTTTTTGGTTGTTTGTTTGTTTTTGCTTTTCCCATCACAGGGGGTAAGAAATACTCTTCACTTGAAGAAATAAAAAGTTAATGACCAAAAGGCAGATTCTAGCAGCCACATGAAGCAGCAGCCAGGGTATGGAAAACAAGTAATTGATGAATTCTTACTGAAACAGAATTCTATATTCCTGATATTAATCTGCAACTAATAGAATAAAGCTTATTAAAACTTGCATAAGATGCTGGAAACAGCGAACAGAACTATAAATACACAACAGGCAGTGAGCATGGTGAACGGCCAAACTGAACTCAATCACATTGGTATACGGCACAAAGAGTAGTTTCTTTTAACTGTTTCAAATTAATCCCTGTAAAGCTGAAGTCTTTTTTACTAAAATAGTCAGTACAGTCCATGTTTTGGAAAATGCATCTAGCAACCACTCAGCAAACATTTTAATATCCTGTAACTTATTTCATAAAACTGTAAGAATACGCAGTATCAAATTTATCTATATACATGTAACATTAGGAAATAGTCCTGCTATTAGCAGCGAAACAGTTTTGCACCAAAGCTGCATAGGAAGCTAAAAGTTGAGAACAGAAATCTTGTCAAAAAGGTGAAGATCTCCCTGATAAGGATGACTATTTCCATTTTCTTAGAAAGAAACACTGGAATACCTGAACAAATAGGAAAAAAAAAAACAAACCAAAACCCAACAACAACAAACACCAAACCCAGCACACAAATCCTCTATAAGGCTGCTGAATGTTACAACTCCAAAGCTAACACAATATTGCTCTACAAATTCAATTATATATTCACTAAAATTCAATGACTGACTTGTAAAAACAATTAAAAAAACCAACTTATTAATGGTATGATTCATAATGTCATCTTCTTCATGTTTGATTTGTGTTTGTACACATGAATACATTTTACAAATCAAGTGAAAATTGCTCTAGTTTTGGTCCTTGAAAATCTGTTCATGCCTCAAATCTGAAAATTAAATCTCTGCTAAAGCAAACAGAAGAAAAGTCATCCATGAACTACTGGCAGGAGAATGCGATGTCATAATAAGAAGTTATGTAAAACCACATATGTGATCATTGGATGTATTTCAATTTAAAACCACATTTTTATTTATTTAAAAATGGAAGTAAATCTGATTTTAGTCACTTGTGTCAAATCCTTTGAAATGGCAATTGTCAAGATCACCTGTTTCATACATAATGCATTTTGCTTTACTGCCTCACTGCCAGTTAATAACTTTTATTATTGAATAGTAGAAAAATACATTTCACAGTGCCTACTACACAATTCAAGTATTTTTGAATAAGGACAGGAATACTGCTCACAGCTCAATGCTATATTGTCTATTACCCACTTATACTAAATACAATTCTGCCTAGAGTCCAGTCATATACATAACAACATTCTAGAGTAGCAGCAGTCAGCAGCCCTCCTCCACCCTCCCCTTCAGTTCAAAACACGGAGACTATGTAACTACACTAACTTAGACTTCTCATTTAACTAAAAGTTCCATTTGTGACAACACTGTTCCCAAAACTTACAGAAAACCAAAAGACATATACATTGCCATCTTTTCTTTTTTAAGAAGTCCTGTGTTTGAAAACAAACAAAAAAAAAAAACAAAAAAAAAAACAAAAAAAAGAAAAACACTTCTATTTCTATTTTGTAATTCTTGTTAAACCCAGGATATGTGCAATTTTGAACTAGTTGCATCAAATTTCTGAAGGAAAAACAAAAGTTCTCTTGGGTGTCAGGATTCATGAATTAGACTTCAAATAATACCAGAACCTTACTTTCTCTATATATTTCTTTTTCAATCGCTTAAACTTTTATACTTCTGCCCTGGTTTCAGGTTAAACCACGACAACTTCCATCAGTTTCTCTCTGTCTCAGCATAACATACCCAGAGAAGGCTGAGTGTCCTGTGAATTACCCTCACAAGTTTTTGCAACAACTTCTTACAGTACTCCAAGCCTGAAAGGAAAACTGTAGCTGAACTTTGACCATAATTCCAGCTCAACAAATTATCAGCATGTCTATGTAAAACAGGACCAGGAAATTACAGCAACAAAGCACACATAAAACACATTTTTAGTATTTGCTTATTCCGACCTCGCATCAGGCTGTCTGGAAACACACTGTGTTCCATTTCTGATGCTGTAAGGCTGGTGAAGGATCACACTAAAACATACAAAATTCATACACTATGTGGTCCTTAACTAATGTATTTAATTACTTATTATTGTAATTAGTAACTAGCTAAGCATCAAATAACTTATTTTCTTTTTTTTTTTGGTAAAATGGGAAGAAAGAGGTTCAGGCAATTTTACACTCATCCTTGTGAACACTTCACAGAAGCAACATATTTCTTATCCAATCTTTTCTCTTCAAGCAAAAGTTTATACAGTACAGCAAAATAGAAAATTTTAACAATAGCATAGTCTCTATGGAAGTCTTTAGATATGAGACAGTATGTTTTTCATCCAGTGGCAGCATAGCTACTTATTTTCATACAGGATTTTTCGTTCCTCTTAAAGATAGCTTAAATGTGAGATTGTGATTAAAAGGTACTGTCAAGAGTTTAAAATATAAAATACATCATAAAAAATGTTTTCTATACCTTAGCATATATCTCACCAATTAACAGCCTAATCACCACATCTGTCCGAAGTTGTCACATGTAACATACAAATACAATACATAAGAATACATACTTATAAATCATAAACTTAACTCTGGAGTCTCTAAGAGTACCATGAACACGAGAACTAATTGCACATGTTGGAAGGAATTTTCTCATAGCTTATGCATGGATCCAAATAGCAGGGAAGCAATCAACACATTTTTTAGCTAACTGACCCTAATAAATATACTATATAAATAAAAAAAATTTCAGTATGTAATATTATACTCTCCCAAGAGAATACGATTTGGGAGCAAGGCTTTTCCACGGGAAGAACGAGACCACCTGAAGATAAGTTACATTAGAATATAAACCAAGACCATAGTGCTGTTACGGAGAAAAAAAAAAAAAACAAAACCAACAACAACTGAAAAAAACCCAAAACCAAAACACCACACACACAGAGAAAAAAAAAAACCCACACACAAACCAACAAACAAAAAAAAACCAATTTGAGACAAACAGGAAAAAAACATTACAAGCAAACGTCCCTCCGCTCGCCGTCCTGGCAGACCAGTTCCTCCCAGTCAGGCTTGCTGGAGGCCTCAGCACTCCCTCCACAGCCCCTCAGGCGGCTCCTGGGAAAACCCTTTCTTTCCCCTCACCTGAACACAAAGACAGAGCCGCCATCTTTAGCGCTGGAGGCGCTTGTCACAGAAACCGCGGGAAGACTGAGGCAATACCGCAGCCGGCGCCGGATTCGGCCCAGCGGCCCCGAGGACGGCGCCTCAGGGCGGACCGCCTCTGCACGTGCCCGCCGCCTCCTTCTGGAAGGTTCCCGGGCGCGGGCGGGGCTGCCGGTTCCTCTCAGCGGCTGCCGCCGCCGCCGCCTCCTCCCTCAGGCGGTTCCAGCCGCCATCTCTCGGCCGGGGGTTCTCCACCCCGCCTCCACCGCATCCCGCCCACCCGAGACGCCTGACAAGGCAGCCCACCAGGTACCGTTGCCTAACGAACATAAATAAAGGGTAAATAGCAAAGGTAATCGGTAGAAGCTGCGGCACAGGTGCGTGTATTGTCTTTCGCGTTAGGTATGCAGATGAAGAAAACCGGGGCAAAAAGAGGGTGTGAACTTTTACACGAGTAAGCACTTAAGAATTCTCTGCAAGTTGTGGCCCGAGTTACCACGGGCTGGTCTGCGTAACGGCCGGTGTCTGGCAGGTTCGGCTGGAGAGGTTGTTCTGTGCTGCCTTTCCCAGAGCCACCTCAGTGCAAGGCTGCTGGTGCGGGCTTTCAGTGGTAGGAGGGGAAAAATCCCTGTATTTAGAGTCTGTAAAGCACTTTGGGGATCACTCAAAGTGAAAGGTGCTGTATACATAAAAGGTGTTAGCAACAGCAGCTGCGGCATAGTGTGGGTTGAGAAAAAATGTTCTCTGCGGGACAAGTGAACCACCCTTTTTCCTCTACTAACTACGGGAAATAAACATACATAAAAGAAAATGAAAAGCAGTTTGATAAAGGATTTCTTGTGATTTATTAAGTGGGAGACCAAAAGCATCAGAGCTTGATCACAGTTATAGTTAAAAGGATTAAGATCAAGCCCTACTAATTCATATCTTACATTATTAAAAGCATACATTTCTCTTTTACAATATTATAATATAGATAAATTTATATTTAAATTTCAGTCAAATTCAGTAATATAATTTGATTATTTCCTTGTGACACAACTCTGTCTTTAATTGCCTGTTGTTCTTCCAATCCTCCTAAGGAGGAATACTGTCCTTACTACATTTGTAGCTTGAAATGACCTTTGCTTCAATATGTTGATATGGTGCAAGTAATTAAGGATAGTAATAACAATAATAATTATTTTATACTGTGCTTTCTGCAAAAAAAAATAAAAATCACATTACTAGATGTAACTTTCAAACAAAAGAAATATAGCTAATTATGCAAAGATCGCAACTAAATTTAACTTAATCCTTTATATACTAATGGAGTAGGACTGAACTTTCATTAACTTAATATTAGCATATGCATGACTATTAAAGATATACCAACTTTCGAAAGGTGAAATAATGTAAATTTTAAAGAAATTTCTCTTACTAGTAAAAAGTATCATACCTTATTGACATATAAGAAGAATATTTCTTTAACTCTATAGTTTATATAGACAAAAACGTGGAGTATTTTTTCTGTTATTTAAAAAAAAAAAAACAACAACACTGGAATCATCTAACTGTTCTCGTAAAATACTTTCTAGTGCATAGCACCTCCCTTCCTGACAGATCCCCAAAGTGCTGTAGAGATTGCAAACACATGGATTGCTTCTCAAAGCACTGAAATTCTGTGCCAGGAGCACTACACTAAAGCGATTCTGGAAAGGGGATTGAAAACTAAATTATCCAGTGGAAATGATGGAGCATAGCTGTTTAAACTTGGGAGAAAGCAGCTGCCAAAAGTCAGTTGGACTACTTGTACAAAAAATACTCAGTAAAAAGAGTCACGGAATTGGAGGAAACAGAATTATAGGGATGCTTTAAAATGTGTTACAGCAGTTTGATGCACAGAGCTTGATTCTGTACTTTAAATTTTGTTTTACCTGTACAGTAAATATGGTTTAAAAAGTGGAGGATCTGGTCAACAATTTTATATTAAATTGTTTCAAAGCCCACTGAAATCCGTGGCATCTTCTGTAGGGTTTACAAAATTTGCTGGAGCTATAGTTCTGGAAATTTAATGCCTTAAGTTAAGTGTAAAGTGGGAGAGCCTACATATCTCAACAACACAACTTTATTAAATATTTGCATAGACTGTTATGTGTCAGCATTGAATACTTAATTTTAGATTTTATTACAAATGTTAGGGTGGATCAAAACAATCTATGCTTTTGACTGAAGCCTGCCATGGTAAAGCTGATGTTTAGCAGAATCTAAGAAAACTTGATTTTTAAAGATTTGCCTAGATCCATAAACTTTATGAAGATACTATAGCTCCTTCATAGACTGTACTCAAATAATGGAAAATGTGTCGTTTGCATTTCTTCACTGCCTCCTCACTGAAACCTGCCAACAATTAGGATGAAATAAAAGGGGTTTTGTAATGTGGACAAACTATTTCTAGCTAGAAATCTGCGTGTCCATTGACTTGGTGTGTCAGCCTACTGTCAATGATGTCCAGACACAAGTGATGTGGCTAGATAGATTCAGGCTTGTAATGTAGAACAGAAAACTTTGGGATATTATTTCCCATCCATTCTCCTTCTTCTGACATAGTGCAAGAGGATGAACAGCTTCAAAAGGTTTTTAATAGGAAGGGGAAGTCATAACTACATTAATAATGAGAACTGTGTACATCTGTGTATCTGAGTCCTGTAGGACACTGATATTCATGAAAAAGCTTTTAAAAATCATATTGAAGCGCTTTTTCTTACACAATATCATGGGCCCATGATGCATTTGATTATTACTGGTACAGTGCACAGAACATTTTTGAAGAAAATGGAATATTAGTTCTTGAAAGTAGGAATTAAATGAGGAAAAATCTTAAAGGAATAATGTGAACAATGATTAGATTAACGTTTCAAATAGATGTATATTCTTCTTCCTCTGTTTTGTATAAAAGTCATGTCCCTACTCCACAAACCCAAGTGAAAAACCTAATTTTGCATATAAATAGAGTGACTTCACCACTTGATAACAGCTTATTATTTAAATGTAAGAAAGACAGAAAAGAGCACCCAAAAATACCACAAAACACATACCAGCCTATTAGCTGAAGTAATCACAACACAGAGAATCTTTGAATAACATGGGACTGTATTAAATACTGTGTCATTTGTAAGTTTTATCATGCTTCACATTTTGGTGACTTTGCCTGTTTCAGTCAACTAGAAATGACCAAAGGCTTTTTGGTTATTTCTGGAAATTAGATGTTTGTATTAGGGTTGTAATAGAAATGTCATGAAAACACATCAGATAGACTGTTGCTTTACATGAGCTAATTATGCTTCCAAATCTAAGACCTACCAAGAAAATGGGTGTTTTTCTTTAAATGTAGAAGTTGTTTTGAATGACTTAAGCAAGATCACTGCAAGCGACACAAGGACGTAATTGTATGTTGCATCACAAGATAGAAGAACAACAGGGATTAAGATTAACTGTTCCATCAATTATTGGTATAAGAAGTAGAAATATTGATTTGTGATTAAATTAATAGAGAAAATAATAACATTTCAAATCTTTAACCGCTGACAATGTAACTGTCAGTCAGAATTCCTAATGATTTCCAGTAAAATAGATGCTCAGAACTTAAAAAATTCAAACCCTGAGTGTTTAGTAAAGAAAACTTGGTGTTCTTGTTACTAAAATCTATCAGAATTCCAGTGTTGCATTATATGTGATATGTATTAAGTCCACTAGATCAAATTTCCCAAAGAAAATTATCTATTCTGGTATAGGAACTGGAAGTATTAAAGCATTGTGGTATTCAAAAGTAGCCACAATTTCTGTTGTGACATAATCATTAGGAACAAAACAGCAGAAGTTTTAACAGGATTACTGGAATACTTTCCTGGAACTTAATGATGTTAGTCCCATGTATACTGTAAAGTATTAGGAGATATTTTGAATTTTTTCAAACATGCCAGTATATAAAAAGAGTGTGATATGGTGTCTTAAGTTTGCAGGTCTATTTGCCTAATAAAGGTCCTCTGTATTTTATGTGACGCAGTACATTACACCTATATTCCGATATCCAGAGATGATGAATTCCTAGAGGCAGTCTAATGTCCCACAGTGATGTTTCTCTATGCGTCAGTTGAAGCGGGTATATCATCAGTAGTTCATTCACTACTGCTACTACCAGCATTAGTGATGGGATTTTTTTTTTTTTTTATTGTGTGCCACACATCACAGATTTTTCTTCCTTTTTTGACAGAGTTTGAGGAGGCATATTATTCCTCAGTGCATAGCGTGGATGGATGCTGCACTGTTTTAAATGAGAGAATCGTTCTCTATAACCTGAGGGATATTGCCAAGTCTGATTTCTCTAAAATCAATTCAAGAGATTCATGCTCAGACTTGGCTGGAATATGGAGGCATACACATTTGATCAAATCACAAAAATACAAGTTCTCGTCATTCCTCTTATATTGGGATGCAATGTTTTCTTGTAGGGAAAAAAAAATAAAAATTAGACGGAACACACTATATTCTGCCATATATTTGCTGGTGTGTTCTACTCTTACTCAGATTACAGCACACAAATATCATGTTGAAATATCTTTTCTGTCCTAGAAAAATACAATCAGTCATGTAAATCCGTTGTTTAAATTCATATGATTTCAGGACAAAACAAAACAAGTAATTACAGTAGCCACACAATGCCCTTTCTTATACAATTAGAAATCAGTGCAGTGGAGCTTTCTGGGTTTTGTTCATTTATTTGTTTTATAACAGATACTTTAGGGGAATTCAGTTGAAAAATATCTGCAAGATGAATTTCCAAGCTGATGACCAAAATAGTGTTGTCTGGAATGCAGATTATGTTCCGTTCCTTGGTTCAAATACATACTTCTCACATGGTCTCTGCAGAACGGTAAAAGCTTTGCACTATCCTTGACTGCTAATATTTTAGAATTCTATCAATGATAGACAAAATAATCATTAGCATTTCAGCCATCTCATTAGTCTTGCATTTGACCTGAAATTAAGGAGGTGAATAATCATATCGAAATAAATCTGTGGTTAATTATTTAGCCATTCAATTGAACAGTAAAACTATTTTTAATGAAGGCTTGCTATTGAATTGATTATTTTGTTACATTTTAAATAAATACAATTGATAGGTTTTTTTAACTCAGTGTCCAAAAGCTGAAACTGAACACCACTTTAAGTCACCACGCATCTCCTTCTACTGACACTAACAAGAGTCACAGACCAACAAATGAAAACATCAAAATTACTGAAAAATGTAGTTTATCATGGTTTGTTCTAGCACAGGACTAGAACAAAGAACACAGGTCATGTCTGGTCTTCATCTTCAGTTACTAAAAAACAAACCAAAATGAAAAAAACATCAAGGTGTTGCTTTGCCTACTATTCTTAATTGTTTTCTATAGATTGCCATCTGAGATCAGACTGAGTGTATGTGTACAACTAAATCCCAAAACAGTAGCTGTTACATTTGCTCCTTAGAAACAATAAATACTACTGACCCTTTTCATGTTTCTGAGTGTAATACAATAATCCATTAGGTTTCTAAAACAAATGCTACTACTACATTGTACTTGGCAGTTTTTAACTTCCCTCAAGAGAACTAAGAGCTTATGATTTAGAGAATATACAGGTTAGTATCCCACCTTTCAGTGGGAAACTTTGATCTTTTATGGTAGTGGGAAGGAAAAAAGACACACGTATAGCTAGATAGTTCTTTATGCCAGCACTGTTAAGACATTGCTGGGTAAGAGAAGAATGTTTTCACTATAAATATGAGTTATTGGTCTTCCTTAAGCAAACATACAGAGAGGAACTAAATATTGTCTGCAAAACAAGAACGAAATAATTGTGTGCTAAGTTGGATATCTGCAGATTTGCATGCATATGTTACTTTGCATCAGATAAGTTTAAATACATCATCCTCTTTTAGAAATTAAAGATGCATTTTTATTTACTTATTTTTCACTCAGTGCTTCTTCATATTGTCTTTATGTAAGTCTTTATTACTATGTTTTAGCAAGCAGGCCACCTAGTGCCTAACGATAACAAGTACTCTATAATGACCTTAAGTGTTCTGCAAGAATTAACAGTACACTTAGTCAACTGGATATCAAAATCATGTTGCCATGTTACAACTCTGCAAAAAGAATAGAGAACTAGGTTTCCACCACCACCACCCTAGAGCAGGATTGTGACAGTTTCCTGTAAAAATTTTAAATATGGAATAGATATGCACCTTTTTCTTGTTAAGAAAGATAGATTTATTTTCTTTAAAAGCTAATTTTGTAAGTAATCAAGCTACTTGTAAGATTTCAATTATTTCAATCCATTGCTGAAAAAATAAATGCCAGTCTTTTTCTACAAGTAAGATTTCCCATTACTCTTGGACACATGTAATTTCTAATTTAATCTTATATAATGAAGAATAAAGTAGTATTTTAGTAGTGTGAATGACATATCCAGCAGTACCGTTGCAAGGGGTATTTCTTCCTAATTTAATTTGTGTCAGTATTTTAGAATCCAGTTCAGCTTCTTTTAAGATTGTTGGCAAGGTTTTCATAAACATCAAGAGATACAGTGCCTATTAAGCTTTCTGTTTCATCTGGGCGATATACTGCTTTCCTGTATACTGGAATGAAAATTCAATAATCTCAAGAACCAGCCAATAGTGCCTCAAAGTAAAAAAGACTACTTCTTTCTTTACTCAATTTTAGATTACCTTTATTGCTTTCCTTGGAATAGTGAGCCTGTGGAAAGGCTATGTTCAAAGTTATCAGAAGATACTGAAAATATTTTCTTACGCAGATTCTACAGACTAATTTTCAAATATCCTAATTTGACATGTCTTCAGGAAAGTAAGTCAGATCACAAATGGTTTAGTCAGAACCAATGCTTTAGTCCTCCTCAACTTCAGCGGAACTTAGGTTCCCACAGCATCAGGAAATATATATCCAGTGCTGGAAGGCATAATACCCTCAATATTATGGTTCAATTTGTAAACTTTTTTAGGACTTGTGTGTGTATATAGATGAAAAGCAATCAGTGAAATAAACTTCTTTGGAGCATTAAAGCAAAGTTCAAGAGAACATGTCCACCACTTACAAATCTACGTCAATCCCCAAGATACTGAAGATTCTGTAGGTGGCTGTGACCGTATGTGTGTCCAATACTATCCAATACTGTTTAGATTGCACCGCATTTCCTACTGATGAGATTTACTTTGATTGGCATTTATATTTACAAAAAACACCCCAAAACAGTCCAAGGTGTTAGACCTGCCTAGAACAGGAAGTAAATTCTGAATGTGTTTGAAAGAAAAAAATCTTTCCTTCTGTGGTAAATGAAAGCTCCCATTTGCCGAATTTCAAATCTAAAATTTAGATTCACAACAATAAAATTCCCCTGCAGCATTTTGTGAGCTTTTTGGAGTTTCACAGGGAGAAGGAATTATTCTTTCTGAAACATTATATTCTTATTACCCATCTGTTGATATATACTAGTCATGTATCGGAAGGATAAAGGATGCCCATCTATACCTGCTTGACTGATTACTTCTGCTTTTGTGATTTGAAAGGCATCCTCCCCACTCAAAAAAAAAAAAAAAAAAAAAAAAAACAAACAGAAAAACCCCCCAAAACAATATTTAGCCCGTGCACCAAAGAATCTGGGGCTGTATGATAGAGCCAGTAATGTCTGGGATAATTAAAAACAGAGTGCATGAACTAGATCATGACACGACCATGTATCTCTCCCATGATGGATTTTTAGTTGGATATGAATGTTACAATATATGGAATTAGAATTTATCAAAACAATACAATCTAATACCAACATGTTGGGGTGAGGTAGCATTCCGAGAACTAAGAATCATGAGCTAAGTTGGTCTCTAATGGGGATACAGTGGACAATATAAGGATTAATTTCCAGGTTTGCTGGGGCTCCTGAAGCTGACAGAATTTTCACTTTTTCCAGTCTTGAGGAATCAATTATGAAACAGGATCCAAAAAGTGAAAACATCAATAATGGCTGTACTACCAATGCTGCTTGTCCTTTGCTGCCTAGCAGTTTTCCTTCTTTCAGAGTGACAACTGTAAAAGAACTTAATCTAACTACATGTTAGAGTAGAGGACCTGTGACTGGTTGTTGTCATCAGTGTGTAACATCCCTGGGGTGACAGGTTCTCTCATTCCTCTGAGTGTTCATGCATATTGACAAGGATGCTGCCTGCCAAAAATGACAATACTGTACAGTATTTCTTTAGCTGTATCTCGCCTTCTAGACTGCTATATGCCACAGGATAGTCTGCTAACCCAGACTCTTTTTCACAAGTAGATCCTACACCAGCTGCGTTCTTTGAGGTCCTTAAGAACCAGGGTCCTTCCCTGGAAAACTAAATTTTTTTTTCTGATATGAGTGAAGGGACATCAAGGGAGTGAAGTCATGCATAACAAGGCTTGGCCTATTATAAGGCTAATCTATAAGGCTCTTTCTTTATTCTTTCTATCCTCAGCATAAGACCAGATTAGAAATAGCAACAAAAGATTTTGGTTTCCTGATGGACTGAAGTAGGCTGGAGGGACAATGGAATTGGCCATTGCAATTTCAACATTGGCATCTATTCTAAGCTTGAGTACCATACACTGCTGCAAGCAGAGTGTAAAAATGACAGCATATCTATGTATCAAATCTAGTCCTGCAGTAGAAACACTGGTATTATTTGCAAAGTGGTTAATCATTTATAATTCTTCTATTTGAGGAAATGGCCAATAGTATTAGCCATGCAAGCCTCTGTGGGCTAATGTAATTAGTCTTACGCATTTTAAGACCAGATAGAATGGTATTAGAGAGAATGGAGGACTATTTTAATTGGATGATGGCAAAATCCCTCTAAGCACTATGGCAGTCTCCTGTGTTCAAAATCCTTTAAAAAGTTCACAGATTCCAATTGTTTTCTGCAGTAACAGTATTTCTATCTAAATTATATTAAACGTGTCAGCTCATTTCCAGAGTAAAAATGATAAAAGCACATTCAAATTCTGCAAAGCTGATCACTTTAAAGAAAAATATAAGATAATTAAAAGCTGTTACAACTGACAATACAACACTGCAGCTTCAAAATTCTCCCCTAATTACAGCTGCTAACTTTTAATAGCAACTGTAACAGTGAGTCAGATTTGGCATTACAATAGCATTCCAACCTCTTCTTTGGGAGAAAGGCTCTTGGGAAAATACAATCACAAGGTAAGCATATCCAGCCAAGACCACTGCAGGTCTTGAAAAGCCAGTGATTGCTTTCATTTTTATTCTTGTTGAGAAATCTAGATTAGTTCCCCTTTGTTTGAATGCAGTCTTTTTAACAAGGTCAAATGTAACCAGGTGGAGCTCATTCCCTGAAAACATAAAGGGGTCTTAAAGGGAGTGGGCACTGCTCCTTGAAAAGACCTTCTTCTGTAGGTAATTTCTGAGACAAGCATTGGGCTGATATAAATAGCTTTATACCATTCCTGTTCTTGTAAAGTATTTGCATGACAGGGCATTCTGAAGCATACTGTACTTCTTGGTTTGGTATTAATTAACCTTTCCTTAGTTTAGTATTAATGTGTTATAGAAGGCAGAGAAATTCTGAACTGCTATAACTTAAAAGCAGTGGATGTTTTTGCCCTCCAAGAATATAGCGTCTTCATTATCTTTAACAGGGATTAAAGGGGGGAAGAAACTGAAAATTAGAGCCAGTTAGGCAGTTAGGGTTTTTTTCTCAGCTGTACAAGAGGAGCTGTTGACTCCTGATCTTCCAGTCAGCCTGACTGAAGATTGGGCCAGCATGTGTCTCCTTTAAGCTTGTGCAATTGGCATTTCTTTCTACAAAAGGAGGATACAAAAGCGGAAAGGTCTGAATTCCTTATCAGCATAAACCGAGAAAGTTTGCATGATGGACACTTTGTCCAGAGACTGGGAAGACTTTATAGGTCCTGTGCTTTATATGTTAACCTGCAGCTTTCAAGTCTTAAGGCTACACATCTTTATCCTCTAAGGTCACTTACTAACCCTCATGTGAATTTAGGGGTATGTACTGTATCTGACAATCCTTAAACCAAAGTCTTTTTAAGCCAAATCAGTTTCAGTGATTTTTATCCATCACTGAGAATTTGCTTATATGGAGAATTAGTTCCATCAGATTGTATTGGTGATTCAGTGCACGGAGAAATTGCAAAATATCTTATGAAAAAGAAAACACACAAAATTTAATCACTGGTCTACTGTACCAAAATGAATGCTAAGATCAATACAGTGTTAGAATAAAAACTGAAACAAATTCTTTTCTCAGATAGTCAGTGGTTTAGGTTTGTCAAATTAATGGGCAATTCTTTGTAGACTTCATGGCTTATGCTGTCTGTTTCTCGCATTAAACAAAATTACTATTAAATAATTCTTTCTGAGGAAATCTTTTGGCTTAAAGCTAATGCCAACATTCAGGTATGGAAGATTTATTTCTGTTGAGTTTGACCTGCTACACATCCAAGCAGAAGGAAGAGGAGCATAATGCTCCTGTTTTCTGTGTCTAAAGTATCTTCTGATTTGTGGTATTTCTTAATTCCCAAAGAGTGATACACAATCTATTTTGAGAAAGTGTGGAACAGAACAGTGAGAAAATACGGAGTGTTGACTTACCATCCCTTAATAAAAATATTCCTTAAGATCCAGCTACTTGTAAAATCCATATCTATGTCACTGAATAGCTACTAAGAGCTGCCCCCAGGACAGAGTTTTGAAAGGAACCACCATCCTGTTCCTATAGTAGGACATCAAGACATCAGTTAGATATCATGTATCACAAGGGTCTGATCCAAGGGTCTGCAACAAGACAGTTTCTGTGCAGCCATCTTGCGGCATTTCTCATTACATTATAATTATTTTAAAATATGCGGCCATCATGGAATGAACTATGTAGAGCAATTAAAACAGACCATACATTGTTGCCGTCTCCTATGAAATTTTCAGAGGACTTAAATGTGAAACTCTTTCAAGGCTACTCTTGGCCTGACTATACCCCATATAGATCTCACTTATCTCCCTGTCTAATTGGGTAGTAATCAGCTATCCTGAACCTATGACATTCACTCCAAAGTGATCATGGGGAGGAAAAACATTGTCAGTGTTGTTTCAGGTCTCATCTAGTTTTAAAAGTAATTGAAGAGGAACATTTCATTCCATTTAAAGTATCCCAAGAGTAGAAGTTAGTGGAAAAGAACTTCTCAGAGCAAATGAGGAAGGTTCTAAAAGAAAAATACCCAAGGGATCATATCTCAGACACAAATATTTTTTTAAATTACAGGTGCTCATAATTACTTGTAAGGGAGAAAACTAATTATGGCAGTCTTCAGGGAGTTTAAACATGGTAAATACTGAGAGAAAGCAGCCTGGGTTTTTGAAAGCTATTTGTATACATTGATTACACTTTCAGTCCTTGCCGGTATGTAAGCAAGTCTCTTTTATTTATTTATTTATTTATTTACTTTGTTGTTACACATAAATGTTTTTATTTATGTTAAATAATGAGAAATAAACCTCAGTTCTTTCTGAATTTCCTGCTTTTAAAGTTTTAAAAGGTTTTATTCTTATAAACAGAGAATATTCCCGTGCTCTCTAAATGAACGCATGAAGTCTTCTGTTCATCAACAAAAAAAAGCTGTCTGAATGTATTCTGTATTGCCAGTATATATTTAAGCCATGGTAGGAAAATATAATTCATATATTTATTCAATGTAATTGAATGTGTTCTTGTACTGAGACAAATAATAAAGATTGAAATATTTTTCATATATAACTATGGAAAATTGCTGTTGTACTAGAACACACCATATGATAATAGATACAGCTGTGGCTTAAAAGATCACATTCAAACATTTAGAACAGCTAAATATGTTCTGAATAAGGCTTTTGCGTATGTCCTAGCTACTGGTATCTTCTATATATGATGTATTGAATCATTGTTCAGACTCAAATTACCACAACCCCAAAGAAAATGTGTACAAGCTACAAGCCATGTGTCCCTTTCTACGTGTCAACTATGTTGGCAAAATAAGGAGCAGAGAAGAAAAAAACTCAGTTTTATTTTATATTACTTAGCTAGTAGATTACTACTGCACGTCTTGATTCATCCGTAAGTTCCAGAGTTAATCACAATAAATTAGAATTAAGTATGCTTTTTACACAATAAGCTATGACTACTCAGCACTGTGGATTATCATATATGGTTTCCGGTTGCATGTCATTCAGACAGGATGCTATGAGCTTTAAAAATCTCCTCTTCCACTGACTTGAATAAAACAGAAAGGATGGAAAAACTGAATGAAAGAAAATAAACATTTTTCCTGTTAGAGAAAAATAGCATCCCCCTTCTTCCAATATTCATCCTGGTTTTTATACAAATATATTTTAAATAAACCAAACCAAAGCGTACCTCAGTATATTCCCAATAAAGCCAATGGCATAGAGATACAATTAATTTTAAAGAATAGTACAGCCATGTACTGTATTATTTTGATTTGTATTGACCTTCCATTGACTTGGACAAGACTTTCATTGCACTGGTTCGACTGGAGTCAATGTTAATTTTAACATTGTGAGAGATTTCCTGTTACAGTATTTCTGATCTTGTACCAGTCCAAAATACTTGCATAGCAAAAATTCTGTTGTATAGAAGGCATAAATTGTCTCTAATATTATGGCATTACAAATGTTGTCCCCTGTACGTTAACTTGGATGACAATGAGTAACTTTACTTGCTGTAGTGATTACTCATGGACTCAGTACATGTGTTACGTGGCTTTAAAACACAGCACCTTGGAAGTAAAATTCCGTGAGTGAACAATTTATGATCTTTTTTGTTATCAGCTTTTTCCTTGGTACACCAAATTAAGTGATTGGTTAGGTCTAATTCTAATATTATTTTTTGTATACTTTCCACTTAGATCTAGATTTGTTTGAATTTGTAACAAGCAGCCTCATTATCTATTCCACCTAGGTCCCAGTGACAAATTCTTAAATGAACAATCAGTAATTAATTACCAGAAGATAGCTACACCTCACTGAATGTGTTAAAATGTGTCTAGTTGCACGAGTATGTTAATTAAGAGATTCCTGTATATTATTTGATGCGTTATAGCAGTCTAGAAGTGATATTCAATCAAGATCCTGAGGGGACAAAGGAAGGCAAGTAGCAGTGTACAGACCCTGGACTTTAAGAGGACAGACTTCAGTTTAGACAGGGATTTCTTTAGGGTGGGTGAGATCCTGTGTGAGGCAGCTCTGAAAGGAAAAGGAGCTCAAGAGAGCTGGCAGACCTTTAAGGGCAACCTTCTGCAAGCAGAATACTTCATTCTGATAACCCAGGAAAATAAGCAGACATACCAGGAGACCTGCTTGATTTCACAGGGAACTCATGACTGAGCTCCAGTACGAAAAGGACATACAGGACATGAAAGTGAAGACATAAATAAAAACTTTGCCTCTCTCCCTTCATCTTTAGGGAAAAGGTATTTGTGCCTAAAGACACAAGGTTCAAGGAGGAAAGGAACTACTGGCATGTAAAAAATCCCACGAGGACGAAGCCAGGCCTTTTACTGAGGTGCACAGTGAGACAACGAGCCAGGCTCATAAAGTGAAATGGGGAAGGTTCTGACTGGATATTGTGACCAAAAAAAAGCTCTTGGGATAATTAAGCATTGGAGCAGGTTGCCCAGAGAGGTTGTGGAATCTCTCTCTGTGAAGGTTAAGACTTGACTGGACAAAGCCTAAAGCAACCAGATCTGAATTCAGTGCTGATATTGCTCTGAGCAGGAGAAGATTGGACTAGAAACTCCCAAGGTTCCTTCCTACGTGAATTATTCTATGATTCTATAAAAATTTAATCATGAGGATAGGAAACAGGTGTAAGTATGAGCTTGATTTGTGGAATGCAGTACTTCCATTTCTTTAATCTTGTGCCAGGGTAAAGATATAAAAAAAACCTTCACAGCTATTACATTTGTGTCAGGTCAAGAAGTCTGTGTCAATTTTTTAATATCAGCCAAAGATTACCAAAGACAAAAACTTGATGAGCATTTTGCATAATTGAAAAGGAAAAAAATTGTTTCTTCAGAACTATTTTAAATAATTCTTCACAGTACCAGGCTTGTTGGGCATGTTTTTCCTTTCTGCCAATGAAAATGATTTGAACCATGAAAAGAGGTTCACCTTAATGCCAAATACTGACTCAAGGGAAAAAAAGGAAGTATTCTGTATGTATTACAGATTCATTAAACTATTCAGCACCCCTTGAAAACTGGAAAATTACCTAGCAAATGGAAAAAAAATAATTCTCACATGACATAAATAGCACTTAATACCATAGTGAAGCACACCATTTTACGTACAGGAACAATCTTTCAGTTCCAACAGTATGTGTTTTCATTGAGAGAAAGTATTCATCCTCACCATCGAGTAAGTTAATGGCTGCATAAAACAAATACTTTCCACATCTTCCAGATTTAAAAATGACTGATTCAAAGCCAGAATTCACAGAACTGCTTTATATGAATTTCTGCTTTCTCTGATGCAAATATATATCAATTCCCTAGCCTTATTACTAGTTCTTTGAGGAATATTTATATGAACCCTCAAAAACAATGAAAATTTCCAGCTGTTATGGCTGTGCGGCTTACATGCTGCAGGGCTTGCAGACATACAGCTAGAGGACTCTGTTATGTCCAGCTGATTACTGTCACTGCTGTTCCATAATGATAATCTTAGGAAATCATATTTGTGTTCTGTGTATCTGAAAAACTTAAAGTTTTTCCATTGAGGAATGACAAAATCATTGTACAAAGAAACTGTAACAAAGTGGAATAAGTATATCGCCTTTAAAGATGGAATTAAATATGGATCAGGCACAAGTATCTGGTTTCCAAAAAAACCTCTCAAATCATAAGCAATGTTCTAAGTAGTGATAAATTCAGATTTATTTTTAAAGTTGTATTTGTGTAGTCATGAACATTTTGTAGTTTCCCTTGATAAATGGATTACCATCCCACAATTTCTCATAAATGTTAGTTAATTTATGTTAAAAGATTAAATGTGGTAGATAACTGAAATTGATACACGTTTTGTCCAAATATATTTCCAAAGAAAACAAAACAAAAAGATTTTAAATGCATTTCAGTTTCGTGGCTACAAACTTTTTAAATGGATGGAATGTATAAAGAATGCCATATCTCTAGTCAGAAGTTAGAAGTACCTCAGAAAAATTCCTTGTGCTACAGAATGAAAAAAGGAGACAGAAAATACATTTTTCCCCCAAACTTATCAGAAATTATAGCCAGTAGGCGGTTGTGCTTTAACTTTAAAAAACACGCCTGAACTTTATGACTTTCTGCCTTTACCTTCCAGCAAGGTTTATTTTTGGTTCCTTTCCAACTGAAAAATGGACTATGAGATTCTCTTCAGGTTTAAAATAATTAGTAAACCCTTAGAATACTCATTATAAATAGATCAAAGCTTCAACCGAACTTCAATACAAAGGCAAGCCTTTTAGATCAAACTTGAACTACCACCCATCCCACATATGTCCTGCTGATATCTTACTTTGGGTTCTGTTAAATTATTAACACCAAAATACTGAATAATTCATTATTTAAAGAAAAATAATAAGAAACTTCATTTATACAACTTTTATACTGATTACATTTTCTCTTCTTTCCTTTTTAATCTGGAGTGCTTTTTTGCTGTAAATTTAATGGCTCGATCCCTCATTTATACGTGAAACAAAACTAAAGGTAATTAGGAAGTCAAGGAAATGCAAGCAGGAGGCATTAGGCATTTAGGCATTAATTGAAAAGGCAAAAATAAAGATGTTTGTAATGATCACACTCTTTTACTCTGCCAACAAGTACCTAGAATTCTTGACGACACTCCTAGATGTCCACTTGCCAGGGCAATTCAGAATTAATTTAATCAGGTCTACTAATGTGTCACGTAAGAGTAATAGACAAAAGTGCCCCTAGATGTTACTGTTACCTACAATATCCAGTTGGATCTGAACAATAATATAAAAGAAGCTATACTAGGAATCTGAATTCTGGAAAGAACTATATAGCTTTTTATGTATCAGAAGGTTCTCTTCTGTGCAGAGTCTGTAGTTTGTCTGAATGGAAAAGGGCCAATAACAACTGTAGGCAAAATATTTTGCCAAACAATTTCAAAAATACATCAAGGCTGAATAGAGCGCAAAGAATGCAAAAGTAGCAAAATATTTGAATCTCTGTGCCTTTAAAATTTATGAAAAATATGTGATATCTGAAGCATGATATTTAATGAAAACTAGCTTAAATTTATAAAACTAATAGCAAAAAGGTATTGTTATCAGTCAGCTGGCAACTGCAACTGATGGCACATTCCTTCATGATCTCTTTACCAGAAACATTTCAGTATTCACACAGGTACACTCACCCTGCCTTATGTCTGGCTTGTGTGCTTAGGACTTATAAATCAGAGCAACCCCTTTGATACGAAAGTAACAAACACATTTAACAAGTTCATAAAAGAAAATGCCCTTTCACAAGGCATCAGTTCAAATTATCACCCTATGTAAAAAAATAGGATCACTCTGCATAAAAATGACAGCACTGCAAGTGCCTCATCCTTTACCCACAAAAATAGTGTGCTGAATCACTGGTACTACAAGGTGGAACATAAATTCACACATTTTCTAAAAATTTCTGTGAATTTATTGGGTAGGTTTCAGGCAATTTCTGACTTGTGCATTGCCAATGTGAAAGAAGCCAGTAAAACCAAAGTCCCGTTTTGCCAATATTTTCTTTGGACTTGGAGATATCTATAGGTATAAAGGGCAAATTTTGCACTAAAATGTAATATCATCTTCCAGATTATTTTTTTTTCTGATAGGTTTTTTTTTCCTTTCCAAATTGCTAAGGCTGTAATAATACAGAATAATGAAACGCATAGTAATTCTTTTCATGTCAGGACCAGAAAAAGCACAGAAAGCACATATCTATTTTCACTTCCTACCTTTTAGACGGGAATAAAATTATTCATTACACTCACTTTATATTCCTAGAGTCTTCAGGCCAGGATAATGTATATATGTTTGTACATCACCTTCAGCAATCAATCTTGATGAGAACTTTTCGATTCTCTATACTATAAACTCTAAACATCAAACAACTTTCACTTCCCAACGTCTTATTTAACTCCAGTATTATTTATGTCAGAGAGAATATTTGCTATGCGGAGAGTCATTACTATCAGAAATAAAAAGAAATAATTAACATAATTTAAAAATAGAGGTTATAGATTTGTCTAAAAAAAAATAAAAGAAAATTTTAGAAATATTTCTTTCCTCCTCATTTATTGTTTTTTGTAGTTCCTAAAGAAATGTTTACAGTGACTCCACAGGACTGAAAACTTAGAAATAATATGAAGAGAAGAACATGCAGTGAGCAACATAGATTCTTCTAATTCTCCCAGAAAAAAAAAAAAAAATACAGCCATTCATGTTCCAGAACTGTAGTCTCAGTAACTGTTTCTCAGTATTCTTCCGGTTTTATTCCTTCTGCACTTGCTTGAATTCACCATATAGATTTAAACAGCTGCGCTGTGTATAGTGCACAGTATATTACTGTATAGCAGCTCAGACTAAATAAGCAGATCTTTCTTTGAGCTTTTCTTCACCACCAGACTAAGATGCCTCTATTAATTCAAGTCCTCTGGTATAATGTATCTGGAAAAATGAGGCACCAAATGTTTGCCACAAGTTAGAGAGCACTGATGAAACTTGAAATAAATCATTCTTTTCTGCTACCCTAGAAACAGAAAATGAAGCGAGGTTCTGGGACATTTTGCAGTTGGGTGGGTTGAAGTTGCAAAGTATTTTAATTTCAATAGGAATGGGAATTTTTGCTACATCACACTTATGCAACTGAGGCCATATTCAGATTAACTGATAGTTTTAACAGAAGGTGTAACTCCTTAAATTGAAGAGTAGCCTTGTTATCCAAATGGTTACATTTTATTTAGGAAACATGATACTAATTTTAGTTGATACTCATGCAATTAATCTACTTTATACACATTCACATGTATTCACATTCTTATTAAAGGTGCTTTTTCTATAGAAAAATAAAATGTAAAAAATATTCAGCAGGTGAAGCAGAAGTCAAACCAAAAAGTATTTCCTCTGAGACATGAATAACTCCTGGATTCTTACCCAACTCTAGCTTTCAAACCAGCTTCATACAAACCTTGCAGTCAATTTAAACATACAAGAGTGTATTGCACATGCCTCTCATTAGCATTAACTGACAATTGAAAAGCAAGATACAGTTTTCTTATTTCTCATAAAACATTGGGAATTTAATCACTCTTCCAGGATGAAAGATTTGTAGGTAATTCTTCCAGTAATCTTAATGGGAATTCCATGCATAAAAGTGTGCATGAATATCAAGTTCTAAGAATATAGATTTTTCGTTTAAAAGTTTCTCATTTCCTTTTCTATGTGCATGCAAATCAGCATGGTTAAGCATCAATTGGAAAGGAATTTAGAGAGATTACTTTGTTAGTGGCATATAAAAGGATATTCACATGATAACACGGAAATCAGGCAGCACTGTGGAAGTCAGAGCTTTCCAGGGTCTGTTAAACTAACAAATGTGATTTCTCTTCTCTTTGATTTCCTTTGTAAGGAATACAAGATCATAACTTGGCTTATTGGCTTGTGTGCTTGCTGAAACTGGATTGCACACTGGTTGCCAATTCTACTACTTAGAAATGGTCTGTCACATACTCCACTTCTAGGATCTCAGTACTCAGTGCTGCGTACTCGTATTCTGTGTTTTTCCTTACGTAACTTTCATCACAAAGTATTACAATTCACTGCAGTCATACATTCAAGCAACAGTTCATTCTAAACTTCAGGTAATAGCCTTCTGGAAGTTAATGTTATACTAATTAACATTAAAGACAGTTTAATTTCATATTTCACCAGGATGTAATTCCATTTAAGTCAGTGTTAAGTACACTGATATAAAAAGAGCATAAATGGAAGGACAAGGAGACTATGTGTGTTCATATCAAACTTCATTTTCAGAGTACCAAAATGTATGTAAAATGATGTTACTTGTCCAGAAAAAACTCTCTTTGAGAGTGCCAGGCAAGTTGATATACAAATATTTTTATGAACCTTTACTTTTTTTTTTTATTTGCTGTCCTTTGTTTGGTATTACCATTGCTGAATTCTTGTTGGTTTTATGCTGGTTTTGGTAGTTCAGTTACTGATGCCTGTAACTGACATGTTTCTTCTAGGCAGCAGCAAAAGCAGTACTTTATAGGAGCCCTTTTAGATAATTTTGGATAATTTCCTTCCTCCTTTCTATTTTTGGAAACATATTTAGGTGAAAGGAACAGACACTGAAAAAAACGGAAACAAACAATGTAAAAAAAACACTGAAGCAAATTAATGTTTGTAACACGAAAAGAATCTATACCATTTTCTCCATCAACTTCACATTATAATTGCAATGAAGACTCCATTGCAGGTATTCGTGGCACTTAATAGCCAGATGAGTTCTCTTGATTACTGCAAGCTAGCAGTTTCTTTCAGTCTGTCATTAATCCCTGAAATACTTTATGCTCAATCACTGTTGCTTAAATAACGTTCATTTTGATTGAATGGCCATATTGTGCCGTGTTGTTGAAGGCCCACAGGTGCTGATGTGTGACTTAAGATTCTGGTTTTCAACAGTTTTCCTTGTCTCCCATTTAATTTTATCAATTGCTGACTTTTGTTGTTGTCTTTCTTTTAAACAAACCTGTTTTCAGGTAGAAGTGCCTAGAGAGGGAAATTTGACTCTCACATTTGAAAATAAAACTGATTTTAAAAAGAAATCTTTCTCATATATGTGTAGGTATGTATCTATAGATTAGACAAAGACAATTGGAATCCATTAATATAGACATTTACAACAAGATGTAGACTCAGTTTTAACTAAAATGGCAACAATACAGCTATTAAAAGAGTGAAGCTAACGCAGGTGCACTTGCATATAGCATCACAAGCAATACCAAGAGTCTGTTAATAATTCACATTTTCACTGTCTATGAGAGTCTGTTCACCTCACAAGAAATGTGTAGTGTAGCTAACCTCAAATAGCTCAGCACTAAATACCTGCATCTAAGAGTTTAAAGTTGAAAGAACAAAGCAATGTACCACTATGGGAATCTGCTGGAGTTTTGAAATCTTCAGTAGTTCATCAATTCTTTGCTGGCAAGAGGAATTTTTTTATTTATCTACTTGGGAAGGGGAAAATAAACAATAGAAGTTCTGAGGTGTGTGAGAAAATTATTTGCAACAGAATCTTACCCCTTTCCCACAGACTTTGTAAGATTTAAGTAGTCTGTAAGTACATACATGAAATGGACTATATAGTGAGGTGTTTGCAGTAGCAAGGTTCAAGCTTGCTAAGACTTACAGGATGTCTTCTAGTCTTCACATACTCATTTTAGGAGTAAGACTAGATGTGATAAATAATACCATTAGTAAGAACTATAGCAGTCTCTCAAAATTTTAACAGTCATATTCAATCTACACATCATTTAGTGCACATCCTGGTTTATGCAGCAGGCAGAGAAGCATGTGACCAGGCATGGAAGAGAATTATTTGAACCTGATCAGCTGAATTTTAGCAGGATGGCTGTACGTTCGATTTTGCACATTTTTACATTTATTGTTAGTACTAGCATTTTACATTCTGCTGTAAAGCTATTTAGAGCTCAAGCTAAGATCTTTGCAATGAGTGAAAGATATACACTACTATTTCCAAAATAGTAAATATTTATGGGACATGGATAAGAGTCATGCTTTAGGATTTGGTAGCCTAAACCCTTGGATATTTTTACAGTTGGCAGCAAATTCTTGATTAAGGTTCTCAAAGCTTTAATCACCAGATAAGTAAGATGATTCAGATGCGTATGCAAGATAGGTAGCAAATAATATACTGCTAGTAAAAGTTGCATCCTATGGTACCCTACACCTACGGTAGAGTAGCACCCAGCAAAGAAGTTCATTATCACAATAGGGAAGCTGAAACTCACGTGTCGTTCACAAAAAAACCCAAAGCACTGCAGCAGAGCGGTAAAAATACCAATGATTAAGATACACCAACGTAGAATGACAGAATATTGCACAGTTTGCTTACTCTGGATTTGTTTCCTTTTTAGTCACAGTCCAACATTTTATTCTACAATAAAACTAAGTTTAACAACCTTACAAGTAACAGATAACCAACAGCATTCTGCTTAGTTCCCCACTGTGACTTCATAGGAAGTCACAGAATCGTTCATGTTGGAAGGGTCCCTGAAAGGGCTGTAGTCCAATCTCCTGCACTGATAAGTGTCAGTGCTGAATTCAGACCAGACTGCTACAGGATTTGGCCAGTTGGATCTTGAAAACCTCTAAGGACAGAGATTTTACAGTGTCTCTGGGCAAGCTGCTTCACTGTCTTTATGACAGTGGCAAATATACACTCCAAAAGTGAATAGAAATTACTTACATTAAAATTTGAGTATTGTTTTGAGCAATTTGTTGGGGTTTTCTCCCCTGTTAGGGGGTCAAAGACTCATTTACTCTATTGCACATACATGTTTCAGAACCACACAGTCATGCTGGTAACTAGTAGTTGAGAACAGTGATCACCAAAAAAGATTGTTAGTGATGACACATGGGTGACACTTACGCAATCATTATATTGGTCGCCAGGTTGAACAACAATCTGTGTGCATACTTAATATGCAGACACCTTATAAATAGCTAATAAATGATTAAATGAAATTGCTGTTTTCATAATGAATTAGTACAAGTTCTGTTGTACATAATGTTTGGAATATTTAAATGGTTTAACATACTCTGCAGCTGGCTGTTACAACACAGATCCATCACTTAAGTAATTTTAAATTGTTTATATGTGTCATTACAATATGCCAGAACTTGTATATTTTTTTTAAAAAAAATTGTAATTACTGGGGTCAAACCACAGACCAGTTCTCTGAAAAAAAACCAAACCCAGCAATGATTCCGACTTTGGTCAGAATGGAACAGAGCAGAAATGGGGGCTTGATTTGCATCACACTTGAATATAAACTGCAACAGCTGCTGCATTTGATCAAGATGAAATTTCTTTACTCAGATCTCATTCTGGGAAGCAAAATGTCATTTTTCCTAAATCGGCTGTGAAGCTGAGCCTGGTTACATAATGTACACTCTTCCCAAGTTTCCAGCATGCTGTATTTGCCCAAGAGAGACTTGGATCATATATAAATTTTGTTCTGAATCTCCAGCAATTCTCCCACAAATTTCCAGTGCCTATTGTTCAGTGCTACAGACCAATGCTGCAAACACCTGAAGGGTAAAGGGAAAATTTTTGCTGCTCCAAGATCAGTCTTTTCCAAGCTGAGGGACCCTCCCAAACGCATCTGTGCGATTTAGCTTCTGAACATTTTTAAACCTTGCACTAGGCATCGCTCCTCTTATTCCATGAAGAGGACATTATGGAAGATGGTAATCAAAATATATTTTCCGTATTTCATATTGAATCTGTGAGCAAAATGCATGCATCTATGTTCTGTTGCAATCAATCTGTCAAAATCTGCACAGAACACAAGATACTGTATTCTCTGGAAATGTATGTCATATGCTATCTGAACAAACAGATGAAAAAAAGTGAAACAACACTGGTCTTATCAGGTGAGGTAGTATTTATGTCATAGTGATAATTGACACACTAATCAGAACTGTAAAAACCCTTAAACTAAAGAAAAGAATAAACTGTCTCTTAACATCATACTAAAAATCTTATCTTTGTAGAAAAGCTCTGTAACTATCAAAAAAGTATCACTGGCAGTCCAAGGCAGTCCCTACATAAAGCAATAGTTTATACAACAGCTAACAGAGCAATTTCTAATGAAAATACATGCATAGAATTAAATGGCATCCTACAACTCTGTGGAGAGCAACATGCATATAGTATATATGGTATTCTTTTTCAAGGTGCACTGAACTATAACAAATGGGCATTATTTTACATAGATACAATTTCATACACAAATTGCCATCACTCTGGTTCATCAGCCATTATTAGAATGAGACAAGTTTACTTAGGGTTGAGTCGAGTCTCTGTAAATTTTATACCCATCTCCCCCTTTCCACAGTTGCATCACATTTTGCCTGAAAATAAGCTAGAAGGGCAGTGTCTTCTGTTCTGCTAAAACTTGCATCTCATTTCCCTTCAGCAAATTTCCACACCAGTCACAGGAGACCATTTATCTTATAGTCCCCTTGCCACTTTTAAAATAAAGACATACCGACAAAAAATACATGACTATTCAGTGAGCTGAATATTGAAGAAACTGTACACTTCTATTAAAAACAAGTCCCTTTTATTGAATTACCATTCACTCCCTTTACATAAATGAAATTGAATGGGTGTAAGCTAGGGTAACCTTTCTGGAAGATCCTAAACCGTAGGATTCATATCGTATAAAACTGCAAACAAGTCATATAGCTATAGAACAAGCCTTTGTTCTTAAGGCATATTGGTGTCATTGGGTAGGATTTTGTAGACTTTAAGCCTCTCAAGGAGAATTTTTACCAAAATCACTTCCCCCTTTGAATTCTATGCACAGCAAATACTGTGAGGGGTACACATCTGCACCCCTCACATAACTTTTCTCTACAGTACAAACCCAGTAGTCTTCTCTTAGAATAACTACTGCTATCTTATGCTTTGGTAAAAGTATCCCATTTGTCCCAAAACACCAATAAATCCTTTGATGTTGCCATAAGCAGACCATTAGTCAAAACCAGACTGAATCGTAACATCAGCTTCCCCAAAAACTTAGTTTCAAAGAAGTTATTTGACTACTTCTGTGGCTCCTCTGTTCAGCTATTCAGTTTGAAGCTATTTAACTGCACTTTTGCTTTTGCCTGTTAAGCACTCTCCATTAGAACCATCAATTTTATCTGAACATTTTAGCATTTTCCTTCAGCACTTGGGTGCTTCTCCATGAGAATTTAATGTTTTGCCTTGGTTCTTGTTCTCTGCTAGCTTGGCAAAACATCTCAGGCTTTTTGATATTTTTCGCAGTACTTCAGTGTCTTGCCTCAAAGCTTCTCTTTAGTGCAAGGCTCCAATGACATAGTTTCTTTTGAACACTTTCTCTTCATCCTGGCACTTTTCCTTAGTATTGCAGCATATTCATCTCAGTACTTTGGTGTTCCAACCATCTACTTCTACAACCATGTCTTCACGTCTATGAAATTTTCCTCTAGGACTCTGCTCTAATTCTTTCCTACATAGGTGGTTCTTTTCAGCTCCACTGTGAATTTACCAGGCTTAAGGGAGAGTCTGACATATCTTAGACAGTGGCATAACACAGTGCTTCTAGTTAACACAATGCACTCTCCTCCATCCCTCCTCCCCACCCAAAATAAAATGAGCAAAAATTAATTAATGAGTGATCATCAGCTCCTGACATAGAAAGTTAATGCAGTGAGGTTTGCCCAGTTTGTTTTCTTTTTCTTATTCTGACACATCAGAAGCTCCTGGGAAGAAATGGTTGTGAGAATTTTCTTGCTTCTGGCTGGGTAGTCTGTTCGAGTGGTACTATCACCAGTACTGCTGGTGTAGTACTGTTGTTACTACTATTACTATTTTGCCTACGTGGAACATTTTCACTCTTCTTTAGATCAAATCATACAATGTTTTGCTGCATTTTCAGTCAGAAAACACTAATAGGAGAATGACATCAAGCTTCAGTTCTTTCCCAGTATATCTGAGTCTAACGTGTCTTAGTGTTGCTGCTTTCTTTTGGAAAGAAATAATAATGTAGAATTCTAAATTTCAATATAATAACTCTTCCTGGATCAGTGTCAAGTTCATTCTGATTGTTTCATGACAAAAATATACTAATAATCCTAATAAGGATTTATTTACCAATCTTTTTCCAAAGTTGACCACTTCACTGAACAATACATGCAAAAGTTACTATTATAGACATTCTCAAAAGCAAACCAAGCAGCTCTTAAACACTGAAACTATTTTGTTTCATTAAATATACTAATGTCAATTTTTATATAAGTCTGAAAACCAGAGATACTGTAACTTTGATTGACATGATAGATACAATCCATGTTTTCTGTAAGTCAGCACAGCTCAACAGACATCAATCTTGATATGCATTTATATAGTTGTAAAAAAGTCTTATACATATATGAATGTTTACACTAGATACTCTAAATATATTCAGCTCTCTTAACACTGAATTTATTTTTGTAGAAAAAAAATAATCCAAAATTACAGATTGCTTCCTATAAATAGTTCTTCAAAAAAACAGTGGCAGGTTTGAGTTTGTTTTTTTCCCCCATCTCAGTGATCTGTTTGTTAAGAGTTCTGTCAGTAACATGCTGGTGACTAAGATGAAAGAATTACATCAAGACCCCATCACAAGCCATGCAACTTTTAAATCTTACTTTTCAGGAAGTGCTGTGCAAGAGAAGGAAAAAAAACCAAACAAGCAATGAACAACAGTCTTATTACGAGTCCTCATCATGTCCTGAAAGCAGCAGGGTTTTGAGATAATGGCAACATGCAGCTATTTACAACTTGTTAACCTTAACACTGGGCTCCGAGAGCCAAACTGTCTGTGCACTAGCTGGCATTTTTCCTAAAATCTTGCAAGCCTTTATGAAGGGAATAGTCACAGGGTTTCAAATCATCTTTTGGAACCTATTGCTTTCATAACAAGAAATGTTCCTTTTAGGGCCTGTATCTGCGGAAAAGTAGGAGTCGGTGGGAGACGAACAGGCACAGAAACATAGTAGTGGATGGTGGATACATGAAATTTGGCAAAATGCTTTCCAGTCATCTAGAGAAATGACAGTCCAAATGTAAATTCATGTAAAAAGGAAGTGTAAAGGACATAAGCTCTAACACGTTGCAACACTGATACTTAAGACATACCCAGACACAATGCCACTAGAAACATGTCACAAGACCCTGCCATTAATCTTCCACTGACAGACTACATCACAAAAATGATTCGACATGAATGAGTACATTCCTTTACATTTTGTGGTATTTCAGTCCTAAGTTAGAGCAGACTTGATGTCCTTACTGTTGTCTTGATTTACCCTCACTGTCAGCCACAGTGTTTCAAATGCCATGACTGAAGTCTGCTCAAGAGGATTCTGCACATGGGTATTTCAGGTCAGAGATTAGTTTTACTGGGTCTGCTTGATGAAGAAGCTTGCTCAAAACCTGTACGCCCAATGTTTAGCTCAGGTCAAGGACATAAATTACGACTTTTAGACCACAGCATGTCCATGCATATACATAAGAAACACACACATATGCTTTTAATAGAAAAAGAAAAAAAAAAAAAAAAAGCACACACATACATATCTTTAAAAAAATATTCGGTGGCACCTCATCTTTACAAAATAATAAGAAAATTCAGCAGAAGTATCAATCCTCTTGGTATCACAGTGATTTTATCTTGGAGTCCTGAATATTTCCACTGTGACAATAAGACCAGATTCACAGTCATGTACTGAACTGGTAAAATCATGTTGTGAATGGCAGTGTCAGCTGAAAGACATACTATTCATAATGATGAGGCACGGTGAATACAGCAGTTTGTTATGCATATTATTTGCAAAGGGTGTGACCTCTTGGAAAGCTGAATGAATGCGAAACTACTGTTGTTATGTTCAACAGATGCGGTTAGGACACAGTTCACGTTTTGTTGTTATCCAAGTTTTCAGTACATTTGTGCTTCATTGAAGAGTTACACCAACAAAACAAAACTAATGCCAAAATTCATCCGAACTACAAACAAACTGTCTTCTTCATGGCAGATCTAGAGCTTTCTGCAGGAGCAGGAGATACTAACTACAAGAAAATTTTCAGAGAAATCTTACACAACCAATTTAAAAGTTTGAAGCAACAAATTTTGATTAATTAGTTTAGAAATACTTATCTGCATTTTATCTTTTAGCAGTATATTCAAAACTGTTCCCTTCACTGCATCTGTAACACTCCAGACAAAAAAAGCAAGGATTAAACAAACTGTTTCATCACAAATTATGAGTTTTTACTAGCATGCTGCTGGTTCAGTCAAGCTTGAGTGAGTAATCAAGGGTATGAAGTGCCTCGTGGAAAAGCAAGCCTTTTAGCAGTCCTGTGCTGTCACTTTTTGATTTACCAAAAAAAGTAACTCACCAGAGGATTGAGCTGGGTTTTTTTGAATTTATTTATTTAATCTACAGACCTTTTATTAATTCATTTTTATTTAATTTAGAAAATCAGATTTTCAACATAAAGCCCTCCAAGTTGATTAACTATGCAGTTAAGAGGTTTTTTTTCTTCCACTCTAATGCTTTTTCTAATCTAGAAATGAAGGAAATATTAGTCTCAGGCTTCTTCCCTTCAAATTCAGATCAATGCCGTCTTACCTATAAAATTCTCCAAACAAAATAGTGAAACTGCTTCTCATCATGCAAACAGACTTACTTTTAATTTTACTTTGTATTTCATTACATAATGCAGCAGTACAGACCATTTAAAGAGAAACAGCTTTTTGGTTTGTAATTCATCTTCAGGGTTTCTGTTTCATAAGAAGTGTACAGATAACTCACATTCATCTTCTCTTTAATGACTACTCCCAGTAGAATGTTTACAGCTTTTTTAACCTGTAAATCTGATGCATCTCTCAAGAGATTCATTAAAAACTTGAACAGGATTTTCTTCTTTTACAACAAACAATACTCTGGTAATACCTTCTAATAATGAACACATTCCAAGGGAAATTGAAAATCTGTGATTTCCCTATGGTTATACAGCCCATACATATTATCTGTGATGGTAACTATACATTTAAATTACACTATCTTGCCTAGCTATGATTGCAATGAAGTATCTTTTGAGAATTTTTTATGGTGATTCAAATAAGGGAAGAATCAGAACAACTGTCTGTGTTCCGAGTTTGTGGATACCATCCTATATTTGCATAACACTATTTTCTTGCAGTTGCACCAATGCAAAAACAAACAGAATCTGTTCATATATATGTGCCTTATTCAGAACATTTAATATGAAGTTTCTACAATGAACGCTTGTAGTATCTTAATAGAGACAGCATGGACTAGCACTAGAATAGTGTAAGTAGGTCACTTTATATCCAAAGCTGACCATGTATGGTTCTATGTCCTATTCCTGATCATCAGTCAAAGAATAGCTTTTGCTGAATTATCACCAGTTCACACTGGTTCACCAGGGCATTTCTTTTATTAAGATTTGTCTCAAAATAGCCCATCCCTGAATACAAGATGGACAAAAAGGCATTGGTAAATGTTCCCAGTCAATGGCAAAAATAGAAAACCTAAGTGGTAAAGAGTAACTGAAAACCAGCTCATCCCCTCCTCCACACCAGGAAAAAAAAAAAAAAAAAATAAAGGCAAAAATTATTTTCTGCTGGAGATGACTAATTATATTGACATTTTTATATTCAGCACCATCAGGGTTGGTCATCTCAAAGCAAGCCTAAGCCCCATGTCTAAAGTATGTGCTAACAAGCATAGAGTGCATGTTGCAGATCTCTTTCTACGGCATACACTTTTTCTCCAGAATATTCGCATATTTAGGAAATTCTACAACATACTGTAGATCAGCACTTTATTATTAAATTCCCTAGTGATGGAAAAAAGTCCCTACGTAGGGTACCTCCTGCAACTCAAGGAAACTTGATTTAGCTTCTTGGCCTACCAAAGTTTTCCCTGTATACCATCTGCTCTTTACATTTATTTAAAATCCACATCTGCAGGGTTCTGAAAATATCAGACTGAAAGTGTCTAATGGTACAAATGCAATACAGCCTTTTACACACACTCATTAAGATAAACAAATAATTAGGATAAGAAGCTTTCCTCGATGTAATCTGAAGGAAACAGTCCATCATTGTGGAACAACTATATTTAATGACCAAGCAAATCCAAATGAACTGCAAACAGAGGAGATTTATTGAAATATTTTACTAACACCTAAGTATTTTTCAAGGGAAAGAAAGTGTTCAAACAGCAGAAACAAAATAGACAGTGAAATGGTACAGCAAGAGTCAAAGATGGAAAATATTGAATGAGTACATTCACTATTCTGCTGAGCTTTCCGTTAAAATTGGCCCAAATAAACCAACACAAACCCATGGAAGTAATTTTTAACCTAAATTTCAGTTAAATTTAGCATATGCGGTATTATGATCCGTTTAGGCATTTTAAAAGCCTACCAATGACATCATGTTATACAGACAGCGTGGAAAATAAGTGAAAGTACCTGAAATGAAGAAATAGCCTAAGCGAGCTGTAACAACAACAAATCATGAAATGCTAGTGTAGAGTCGGGCACCTTCAGCACTACTTTCCAGTGCACAATTTTTGTTTCGACTGCCTGCTTTGACAAATAATTCCATGATGAAACAAAGAATCAATTAGAGCTTTTGTAACAGTAAAGATGCTTTTTAGAGAATTTGTAAGAACCTCGGCTTCATTTACTGTGGTCTTCTCTTATAGCTAGTGGAAGTACTTAAATTTCTGTCCATAAAAATATTGTCTATTCTCAGCCTTATCTTATTCTCCTATCCGCACAGCCCATGCATTGTTAAGTCCCTCTCTAGAAACTGCATTTCTTGCATTTTTGTAGGAAACCTGTCAATCAACCTCCAGACACTCTTGTAGTAAAGAGCACTAAACCATCGACATGAAGCATCAGCAGAACACTCTTCACAAATACAAACAAAATTACACCACCTAATGTGTCCACTCCAGAAAACCCTCAGGAAAAACTGAATTAACAAGTTTGTCTTACAGCTCTGAATGTCAACTAACTTAGGTCTTGCAGGACTAAGGGAAAAGAATCAGTCTCAGCTTTTCTTGCCCTCAGCTCAATTTATAAAACTGAGGCTTCTGCTTTCCAGTTGTTTTTTACAGAAGAACAAAAATGTACAGCAGGTCTTCCTCAGAAAGAGAAAGGAAACTAAAAAGTGTTTCATAGATCAAAAGCAGTACTTTAAACTGCATTCAGAACAGCTCTGTAGAAAGACAGTGAATAGACGACTTGTTCAAGTGGCAGCCTGTCTATATAACCTCAGTTCAAGGAGGCCTCCAAAATTACACCAGATAGCACACACTCAGACAGGAATAGCAAACAACGTTAAGATCCAAATCCAAGAACAAAAATAACAGCTCTCTTCTGTTCACTAGTAGGTTCCTCTTCCTGTCCCTGTTCCTCACTTCTTCACTACTCCTTGAACAACCAGAACAGCAAGGACATAGCAAGCTCCTGATGTTGAGAAAAAAAAAATCTCAATTAAGACAAAGCAAAAAGGTATGGCCTACATAGAGAAGTCAGTGTCTTTTTCATACAACCACAGAGAAGTTCAGACTGGAAGACACCTCTGGAGATGCTGACTAGCCAAACGTGCGTAAAGCTCCTAAGTTACATTCAGTTGCTTAGGGCCTTCGGTCAAGCTTTGAAAATTTCCAAGGATTCTTCTGAATTTTAAGTGAACATTTTTTGTAGTATGCAAAAAAGGAGAAACCACTTCAAGTATTTCTTTTGGTTTACTACTAAGATTATCTTATGTGCTTGCAGCTTCAAATAATTCACATTTTTTATCACTAGGAAACTCAGAGGAATACACAGTTTAGGTTTGGGAAAATAGAAAGTGGCAAAGGATCTAGTGCAAATAGCATGCATAACCCAGCCTAAAATCACACTGATATCAAGGACATCAGGCAATGCTTCATATTGACAGAAAAAGGTAACTACAGCTAGGGCTCCCATTTATAGGGTCCTTCATAAAACTGAGTAGGATCTCCAAAATCTGAGAAAGAACTTAGCTGTTGCCAACCCACAAAGGATTTGCCATGTTTCTCCCTCCAAAACAGCTATGGCTGAGGTTGTAAGAACTACATCAGTCAAAACTGTATGTATTAGAAGAAAAGGAAAGAGGAAAATCTGCTATAACTGTGGTTCACAAAATGATGGATGACATCCTTAATCTGTTCTTACAGATCACAAAATAGTCTATTAAAAATGATAATTCCCTCAGCGATCAGACTAAGAAATATCTGAGCATATCTAACTTTTGTGAGGCTCATCAGCAGGTATTGTACTGCTACAGGAACTTACTGAAGCTGTTTCCAAGAGTATTTTGAAATGTCATCATTTCAGCTTCACTGTCCCTTAGAGGTTCCCAACACTTTCTCTGTCTTCCCCATCAGACATATTTTAATGTCACAGTATTAGATATTTATTATATATACACATATACAGCATTTAAAGAGATGTCCTGACCGAGTTATCACTTTAATCACTGAAGCTTCCCAATTTTTTCAGAAAGTAGTTTCTGTTGATTGATTAATATCTCCATCAACCACCGTCTCGCAGTTCAGCAGATCAGCGAAGTGATGACTTCTGCTTCAGCAATGACTAAATCAAGACATAGATCCAATGCTCTGAAGTGACTGAATTTTCAGAATTTAGTTAATCTTGCAATAGCCATACTATACCACCTGCCAGCCTCATCTAAATCACTTACTCTAAACCTTTTTCCAATGATTTCTTTCAAGATTTTCTAGTGTTTATAATACAATAAAACCTAAATGTACTGTACCTGCCAAAATGAATTACATACAAGGAACTGAGACTGTACACATTTTTTGCAGACTGCTGTGGCACTATTTTTGATTCGGACATTTTTTTTTAAGTACTCATTTTTGTTAAGTGCAGTTCAACAAAAATACATTGATAGTAAGGGGACTCGTAACAAATGGCACTTATATGAAGCCAAGATTAAGCTTTCATCAAACTTAACAGGAAAGTATTCTGGGTTTTTATATTTTCCCATTGATGTTAAACAATAACCAAAACCTGAAACCTGCTTTAAGTTAGCAAGATTTAAAAAAAAAAAAAAAAAAAACAAAAAAACAACCAAACCAGCTACTGAATAAATTGTATAACACACTATATGAAGCTAAGCAGTCCCAAATAGCAATACTATTTCATTAATTAATATTATTTGGTCATTTAAAAATACCCTACACGGTGATTCCAAAAAGCACTAATCAAACACAGAACTGGATCCAAATTCAATTCACATTGTTAGAAACTTCTTACTGAATTTGAGCCGTGTAATGCAATACCATCACAAAAAAAGACTGTCCCTATCACAACAAATTTACTGGCATATTTACCTTTTTCTCCAACTTAATGGATAGTACAATGGATTTCAGGTTTAGTCCACCGTTCTATAATGAATAAAAATAAACAATTTTTATCATAAATTCAGGCAAATTTCAGCGAGTTCTTTCCTTTTTACTAAAATCTTCCTTCAGTGTTTTAACTCCTCTTTATTGTCTCAGTTTGTCTGATGGGATTTTATCGTTTAGATGAACAGAAAGTAAAGAAGGGTGTCTTTTTCTGACTGGAATTCATGCTTAGTGTGATTGTCTTAAAATATAACCCGGTCTTTTTCCAGTGCTGAAGGTTCAACTCAGTAACAGTTAGTTAACTGTACGGGCTGGTTGATGCTTAACCGTATCTGTTTGACAAGCCACAAAATACATAATGTTAAATAAGAAGTAACAGGCCCCAAACTCAACCCACATCATGATACTGTACAGCCTTACTATAATAGATTCATTTCTCTGACAGCTTTTCTAATTCTTCTGCTCCTCCTCCTCCTCTCTAAGTATTTAAAATGTTTGCATAAAATAAAGTTGATAAAAAGGACATAATCATTCTTTTAAAAAGTTTATTTTGTGCAACTCTGGTAAAGACTGCAAGTTCATAGTTTGCTTTTAGGTTTTTGGTACAATAATCATCCTTGAATTCCACTGTATTTTGAATATTGGATGTGACTTAGTTTAATGTTCCTTATATTTAAAGAAATGTAAGAAAACATGGATGAGGTACAACCTGTTACTATAAACAGTCTTTAACAAAAATGGTACTATTTTCAAAAACACTTAAAAGATTCCTGGAAGCAGACAAGCTTTAGGCTCTGTCAGAGTCCAGCTTACTTTGAAAATGAGACTTGTACACCCAAACTGTGCAAGCCCGTTTGAAAATATTGGTCCTGCCTCCGTTCCATGGTACAAATTATTAGTTTACTGCTTTTCAACTTTAATTAACAAAGTTAATTTAAAGATACATTGTTTTCAGAGAACCAAAAGAAACTGAGTTTCTGTATCATTGAAGACAAACATTAATTCTTTATTATTTTACACTTGTTTTCTCATTGTTGTAAAAAGGAGGCAGGGCTTATTACAAGATTTCACCTACATGTTATAATGACACTTCTATTTCTATTAGAAAGTATCCTTCCACTCTACAGTGTTATGCTCTAATAAACAATTCAGTCGAATTTTAAAAGTGAGAAAGAGTGGGCACCATGTAAATTCAATTTTTGTTGTTTTCAGGGATGGGAGAAGAAAGCAGGAATTTTCAAGTGCTTTCATTAAAACATGCTAAAGTGACACAGGCAACATCCAAACTCTTTAGAGAGTCATTGGGATTTAGTCACCAAGAACATCTCTTCCTCTAGCACACAAACTTCAGATTATTCGGTGATGCTCATGGCTCAATACGTACTACAGCCAGAAGATGTTACTGGTTCATTTCTCATCATAAGGCTCTCAACGTCTGACACGTCCTAACCTTATTCCTCAGTTAAGAAAACAACAGTTTCGGACCACACACACTAGTGATACATTTCTTTGACACAGACTATTAATGTCTTTGCTTTCTGACTCACATTCACTTTTTTTGAAGTGCTCAACTTTTTTTTTTTTTTTTTTTTTCTGATATGCCAAATGCCTTCTCCCCCCCTCCTCCCCCCGCTTTGTAGCTTGAAACACCTTGAGTTAATGTTCTGCGAACTCACCTCAAACATACTTTGTATTACGTTTTAGGGTACTTTTCAGAGCAGTTCTTGAAAATAATTTTCTTGTAGATAAAGCTAAACTGTGAAAGATATAAACTAACTGATATTTGACTGAATATATTGTCAAAAAATAAATAAGTATAACTGATGGCCTACAATTCTGTAGCCTTTTGAAGAGGTATTTTAAAGAAATTTTTTTTTGTTGATTTACAGTGTTCTCCTAGATGTATTCCCTTTTTAAAGAGCTTACATATGAAAAACGAGAGGGCAGGGAAGAATACGTGAATACCAAATATGTTACGATAGTTCCATTTTGTAGTCATCATTATTCCAGATTGATTATATACAATGAAAATACACTTATTTTCCAGTATCTAAGGACCCTTCTATAATTTCATTCCTCAGATTTAACTAATGCCATAAACAATTACACATGTACACATACGTGATTTTTTTCCTCAAGTTTATGGTAGATTCATAGACAATAAACTAGTAATACCTGCTACTTCAGCTGCTATTTGGCCAGAGGAAAAGACCATTCTCAATTATCTTAGAAAACTATAACAAACGAACTCGGACACCAAACCCCTTGATTTACTTTATATCCAGTTTTCTTTAATAAGTCATAAAATTACAGATCTCCGGAACATGAATTTTAAAAGGAATTCTCTGATAATTAGACACGAACGTACGCTTGTCTGACAAGCACTTAACTGATCTCCTGTAGTAGAGTCCCGATTTCAGGAAACTAATATGAAAGCCTTAGCTGGAATCCATTCGTTCTGGTAAAGCCTCACATGTGGACAACGCAGGAAGATGAACAGAAAATGAATTTTATGCATTTCATTCCCAATGTTCATCCCCCAAATTATTAGTGTTGCCTTGTATTCTAGATCTTAATTTACAACACATTGCCACGTACATTTTCCAAGGGTCAATTACATGACTGACAAAGTAAAGCCATTACTCCATTTAATGATAGCTTTATTTTCATGCCTTATATCTTGCATATATTTATAAATTACTGGCAGCAACTGTAATCTCAACAAACTACTACAGTCAGGTCCCAAATTATTTGAATCCAGAGTTATATACGCACATTATAGTTCCTATTAAGTCACCATTTAATGAAGTTTCAAAACACTAGAGTTCCTCTGCACCTTTCTTTAGGGAATGCTATGGCACACTCTTTGGCTATTTAACATTGACAAGTCAAGTCCAGATCTTTTGTCATAAACGTCACAGAAGTCCTAAGAAAATCTCTTTCCAATTTGTGAATCCTACCTGCACCTTGACATAAAGCTTCCTGTTGAAGCTACACTCCATTTCAGGAAGAAAACTACCAGCATACCTAAGTAAAACCAAGGATCCAGGTAACCGTTTGCCTGTCAGGACACACGGTTGCATACTTGTTTGTCAAAAGGCAGGAAGACACATATTTTTATAATTACAAAAGCAATCACAAAACCTGCATAAATGACTAAACATGGGTTTAAACCATGACTGCCATCAGCAGAGGTAAAATTCAGTTCCTCCTTACAGTCATGAAACTTCCTTTCTCAGGAGGATTATCAAAAAATGTGACCTAATGAAATCTGAGTTACAGGCTAAAGGCTAAAGGCAGGCAGCTGACTTTTTTACAACTGTTTTCTTTTTTCCACTTTTCTTTTGGTGGGCATGTCTGCATCTGATGTGCCAGGGACTAAAGCTGGAAACAAGACTGTATGTGTGCCCATGGCTTTAGTGTGCCCATGTATGTGACATAGATCCACTAGATCATAGATTTTCATACATATACATTTATTTATTTAACAAGATAGCACAGAGCAGTAACAATGATGGTGTAAGTAGTTGGCTAAATGATATATGCTGTGCCGAAAGCATTCCAAACTTTTACTTGATTTTTTTTCTCTTTAGCACATATTTCCTGCTACTTCAGTAGACAGCATAAAGCGCACATAATTACTAGTTAAATTCTTACACAAATAGTAAAACTATGTCCTTAAGGATGTAACAGATAAACTCTGATATACAAACAGACTACATCACCAGTGACATCTTAGTTCTAGACCAGCTTGGAGGAAGAAAATCATCCCCAAAACAAGCATATCAAATCAAAGTAGTACACAATGCAAGATGTTCCCCTGGCAAAGTTTCTTAGCACAGCAAACTGCCACGTTAAACCCCAGAGTGATGGGTTTTAAATACAGTGGGCCACCTCTGTTTATAATTTCACTATTGAATTTGGAAGTCTCCAACAATTTCAACGTTCATGTGTCTCTCTGAGAACATATCTGGCTCTCCGCTGATCTGGTGATGTCGGTTCCCTTGAAATTATATAATCCTTGTGGAGTCTGTCACAACTTAAATGAAGGAAAACAACAGTCACTTTAAAAGACCTTCCCTGAAAAGTTAGTAAAGCAGCTGGCTAAATTCTGCCATCCCTGCAAGCAAAACTCCTCTACAGCAATGCCTTCTATACCACATTAACATGCTGAACTCCTAAACAAGTGGCAGAATTTAAAAATATGTATGTCATGTAGTGCAAGAAGCAATTATTGAAGGCCCTGTTCCGCGAGGAATTTTTTCACAGGCTGCAGGAAGCTTTGGCTCAGGCCATGTTGGATCAAGACGGCTAAATCTTACATAATCCATGGGAAAACATTTATTTTCTAAGTGTATCTGAAATAAAGTAATTTTCAAGAGGGTATTTATTAAAGGCAATGACAAAAGACTTCAAATAAAAAGAATGCTTAATTATGACAGTTACAGAAAACCTTTTACAGTTTCTTATTTACTGTCAAAACTTCCATGATTTGATTGTATCTACAGACTAAATTCCACAGCCTTTTTTATCTGTATTCTAATTTTTACATTAACTTTCCCTGGACCTTCATGAAACCTCCCATGCAAGTGATGTGGGTTTGGTGGGGCTTTTTTCATTCAAATACAAAATCTTACTGCCTGATTGTGAGAACATTACTCATTTTCCTTATTTGGAAACAGGCAATTTTTTTTCTAAAAAGTTTTTTTGAAAATTAAAATATATATATGTCTTTGTTTCACTTGTGCCAGAGGTGGTAAATACTTTTGTTATCACTCAAAATCTATTTTCCACTAATCCCACTCTTACTCACAATATAACACCTTAAAGACATATTTAAGGACAGTTTAAACTCCTCTTTCAGTGGAGCTTTTAAATGTGCAAAAGCTCTAGAAGCTTTTGTGCTTTCTGGCAAGACACTCTACTAATTCAGACAGCGCAGTTGAAAAAGACTGTTTTAAACCTATTTTCCTTATGTTACCATTGGATAATGAGAATGGGGGTCTCCCGCAGATCTTACGGGATAACCAAGTTCCCATTTCCACCTTAAACTTCCTGCTTCGTATTACTTGCCTGTATGTTTGCAGGGAGCACGAACTTTCGGAACACCCAATAAAAATATGGTCACCGCTACTTCACCGCACTGAAGAGACAACTGTTACAAATGCCCTCTGATCTCACTGCAGAAAGAGGTAATTGGGACAGAGGACTATTAACCTCCCTTAGGAATTTTTATTTAAATGACAAAGCTGTCATTCAAACAATACTCATTTATGTCATCCAATACAAACTACTTGGAATACAGCAAGCTGTATCTTGACCCTACTACTTGAACTGCGGTACTATATAGCATGTGCAACTGTAACATCGAAGCCGCGGGTATTTTTAATTCCAGTCTTTTAACTTCTAACCTGAAATATGCACAAAGTTATTATAAGCATTCACAGACTTTGTCAGCAGAGATGAAGCGACAACTTCACTGTTAGAAGATGGCTATCTAACTGAGAAAGGCAATTGTAAAAGATTTGGGGACGCTTTAGAAGAAAGGCTTCTGCTGAAGTGTAAACTGACCATTAGTCCCACTGGCCGTCGCCGGGGTGGACGGCGTGATTACCACACGGTGGGCTGGTCTCAGGTGCGCTACCTCCCAAGTGTGCTTTAGCACAGCATCCCCCAAGTGCTTTGCACACCTGTGTCAGACAATCAACTGTATTCAAAACTGTATGGCTCTTTTCAGCTTTTTTGAAAGGATAACTTCGCTCGTTAAGATACAAGGTTTGGAGTTTTGTTGTTCTTGTAACTTAATCCTCAAAAGAACTAACTGGAATAATGCCAAAGGCATTAGTTCTCATGCAATCTAAACCTGAACCATTAAACTGCTATAAGACTAATTCCTGTTTTGAGCCAGTGCTGTGCTCCTTTAAGAAAAGCCCTACTGCCTGCTTAAGCATCACAGGGCCCTTTAAAATCCAGGTATAAACACTCACCTGGATCCACAAGGGGCTTTCCAAATCTGAAAGGGTGTTTTTGCCCCTTTTCATCTCTAAATTTTTCAGGCAGGTGTCATTTTCTACTAAGCTTTCCATACATTCAGCTTTACAGTGCTCTATTAGCAAATGCCAATTGTTAATATAATTCATTGCTTAGGATTTTTTTTTTTTTTTTTTTTTTAACTACATGAATGTGTTTAAGTTAAGCTTAGGGCCCATCTTTAAAACTAGCTGTTAAATTACTACGAAAATGGGTGTTTTAATGGAAAGACTGGCATATGCTTAACTATGGGAGTGTGAATGGCTCCAGTATAAGATTACTCAAGTCCATGTAGAATACAAATGCAATACAGGACCACAGGTTCAGATCTTTGATCTCCTTTTTTGCAGAGGCTGTGATGTATAAAGCCAATTCCACTGAGCAGACAGTACTACACTGAATATAAATTATCCTTTAACTATAGCAAGGCTCACATTTAAAGAAATGCTGCAAGGATGAACAATGCAGCCATGAAGCAGAGTTCTTCTGTAGCACAAATACAGACCAAGATCTGCATGGATAACCATGGTTTCGAAAGACAAATTTTCCCTCAGCTGTTATTTGATAAAAAATAGAGTCAAATCTGGAACATTTGTACATATGGAAGTACAATTAAAGCACACTGCTTGCTCTTTCTATTAAAAAAAAAAAAAAGTGAGCTAGGAATACTTGCTTTATTTTCCAGATTAAGCATCATTCCCCCAAGAAGCATAACAAATGATTTTAAAATGTGGGAACCAAGAGTCTCAACTGAATATGGCTTGAAATTTAAACACATCTTTTCCAGATATCTCTTTAGAGGAAGAACCTTCTGCCTACTGAGCTAACACTAAGCTCCCTGGAGTTTACCCATGAATATTCTAAACCCATCTCTTACAATGCACTAAAAGTCATCTTTTGCCAAAATAAAATGCTTAAGAGGAACTCAATACACTTACTCTGCTTTTCCTCATTTTATTTAAGATAAGTGTTTCCGTCTCAACTTTATGCCAAATCTTACAGCAAGAGAGAGACTGAACTGTGGAGCTATTACCTCAGATACTGTACACAACCCAAATGGGAAAACAAATTACTTCTGAGAACATCAGATATTTGGTTTTGTTTTATTCTATATAATTTTGTATTTAGCCAGCTCTTTTGCAGTTGCAGATAAGCACTGTTGAGTATTCTTACAGGAATTTATCTGCTGCTTACATCAGTTGTAACTTAGGTGGTTCTGAGAAATGGTGCTTTCCCACTCTGTGAGGTTTATTTGTATGCTAACTTTGTGTGTGTGGAAATGTTAGTAAACAAATAAATAACTTTTTTCCTATCTTACCTCTTTTGACCTGTGTAGTCTGACAGATCAATGCTACTTCCACTGCTGACAAGCAAAAAGTTGAGAATTATCTTTGGCTTAATCTTTTTGTTCTCTTTAGGTTTCCTTTCAGTAAGGCTTGAAAAGGTGCTCTTTGTGGCTCAGGTCGCTATGCCAGAATAAAATTTAGCACAGAAGGACTGCAAGGGAGAGTTGATAATATCTACTGTCCTCAGCTCTGCTTTGGTTCAATAAACTTGAGCATCTTCTCCCCTCCTTTGCCAATTGAGATAAGCAGCAACAATTACTCAAAATGTATTATCAACTCAAGCTCAGAAAGACAGGATCAGATGAGTCGACTCCATCTCTCTCAAGCTTACAGTTTCTTTCAGTGTCCGAGAGGGGCAAATAAGTCCTTGTTTGCCTCTTGACACACACCTCGCAGCTACTTCTTACAGGCAACTACACCGAGGTTGCAAAAGGAAAGGGGGATAAATCCTCTGCTTTCCAGATCGCCTACAAGGTTTCTGCTTGTAACCAGCAGGCTGTAAGCTTTGTGCCATTATGGCAAAAGTCAGAAATGAACCATCCTTCTCTTCCCCAAATGGTAAAATTCTCTCCTTGCCTTTCTGTGTTCTCCTCTCTCCTTGCTTTTCTGCGGTCTCCATAGCCGAAACCAAGAATTCATTGGACATCACTGCAATGCCTCTAACCACTTCTAACCGTATCCAGAGCTTGAGTAAATGAAAACATATTTCAGCTTGATCTGCTTTTTATCCCATTCCAGTACTCCACATATACAGCAACTTTAAGCTTACAGACATCCCTCCATGGTTCAAGAAAATCCTTCAAAGAACTTCATTTACAATCCAGCACAGTTTTTGCTTTCTCTTCTCTCCACAGCAGCTAGGCATTTTGATGCAATCCTCATTTAATGCAATCTCCATTACAGGATTATGATCACATCAATAAAATGTTCCATATGTTTTTTGGCTTTTTTTCCCCCTCTCCCTCTCCCTCTCTCATTAATAGTAGGCACTATATCTGCAAAAAACAACAAATCAAACAGGATGATGGGATGCTCTAGGGAGGTAGTGGGGGGTACACATTCAACAAAATGCAGCAGCCAATGCAAACTGCCCATCAGAGACCGAGACCGTAGATCTCCTCATTCCTGAGCTATGTGAGTTAGCTGACTGTCTGCGCTCTGAGCACAGATCATAAACGTGCGATGTTATCCGACTAAAAAGAAATACATCTTTTGCAGTCACTTGTGAGCTCCACGTACTTTTCACAGGAGCAGACTTTCCTTATACTCGATCAGTTCCAGCCTATCCATACTGCTCTGGATGAACTGCTGATGCTCTGCTGAAAGGGGGATGCTGGACAAAAGGTATCATACAAAAAGATAGCAAAACCCCTCCTTTCCCCAAGCCCCCTTCTTACCTTCAGTGCCTTCTCTGCACAAGATGTCAATCTACATGGGCTCCTCAGCACAGCATCGAGGCGTTTAGAGTAGCGAAGGCTGCCCCACTGCATGGAAGTTAGACCGCTTTGCAACAGCAAATCCTCGATCCAAAACACAAGCCGCTTCTTCCCATGCAGTGTGCCGAGCTCGATTCATAAGCGACTCCCACATAGGGAATAAAATTGTAAAAGAAGGGGGGGGGGGGGGGGGCGGATTTTTTAAAACAAAAATAGGTATCCTAACTTTTAGGTAAGCCTGAGTTTGTTTTATTTCTGTTGGGTTTAGTTAATGGTTTGCTTTTGCAGCTGCAAAAGGATGGAGACGCAGTCGCGCCCTGCAAGCCCCGCGCCCCTCCGCAGAGGTCCTGCCGCGGAACCGAAGTTGCGCGCAGAGACTCTCAACTCGGGGCCGCTCCGCGGCGCAGCCCGGCCAGACCTCCCCTCGCCGGGCGGCCGAGGGGAGCGGAGCCGAGCGCCGGGTCCGCCCCCGCGGGGGTAAAGCCGCCGCCGCCGCCGCCGCTGGGCGCTCGCCCGCCGGCCGGCGGGGCTGGCTGCTGGCCCGGCGCGGCCGCTGCGGCGCCCCTGGGGGCGCGGGCTGCGCTGCCGGCGGCGCCCCGGAGCCCGCGCTGTCCCGGCGGCGGCGGCGGCGGCTCCGGCTCCGGCTCCGGCTCCGGCTCCGGCTCGGCTCTGCCGCGGCCGCCCGCGCCCCGCTCTGCCGCTGCCAGCCGGCCCTCCCCGCGGCTGACATCAGCGCCAGGAGGAGGAGCGACACCGGGGATGCGAATAGCCGAGCCGAGGGGGGTTCCCCCTCCCGCGGCCGCCCTGCCTTCTCCTCTCGGAGAATCCCCCGAAAGCGGCGGCGTGGCCGCTCCGCCGCCTCGCCGGGGGGCGGCCCCGGTCCCCGCCGGCGCGCCCCTCCCGCACACCCCACGCCCCCCCCCACCGCCCCGGAGGGGGCCGGCGGTGCCGCCCGGCGCCGGGGCCGGGGGGGGGGGGGGGGGGGCGGCCCGGCCCGGCCCTCGGCTCGGCCCCTGCCTCCCTCCCCGCCCGGGGCTTCCCCGCCGGCACCAGCGCCGCGGCGCGGGCGGGGGAAGGGAGCCCTCTCCGCCCGGCCCCGGCCGGGAGAGCGACCCCTGCCCGCGGAGCCCGAGCCGGGGCCGGCGCGGCCGCCGGCGGAGCCCCGCTGCGGAGCAGCCGCCGCCGCTCGGAGGCTGCGGGGCGCCGGGCAGGGACGGCGCGGCGGGGGAAGGGGGGGGGGGGGGGGGGGGGACGCGCTCCCCGGGCTCGGCGGCGCCTTCCCCCCCCCGCGGCGGGATTTCGGCGGGCGCTTCCTCGGGGCCGCGGGTCGCGGGGAGGCCGGGAGAGCCGAGCCGGCGGCGGCGGGTCCTGCGGCAGCCTCGGCCGGGGGACCAGCCGCCGAGGGGGCGGGCGGCCGGGAGGGAAAGGGAGGGGAGGGAGGGAGAGCGGCGCCGGGCTGGGATGGCCTCCGGGCGGCCTCCGGGCGGCCGTCGGGCCGGGCCCCCGCTCCCCGAGGAAGGGCAGGCGGGTCGGGCCGGGGGCCGGCCCGCGGGGACGCGGCGGTGGGAGCCGGGCCCCGGCCCGGGAGGCGGCTCCCCGGGGCCCGCCTGCAGCTGCGGCGAGAGCGGGGGGTCGCGGAGGGGAGGAGAGCCCGGGCTTCGCCAAGTCGGTTCGCGTAACGTGCGGGATCGGGGGTCGCGAAGCGAGGTTGTGGTGGCGAGTTCCGCTGCTCACGGACGCTTGCGTGAAAACACGGTTCAATTAATAGTTAATTTGCGGTGTTGATTTTAATAATTTGAGTATCTTGAATTATTTGCAGGATTTTGCCAGATGCCTGCAGTAGGCACTGCTCAGCGAACACAATAATTGTTAGTAAATAATTCAGCATTTTTTCTGTACTTTGCTGAGGGGTGAGGAGACAGTTTTAAACTCTTGTCTGATGAACAAGAAAGGCAATTGCGCTTACCCTAACAGCACACATTTTTGCACGTGTCCTTCTTTAAAAATAGTACGAAAACGCCTTGCTTTAACCTTCTCCGCTGTAGCAAGGTGTAGGTGATGTCTCCACTTTTGTCGCTAAATATAGTTTAAACGCCAGAATTTCTCTGAAATAAAGGTACATAAGAGAGGATGAGAGAGTTCTAAAAAGGGCTTCTAAAAATCCCCAGTCATTCAGTGAATTGTATCCATCTTACCTGTTAACTCATCTATTCAATGAGATTCTTTGAATACGGACTCGGAATGAACAATTGCATGGCCATTACCCATACTAAAATACTACTGCACAGATGTAATTCCTTTTCTTCTAGGTTATATTTCCATATCGTATTTCAGTCGCCTGACTTTGACCAAATGCCTGTTTTATTTCACTATACTGGGTGCTAAATTCTATGAATTTAGTGAAGTAAGTTGTGACTCCATTGGTTTTGTCCCACACGCATACAGACAGCAGAGGTACCTCGTTACGTACAAACAGAACACTACCTACAAATTAGAGTTCATGTCCCAGCTGCAGTGCAGCACGATGCTGACAGTAATGCCTACCAGTCAGTTATACTTCTGAAAATTTCATAATAAAATGTGAAGTAAAGCATATATAATCAACAAAAGGACAAAAAAATAAAACCAGCGTGCAGCTATGGGTGTTTGGTTTACATCACGTTGATGGCATTCAGATTAGGACGGGTTGTCAATCCTTTTAATACCTATTTCATTGAGCTGTCGTGACGGTGGATTTCTAAAATAGCCAAGTCCATAAAAGGCGTATCCTAACAGACAACTGTATTTTACACCTTAGAAGAGGCAACTGACAAAGGAATTCCTGCATGTTCTTTGGCCACTGTCCTGTTCTTGTCCTCCTTGCTTCAGATTAAATGAAAATAAAGATTATTACTTGGGAGAAAAAAAAAAACCAAAAAACAAACCAAACAAACAGAAATAAGTTTGAATATTACTGTGGACAAAATGACCTACGTGACGGTTTGTCCTGTGCAAGAGCGATCAACTGCGATAGCATCAGCCATTCCAGAAAGGAAAGCAGTGTGTCTGGGGGGATGACCCATCCTGCTTTTCAAACTGGTGTCTAAGGATAAGCTACAATGGATCCAGCCGTTAAGCCTCAACTATGTTTGAAATACACACCCAGAAGTCAAATTTAGTGAAAATTGTTATTTCATGTAAAAAAAGAAAAAGGTGGAAGGAGTAGATGGGTTATTTAACCAATACTGGAGGCAAACTGGTACCCCTGAAAAGGGCAAAACCCTGTTACAAACCAAAGCAGTTACCTTGTGAAAATGGAGGGTCAAAGACAGAGTAAGATTAGCTCTGTCCATGCAGCAAATGCATTGCTTTGCTATGAACAGAAACATTTCTGCATGTCGGAAGGTATTGCTGCTACCCTTGATTCAGATCAAGGTCTGAATCCCGAAATTGTTTGTTACTCTAAGCACATGAAGAGGCCCCACAGGAACTATTCACATGTGAAAAGAGCTAGGACCAGAGCCAAAGTTTTGCATAGTGTGAAGGTCAAGCTTGCTTCCTTTCTAAAACTTGCACTTACCAGAAAAAAACTCGGAAATATGGTTTCCATATAACACCTTCAGCCGATTCCTCGGGATGCTGTACGCGCTGTGGCTGATTTAGAGCGATTTGTGTGCTGGCAGGTCCCTGTGACTTTGGTGACGGTTGCCTTGCAGGCAGGCTGCTGCCTTGCAGAACGGGGGCTGTCCCTGTCTTTCCCTGATTGCAATTATCATGTTCCCCTTCCCACAGACACTGATTTTTTTTTATCAACTTCTCAAAATGTAAGGAGAAAAGTCTCATAGATATTATACAACTACTGGCTTTACAGTCATCGTGGAATAACCTCTTAATAAAAATGCACTGCCCGTAGGACGAATTCTCAGCATTTTTGCAAAGGTCACGTAAAATCTATTGCTGGAGTAGCCTTTCTTTGGTCACCCAGATAAGTCATGGAGAGGCCACTGTAGATGACAGTCTTGAAGAAAGATTGTAATTAGCTTTCATGTCTCTATGCAAGAAAATGAGAGACGCAAGCCTTCCCTTCACTACTGGGAATGGGGTATATGTGGGGGCTGGTGCAGGGAACTAAAAGGAGCTACTTTCACCAGACTGACAGATGCAGTTGGAGCTCTTTCTCTGCTGAAGGCCTCACATAGTTCTGCTCCTGTCAGAGCAACAGAAAAACTCAGAAAACAAACTGCAACTACACTGTACCACATCTTTTCCTAGGAGTTTGCCTCAGTCCCGAGTAAGGCTTTCATTCTGCATATACTTATGTGAACAATAGCTTCTTCTCCTTCCTTTTTCCTCATCCCCATTTACTGGAAATGTAAAATAAATCCCCACTTGGGATTTTTGAGCACTAGCACTGGTCTTACTCCTGCTTCTCAATAATGGAAATTCCCAAGTTTTATCTTTTCTAGGAGCAATGTTTATCTACGTTGCACCATGCTTCATAAATGCCAGTTGATACTGTATCTGGACTTCATAATGAATACAAACGGTGGGTCTCTCAGTGTCCCGCTTTTTGCAGTGGTCTGTAGTTTACAATGGCTGATCATTTTTTCTAAATTATTTGTAGAATTTTTTTTCCACCAACAAACTGGCATAACTTCAGGTCAAATCACTTTAGGTCAAATACAGTATATACATATATATATATATATACACAGTATATAGAGACATATTAAAAAAAAAATCCCTACAGCCACAATCTAGGTGAACAATTGTCACATGGCTGTATGGTACCTATTCCTTCCATTCCAAGATTGGAGACATTATACATCTATTGATAGTATGTAGGAAGTTAAGACTGAATTATTTTTAGAAAGGTGTGCTGGTTTTGGCTGGGACAGAGTTAAATTTCTGCCTAGTAGCTAGTATGGGGCTATGTTTTGGATTTGTGCTGAAAACGGTGTTGATAAACCGGACATGTTTTCGTTCCTGCTCAGCAGTGCTTACCCAGAGTCAAGGGCTGTTCTGGTTCCCACCCCACCCCACCAGCGAGTAGTTTGTGGGGGCACAAGGAGTTGGGAGGGGACACGGCCGGGACAGCCGACCCCGACTGACCCAAGGGATATCCCAGACCATAGGATGTCATGTTCACCATATAAAGTTGGGGGAAGAAGAATGAGGTGGGGGGGACATTTGGAGTTACGGTGTTTGTCTTCCCAAGTATCCATTACATGTGCCGGAGCCCCGCTTTCCTGGGGGTGGCTGAACACCCGCCTGCCCGTGGGAAGTGGAGAATGAATTCCTTGGTTTGCTCTGCTTGTGTGCGTGGCTTTTGCTTTACCTAGTAAACTGTCCTTATCTCAACCCATGAAGTTTTCTCACTTTTACCCTTCCCATTCTCTCCCCGTCCCACCAGGGGGGAGTGAGCGAGCGGCTGTGTGGGGCTTAGCTGCCAGCTGGGGTTAAACCACAACGAAGTGTCACAACTCCTAAATACATACGTTTTTGAGGGAGAGCCAGGCAGGCACCAGTGGTGTTTATCGTCTTGCAAGGCTATTGCCAGAACGATTACAATATGGAGCTTTGGCAGTCCGGTACCTAACAGCGGGAGGTAGAACATACTAATTTTATTATCATCTCGGCTGTCAAGTGACAATGTTTTTGAAATGTCATGAATTATTTATAAAATACGTTAATTTTTATACTGCACATTTTGAGAGTTCACGCACACATACCGAAAGGGCATGGCTTTGGCACGGGTGCCCAAGACAAGAGGTTAGAAAGACTCAAAATGGAACTCAGTGCACAAGCAGGAGTTTGTGGACCCATTTCCCTGCTTGATTAGATGAGTCAGGAGCTACGATATTGATGTCAGTACAGGTGATATCTTAAGAGGACTTAAATAAGATAAAAATTAGACCAAGTCTTTAACCTAGGCATTAATGAAATACCTTTTGTATAACAAATACTTGTCATCTGTCCTTGATAACAGGAAATTACTTGAGTAATAAAAATCTGCAGAAACTGTTCATTTAAATTAATTTTGTAAACTTAACAAGTGTTACACTGTGTTGTTCTCTGCATCTTTAAGAGTGTTTGGGGATTTATGTCTTGCAAAATAGAGACAAACTAAGAAAGCTGAAGTATATTGTGTCTTTTGCTGTACTTTACAGCACAGCTTGTGTTTAAGAAGCAGTCTAGACATGCAAAAATGCTAGAATAAACAATATTTTTTCATTATTTTAAATTAGCTTGTACTGGAAAACTATAAATTTCAGCATGATGCACACTAACAGAATTGCATATCTATTCAAATAGTCAAAACAAAAGATACTAAAAGGCTATTCTGTTACCTGCCGTTATAAATATAAATTTCCTTCTGAGTTAATGCAATTACAAGTGATTTCCTATAAAAGAAAAAAAAAAATTCCATAAACCTTCAGGATATTTTACAGGATATTTTACTTAGTAGTATGAAAAGTCACATCCTTTTTTCTCCCCCCCCTCCCCCCCTCCTTATTTTAGTGGCTTGTTTAACCCATTTTAACATATAAACATTATTAAATACTATTTAATATTCATTATAGGGCTTCAAATATTGGTTGGCCTTAAATAAATATTTTTTCTTTATTCTTCTTTCAGCTGAATTGTGCAATTAAAGAATAATCAGCTAGAGTCATGATTGAGATTTTGAATTTGTGACCACAAGTACAGAAATGAGCTGTGTATTCTGGACAGAAGTGATGATGGAAGTGGACACCCCAAGGTAAGCAATTTTTCTCCCTGTGGCTACGTAGGGCAATAATAAAACAGGTAGATACCTACCCTGGCAACTATTCCTCTGGCTTATGGACAGAGAAGCAATTCTATGACACAACAACTATATGCATCAAGAAACACAGTTTTAAGGATGCTACTGAGACAAAGTTTGCACATAAACTGACGATTTTAGCTGGACTGTCGAGAAAGTATCCTTGATTCAGCTGTATATCCTATCAATTACAAAACATTGATTAGTTATTTGTAGGCGGTGACAAAGATGTTGAAGAAAAGCCCCACTGTTATCACGGGAGTTTTCTAAGATTGTAAATGGATAGTTTTCAAGAGGATTTCAAACAGAAAACTGGCCATTCTTGTCTGTTTAGTGCAGTTCCTTCCCTTGGCCCCCCTAGAGCTTAGAATGCCTTTTTGCAATACCTGTAGCTGGAGAACAACAGGACTGCAGTAAATCAGATACTAATCTGGATCTTGGAAGACCCATCTTTCTTTCCCACCAGGGTACTCTCTTCAATCTGGCTTTTGGCAAGTCATTTAATTTCTGTGCCTGTCAGATCCTTATTAAATATGAAAAGTAATACTTCAATAATAGAAATATCTTAAATATTGCTCAAATTATGTTTGAATAAAAAGGTAGGCATATATTGCTTGATATATTGATATAGCTTAAATTTTTCACGTTCAAAAATGTAATTGATTTTATGTGTATTTTATATGCCTAGATTTATTTGTATTGTCTTGCTGAGAGCACAAAGACCTGCTAAAATAAAGTGCTTTTAAACCTTCATCAGACCTGGATTTCTTAAGCTATTAAGTGTATTGTATTTTGCAAAAGGGGAAAACATTGCTCTTCAGTAATGGGATTTTTTTTAGGCATCCTTTTGGCATCACTTTAATACTAATGGTATCAGTGGCCATGTAATACTGAAGAGAGTTCCTTTCAAACAATTAGATTTCTAAAGTTTCCTTGAAGTGTCTAAATCAAACTGGAATCTGCATTAAACTCAGAGTCCAATGGCCTGTGTCATTGTTGGGGGTTTTTTTTGTTGTTTTGTTTTTTTTTATTTTGCTGACTGAAATCAGCATGTATGGAGTACCAATATTATGAGAGTAAACTCATCAGGGAAAGGAGTCGTAGAACATGTCTACAACACTGTAGTACAGCTGCAAACTACACTACTGCATGTTTATAGTTGAGTTTTTGCAGGAGTATTTCCTTCTACCCAATAGACTGTGATGATGCTGAAAACTTCCAAAGAGCCAAACTAGGCCAACTTTTTTTTTAGGTGGTGCAATAGGAACTGCTATAATGTCTCCACAGGTTGGACTCACTGGTTTTATTTTCCTGTGAGGGTAAAAGTGGGAAACAAAGCACACAGCACTTTTTTGGAATCAGAAACCATAGCAGCTGTATTGTTTTTCCAGAGATACATTCTATATTAGGTGACTAAGTTCCCAGTAGATTGAGTAAGGCATGTCCAGACCATACCTAAACAAAGTTATTATTTGGTGGTCACTATCACAACAGAACTCCAGTAACACCAGCAATGTAAGATCTGCATAACAGAATTGGCCTACTTTCAAATTAATATCGAGAGGACTTAAAAAAATTCCAATAAGCAGATGCACTTAGAATCATTGACTAGTTAGGAAAAGTCTGTTAATGGGATAGTGATTTGACGAAGCCTCACTGAAAAAAGATTCCTGAAGTGCTGATTTCTCCAAGTAGGAGAGGTGTGCAAACCAGGTTACTTTGCTTTCTGATGCATGATTTGCAGGGATTGATGTTCCCTGGCTTTTCATGTTCTGTAATCTGAGTATCAAAAATGCTCTTCAATGTCAGTTTTTATAATAGGACCTGGGAAAGAAACAGAGGAACTTGTGTCCATAGTCTCAAACTTCTGTGAACCTAACTTTGAAGCATTTACTCCCTCCTGGGCTACAGAATGGAGGAATTGCTTTGCAAAACAGAGCTTTCCAAGACAGAACGCTAACCTGGACCCAATCAAAAACTTTATTCATTCAATATAAGTAATTATGAGATAGGACTTTCCGAATAAACATCTGCTGCAGGGTCAAAATAATAATGCAGAATAGGTATGAATGCTTCTAGCTGTGTAAATGCTACCAAGTGCTTAGTAATTCCCATTCCAAAGATTGCTGTATTTCGGTAGTGAGTGAAGTTGTTCATTTAAGAAATGCTTGGGATTGTTTTGGAAGAAAGAGTTATGCAGAAATGCATGCCACTGGGATATGGATTCCTTTCCTTCAATTTATGTAACAAAATATTTTTTATTAAGTTGTTCACAGGGTTATGTAACGTACCAGCCTTCCCTTTCACAACAGGAACATGAAGTGGTTTATTGACAAGAAAACAAGGATTCAGTACAGACTAACGTGTCAGTCTTACTGGGTTTTGGGTTGACGTCATAGGACATTATGTTCACTCACTTCAGTTTTGGCTATCAGGTATGGATTCTAAATCTACCTGCTGAAAAAGTATTTTTGCTGATCAAAACCTGGAATTGCATTTAGGTGTTTTTTTCATCAAAACTACATCAGTTTTTAATGCTTCACTGAACTACCCATAAACATTAAACCATGAGATACCTGCATGCAGAAAATGCCAGTCCAAACCCCAAATCAATATTGAATCATATCAAATCGCTTTTCAATAGTAACTTCCTCTCATTTCTAGGATATTTTTATGATTCATCAACAAATGCATTCCTCCTCTTTTTTAATACAGAGAAAACCACAGTATCATGTGCTATAGATAGATGTTCTGAGCTCTCTTTGAGAGCTTGGCAAACTGGATGTAGGCCCTTGTTTATAAAGAACTGGCTGATGACATTTCTGAACCTGGCCATGAACATGACACACAATTATGGCAAGAAAAAATGCTAGCATTTCTTTGCGGCAGAGCTTACCTATAAGTGGAAAAAATAGAGTATTTGCAGGTAATAAATCTCATACTTTCAAAATGCTTGTGAAAATTGAACGTGTGCTTGTAAAAGTTTCTTGAGATAGTGTAAAGATATCAGCAACTGATAGTAATGGTTAGCGCGTATTTGAACTGGAGGGAAGACTCTAAAATGTAAATGTTAGTGAGAATACAAATTACAGTTATGCACAATGAAGTGGTTGTATGTTGATCATCCTGTGACATTCTGTCTTACTGCATAACAAACTGATGCAAAAAGTGACATACAAAGTGATGCAGTAAGTGCATTAGAGTCATTTTTGTATTGGAGTTTCCCAATTATCCCAAGAAGAGTGCTCAGCATTTTTTTAAATTAAGTGCCTTCAACAATATCAAGCCAGGAATGCACAAGTACTATTCATTTTTACCATATAAACTTTTATTTCTATAGGCTTATCAGGGTTCTCCATTAAATAAAGGAAGAAAGGCTCTTTGCATCAGAAAATATTTATTTTCTGCAGAACATCAATTTCCCAAAACAGTGTATGTTGTACAGTACTTTATCCCACTGCTTATGAAACCTGTTTAATTTATTGAGAATCCAATTGCCATTGTGAAAAAAACTTTTTTTGGATGTGAACAATTTATCTAGTGATGAATTCGGGGGGATTTCATATGGCTGGCATCTGTAGTTGGCTGCATTTCCCATAGCAGATTCACTAGAGGGAGTCATAGGCAATGTTACTCCTTTACAATCTCCAATAGCTTTGCAACTAAAAAATTAGGAAAGTTTTTTTGATAATATTTCACAGGAAAAAAATACACGATAATTTTCAACACTATAATTTAATTTCACTGCCTAGTTACTGATTATTTATGAAACTGTTTTAACCTTACAAGTCACCTATCGCAAATCATGATCTTGCTTAACAACCCTAAAAAAACCCGCAAGATAAATATCCCACATAAGGCTTTAAATTAACATATTTCTCAATTAGTATTAAAAAGCACAGGTGCAATGCTGATAATATACTGACAGGAATTTTAGAGAAAACAGCAAAAGAAAAATAAGATACAAGTAAAAATCAGTTAAAAATATATTGATCACACAGTTTTAGTAAGACTTACACACCTTTGTCTAGTTTAGCTTAGCGTAGGCCTCCTTTGCTTTTGGGTTAAAAATGTAGATTTCAGTGCAGTAGAAGAAAAGGAGTTTTATTCAAGTTTTATATTGCATTATTGTTGTTGCTGAAGGAAGAAAATGCTTGTTGGGGAAAAAAAATGGAGTATTTGCTGTCCTAGACCATTTCCATGTTGAAACAAAGTTGTTAGCTCACATAATTTCTCAAAACTGAAGAATTTCAGGGGAAAAACAGATTAAAAATGTTCTTATCCTTAACTCCTAGTAATCTTGAAGTGCAATGAAATAATATGCAGAACTATACAATGACAGTTTGCAGATAATGTGTTTGATTTATAGTAAGACAATTGACAACAAACTATTTTGTTTTTCTTAACACATGGTTATTCTTTTTCATAACTAGTAGCTACCAATATAGCCTGAAGGTCTTAAATTTCCATTTATCCAGTGAAATTAGTGCGTACTCCATTCCAGAGTGTCATAATAAATATAAAGAAACAAACAACATTGTGCTTATGGTACTTAATAGCGAAGCACAGCTTGCTTCCAAAAGACGGCTACTTATGCCTATTACTTGAAAAGAACATGAGACAAAAAATGTATGGGTGACATTTTCTTAAGTGGCTTAGATATACAGTTTAAAAGTAGGTGTAATTAGCTACGGCAGTTATGGCTGTGATTTCTTTTTTACAGACATATCATGGTAATAAAAGATCTAGCAGTTGATCTGATGCAAAGAGGATTTATGAGTGTAAGAGTTCACCCTCCTGAACTCTTGTAACTATTTTTAAACTGATATTAATCAATGAATTTTAGGTTTTGTCCCTTTAACTGTATCAGTATAAATTGCAAAACCTGAGCATGGAAGCACCCTAAATTTCATGAACTCTGTCCGATAATTAACTAAAAAATGAAAACAGGACTACAGAGTGCCAGGATAAATCATCACTGATGTTCAAAATTGTTTGACAAAGAAATCTGAGATCAAGTGACTAGAAAAAAAAATATTAATCCCATATATGATACAAGTCCAATAAATCTTTATGCATTTAAACTATACATTCCTAGAGAACACACTTCTGCAAACATTTTGCTTGTAATTTGCATTACGTGCTGCTAAGTTTTTGCTAATATTCTTAGCTGTGTTCTTTGGAAACATTTTCAAGTCTTTAAATATTCTTAATGAAATGGATTTAGGAATGAATGAGTTTTCAAGACCACAGCTTTCAGGTTATTATCACAAATGATGTCATTAACATTTCTGAAGGTATTTTGATTTTTCTTTTACAAAGTAAACTCATGAACCAAAATAATCCTTAGTGTTATACTGTGAAGATTGAGTAATCTACATACCCCAGAATATTTATCATTTTATTTATGTTTATGTATGATATTGGCTAAATATTAATGATGGAACATAATTTGATCCAATAATATCTAATAATATATATACTATGATGGATCATAATTTGAGAGAAAGAATAATTTAGTTGGCTAAAAGACTTAAGCAGGGCTCTGTTTCCAGCCCAACAATGAAGCTTGGGCACAACCTTGAAAAATTGCCTCTGCTTCAGTTCCAAAGTTTATCTTTATGAATAAAATTTTAAAATAATCCACAAATATTTGTCATCATCTTTGTTGTTATCATCATCACCATTATCGATAACTTCAAATATAGAACTCAACAGGACAAGCTCTGTCTACTCCAGGTAGCTGACATTTGTATTACTGTAATTATTCAGAGCACCCATATTTAAGTTACTTAACTTTTGCTATCATGAACACATATTCTTGATTTGTTGGCAGGAATAAATTTTGACATTTGCATCCTTTACATTAATTTTGTAGAGAAGACAGCTAGTGAACAAAAAAAAAAAAAAAAAAAAAAAAAAATCACTGTCATGGTTTTGATAGTTTTGTTTGTACGTCTTGAATAAATGTAAAGGCAGGGTAAGGCAAACTAGAAAACAAGCTGCTCTTTCTTCCTAACATTACCACAGAGTGACTTACATTGCTGTAACTACATAAAGAGGGAACTCGGACTTGCTCACAACATACTGAAGCTTAACAAGATAATCCATCACCTGACCTAAGCAGATGACCAAGTCAGTGCCCTCTGCCCATGGCAAGGGCCTAGTAAACTACATTAGCTCAAACTTTGTAACACACTCCCATCCTGCGTTTACAATGGGTTAGACCACACAGGTAGTAGCTGCCATGGATAAGCTGATACTATGCTTTAATGCATTACTGTTGTAGTCACTTGTGTGCCTGAACCCCTGCTTATAGCAATATATTTCTGCTCATAAAATTCCCTGCACAGACAAGACCAACTTTTGCTTTTATCATTATTTCAATCGCGTTAGCGTAGATCCAATTACACAGGTATAAAATGTTTCTACTGGCATACCCTGGCATCAGTACAACAGCAGTTAAAGAGATAACTCTAGAATCAGGATAGATGTGTGAATAACAACAGCTGATCAACAGCTACGCTGATAAAATTTAAATGAGATCAAGCCTAAATCTTACCCTATGCTGATAATAGGAATGTCTGTTATGTGTCAGACCTACTGGATGTGAAAGGAGAGCAAGACCAGAAGCTGATCTCAGTAAAACCTCCCTCAAGTTCTTGTGGGTTCTCCTTTAACACAAGTCAGAGCTATCCAGGTTTCTAGCTATGCTCTGGGCAGTTGTGTCCTAATAAAAAAACACACCAGCATGGCAGCAATAAATGCCAGATTGATGATTACCACGTGAACATATACATTATGGCATTGTCTAACTATACTTTAACTGCATATCACCATGTTTTACAATCCCAATGAGCTCTGCACTGTTTCAGTATGTGAAACGGAGAAACAGACTGTAGATCTCTTCCAAGAATACTGTTTTCTCTTGACCACAGACATGGGTCAGCATATAGAAAGGCAAAGGGGAAGTACTGTAGTCTTTCTCCACTTCTGCTTCTATTCATTTGCTCGCAACACGTTGTAAATGAAGAGCAGGGACTGTGATCTGTGTTAGACCTGAACTAAAAATGTGTCACATTGCTCTTTGAGGGAAAAAAAGCTCAACATGGAATCAGTACTGCCATGTAATTCAGGGCATATTCTAGCCATAGTTAAACAAAATGGTTTATCTGAACTGAAAATAAAGTATCCGTTGCTGTTGATATGTCTGCCAAATTTAAAACATGATATAAACTAAAGTCGACAGCATAAGCCACTCAAACAAGGCCTCAGGGATTCCAAAATGTGCCTTAATATTTATTTTTCATATTTGATTGCAGGTTATGCACAGGTAAGTGTAGTGCTACCCTGAGGCTTTTAAGTGTAACGTAGTCAACCATGATAATACATCCAGTATCTCGGAAGACAGTTCTCACAATGACTAATATGAAATGAAAGCAAAGCTGAGTGTTTTTCAGACTAGTGTTACGTTTCCTCTAGAGTTATTTAGTAGAATTCTGAAATCTTTTCAGTATTTGCCTACTAAGAAAACAAAAACAAGTATTACCCCATTTGTGACACTGTGTGTTCCAGCACTCAAAAAACCTTAACATTAACTTGCTTTTATAACCCTGTAATACATGAGAAATTGCTATCCTCCTATCTATCCACTACTTCCTGCAGTAATTTGGACTGGTATTTACCAGTCATTTCCTCAAAAATGAATCACTAACCACTGACACATATACATGTAGTAGTGACAAAAACAAATTAGGCAGAATTAGTCTTCTTCAGGTGCTCCCATCCATTTTAACCTCTTAGTGGTGAAACATGTAAGAGCTAGTTGTACAAATACCATGTGCTTACAGATATTTTTCTTAGCCTTAATTATTTTAAAATAAAAATGCAATCTCATAATAAATTTGAAGATGTTTTTACATATTACAGACATGTGCAAAACCAGAGTTGTGCCTCAGAAGAAAGCAGTCTTCAGATTAGACTCGCCAGCTCTAGCTGCTTTATGTTGTTCAACTGATACAAACAGATCTACGACTGGTTTAACAGTGAGCAAATTTCAAGCAGCTTTATGTTGTTAGAATAGCACAGGACACCAGAAACTACTACTGAACTTAATTTTATCTCTGATAAAAGAAAAAAAAAAGGTAAAGGGTAAAGTTAAGCCTGGGCTTCTTACACAGTCTTTTGCTGGAAGTTATACTTGCAGAACGGGATCAACAAAAATTAGCATGCTAAGTGAAGAAACGCAGAACATAATGCTGTATCTTGAGTTTCTGCCCTTCTTTGAGACTTATTGTCACCATGAGTTTTCCCCTTGTTTTGGCATTTATAGCACAGAAACCTCTCTGGAAATACACAGTTTGAGAAACGAGAAGGCATATACAAGAAAGGAGGGATGATGTCCTCTTGCCCTTTTGCTGTAAGTAGCTCTGTTGTTAGAGTGTATTCACAGGAGACCAGGTTTTGTTCTTCCCCCGCTGCTACTGGGCAGACTAGTCCCTTTTTGTATTGAGTCTTCCTCCATTGTCACTTCAACTTAAAATCTGGCTGCTACCAAAGAAGCTCCTTCTGTCTCATTTGTTTTAACACCCATGTTTGCAGGGGAAGCCAAGTTCTACTAGAAAATATGGGATAATCATAATTCTAATGATTGTGGTATATGATCTCTGCACTGTGGTTATCTTCTCAGCTGTAAGAAGACGCTTTATCATAATTCAGTGTTAAAATTTGGAGGTACCATCTTGTGACAACGGGGAGCAGTTCCCTTCCCCTTATCATCATTATAGCTGAGTCAATGGATTAATTATTAAAGTATAACAAATACAGATCTTAATCTATTGCAGTGTTTCAAGACTACTGTTGGATTCATTAGTTATGAAAAATCCAAAATTTTACTCTTGGCTTTCTTGTTTTCTAAATGCACAATGCATGCATGCGTAAACCAAGAATTAGTGTTGGAGGTTTCTGCAAATTATAAAATTCACCTCAAGGGACTTCAGTGACACTGTACTAAACTGAAAAAACAGAGCCAAAGCGTTTTTTTCTGTCACCAGGGCCCCTGAAATGTACTTACAACTTTTTTCATAGTATAGTACTCACATTTTTAATCTCTGTTACACAAGAAGAAAGTTAAAATTTTACTTCCTTCACTTTTTCTTCCACCTCTTGCTTCTTTGTTGTCTTGGAGACCAACTACCCATAGTATTTCCTTCTGTTTTCTTAAAAGTATTTGCAAGAGGATTTTTATATGCTTTATCTTCATTTTGAGCCTAGGTTGTGTTGTAAACCAGTAACTGGGTTTAAACTGCATCCCTCTGTAAGTGAGGTTATTGAGGTGGTTATTCAGAATTTACGACTTCTGTCTTCTCTTTGAATGTTGTTAATGAGAACTTTGGTTCTCATTGTTCCTTTGTCCATTATCTTGAAGAACCATATAGTGTTAGTTAGGCTCTTACAGAAGGGAAAGGAGCTGCTTGTGTTTCTTATTTTACACTTTTTTCAAACCTCAAATTGTTCTGGCTTATCCTTTAATCATCTCCAACGTTAAAAATGCTTTCCTGTCTCAGCCTGTAATTTTGCTACTAATGAGGAAGATGCCATTATCCTAACCCAACTTACTTCACCTTCATCTGGCAGATCACAGACTTATCTACATAGACCAGTGCAGTAGAGTGCAGAGATCCCTGAAGCAGTATGGCTTCATCAAAACAATTTGCAGCTGGGCAGATTAGCTCTGCCTTTCAAATTGGGCTAATACGATTATATTCAGCCACACTAACATGATTATATTGCTTCTAGGCTTTATTCCTGTACTTCTGCACACTGCTGCCATTATGGCATACAGACCTACCTACTTACTTGGTGACCACTGCATCATCTTTGTCTTCTAGGCTGTGAGAACTCCTTTACTACATTACAGTGTTAAATTTACAGTGACCATGTTTTGTGACAGTGTGAATGCTCTGCTACAGTACAAATCCTTTCCTGCTCCCTCCTCCCTGCCATCATGGCTGAATCCAGCCTTGCACTATTCCCCTTTATGTTTTATTAAAGTTATTAAAGATGTTCCTTTTGCACTATGAATATGACAATGAAGTCTAGCCTGCCAGAGTGGTGCATCCAAATGTTTCCCAGAATAAAAAGGATAATTGCTAGTGAGTTGCAACCTTCACTTTGAAGTAATAAATAATGATTCTTATTTCATGTCCTAAGCAGTCAGTCCCTATCAGATGCTGACTGTATGCACCAGTGACAAATTTCTGCAAATAAATCTCATAATAGGGCACCCTTCTACTCTGTACCAACCCCAAAATGTGTTACTGCACTGGCTATTTAAACACTGGAAAGTAAAAAGCATTTCACAGAATTAATTTCCTCTCTTTCATGAGACAGATATAATGCACTAACTGATTTGAAAACAGAGTGAATTTCTTTTTATAATGTGGTCACTCACTAGGCAGGCTTTCCACAGGGCACAGGAGCTAAAGTAAACAATCACTTAAACAGAAGGAAGCTCTCTAGTGCCCTGCCATGCTGACGTTTCTAGAAAAAGAAAAAAATAAAACAAACAACACAACAACTAACATTTCATTGCATGTTGAAAAGAAAGTGTAAGCACTCTGTTTAGAAAGCTTTAAAGCATAATTGAAATTCAACATGCAGATTTCTGTATTATTACAATGCTGTGTGCACTAGATCATTTGCTGAGCAGCCAGCATTTTAAGCAACACATTGCAAGAACTTTGTGCTGGTACAATAACAATGTAGAAAAATTAGGATGACAGCACAAGTATGCTCAGCCCCATAAACATTCTTCAGCTGAAATGGGAACTACAGTGCAGTGCTAGCCTATGTATTATGAGAACGGAACATTTCTGCTTCCATGTACAGATGGAGCACAGATCACTAGTATGCTGACAGGCTGAACTCAAAACAAGGAGGTAAGCTACATATGTACTGGCAGGTAAGCTCACTGATCTTTTTAACCCAATGAACATCTGATGTGATGTGAGATTCACTAAATTGTATATTGCAAATCAAGGTCAGAATGAAGGGTGACTTAGTATTTTGTAACATTCTCCCTGCTTCACTGACTGAAAGCAGTCATGAATTCCAGAGTACTTTTTCCTATTTTGATCTGATAGCAATTTGAACATGTATTTGACTATAGAACTAACTGTATCTAAACTCAAATCTGCAAGAAGTGGTAGGAAAAATAATTGAAAAAAGTCATTTTTGCTTGTTCTAATACCACCACGATGCTGATGCTGCTGTGCACAAAGGCCAGTATCTCTGTATGGAATTAAGGTACCATGTTCACCACTAAGAGGGCCAGGAGGATAAACTGGCACTGTAATATTCTAGGCTAACCCTTCGTTTTGCTGACCACAGTCACAGCAAAGAGTTGCATTGGTATGAGAATGTGTGTGACTGGAGCCTCCTCTTTGCTTTGGGAGATGGATGATGCTGGCAGAGCAGTCCAAGGCCACAGTGCACAGGAGAATCTGGTTCATTGTGCAATGTGTTAGCTGTGCCAAATCATAATATTAGCGAAACGATCAGACCACTAACCTAAAAATGAGTTCCCGATTGTGAAATGTATGTCTGAAATATACAATACAGAACAACATTTACTGAGATTGTAAGGTAGTTTTGGTTTTGTTCTCAAAATAAGTCACATTAACGAAAAAGTATGTACAGAGGAACAGTGTGTGAAAAAGAGTATTTACACACACGGATGTGTATTTACACTCATTGAGGGTTTTACCATTCATGGCATACTGCAGGATTCACTGTCACTAGTACGACTCAATGAAATGCCTGTTCTCCGAATCAGTCTCCCATTTATCTACTAAATCTTTCTATTTCATCCAATCTAAAGAACTATTTGTAAGTGGAAAATATAATCTATAGATTGAGAAGAGGAATACATTAGCTCTTTAATAAGGACGTGAAAGAAAATGTGATCTTGGATTACAGCTGTATTTGCCTATAACTGTAGATCATTAGCAAGGCAGGCTGAGTGAAAATAAAAGATTCCTTGGCAACCCTCCCCCTCTTCAAATGCCTGCTCAAGCAGAAAAAAACAACCGCCCTGCATACATATTCCAATGAGCCACTGTGGGGCAGTAACAACAAAAACATTCCTAAGCAAAACAAGGGTCTTTGAACAGCCAGTTTGCCTTTTCCGAGCAAAGGATACAAAGAAACAGTTCTTCGAAGAAAATCTGAACATTAGGATTTTCATTCTTATATTATTACGCTTTTTGGGAAACATTTTATAGATACGCTTAGCTTCAACTCCTTCCACAGAGATGCTTGCGTACAGCTATTTTGAAGCTGTTACTCATTTTTAGAGCAGTGAATAGAGGTTGCATGTTAGATACACAAGACTCTCTTTAGGACACTATCTGGATTTTCTGTGTGTGCATAAACTCTTCTACCTGAGGGCTAAGTAAATAAGTTCTTTTCAAGTAATTATTCTCTGTGCAGGAATTTTTCCTTGTAAAGTATAGAAACCTCTGAAGATTAGATATTTTTGTGCAGTCTTTGTTCCTCTCAGGGCAAAATCTTGAGTGAACAGAGGTTATTACAAAAATTATTCTGTATCTTAAGGGTAAAAGAATATACTTTGTTCAGTTTTGGATGTAACTTGGAACCAGAATTACTGAGCTGCTTTGGATCCAACAATTCACATCTATAGATTCAAAATTAGATTAATAGTTTTGTCTTCCTTTCTTCTATCCCAAGCATTCTGTAGTTTTAATAATATCAATGAAACATGAAGAAATTAACTGTTGTTTCTTTTTACATGGTACCAAAAGGGAAAATATGCCTGTTTAAAGATCTCTAATTACAATCTGAATTTTGTATAAATACTAAACTTCTTGTAACTTTCTTTCCAAATAGATACTGCCCTTTAGTGCTGCAGAAATTTTTACCAGATGAGTAGTGTATGCTGAAATATAGAATCTGTAAAAAGTTGAAGTATCATACTTCAGTTGAAGTGTTAGAAAAAGAGGACCAAGACATAGAGAGAGCTGAATTACAGACATGGCGCTTCAGTTACACTTTGAAGATCATTTTCATTTCCATTTTGATCCTAAATCTTACTCATAAGTAATTAACATTTGGGGATGCATGACAGATGGTATGTGCCACCTTGTCTTTCTGGGCAGTCTTTTCTTGTCTTGGCTTTTCCAGTTATATTCCAGACCTAAAATAATTTTTGGGAAAAAAGAAGAGAGATAAATGAACTTGTGCTTGCAGACAGCAATGTGAAAAAGCTGAAAGTTTCTTCTAATATTTAAATATTATTCCAATTTTATTTTTAGATATTTATTTATTTATATTTAAATATATTTAAAATATTTATTAGATCTGTAGGTTTTCAGATCTAGAATACCACTCCATTTTTACAAAGAGAAGGCTATCAATTTAAAGCAAGTAGCACCAGGAACATTATTGCACATACTTCTCTTTGAATATCCCAGCTAATGAATCTTGCAGCAGATCCTACTGATACTCCAGGATAAGAACGATGATGCTGTCATTTCATCTGCAAGCTGGAGATCCCGTACTGATGTTCCCTGGGTTTATGGCATTCATGATTCTCACGTTTAACTTTATCTCCACAGTTTGCTTTGTTTTACTTTTTCATCAAATAGAAACATAATGAAAAATTATGGAAAAAAAGTCTTTGGAAGTTTTATTAATTTAAAGATATCTCAGGGACTAGGCAGCCATCTGAATTTTCAATCAAAAGACCTGTAAGTGCTCCTTACTAAGCCTGCAAGGCGGCATTAAGCATCATCTTCAAATTTTAGAGTTTCCCATCAGTTCTTTAAGAGAATTGCAGTGAGATTCTTGTGTTTATTCGTAAAGTGGAAAATGTTCTGAAGAAGATTAGATCCAACAATTTTGCCTGACAAGAAAAAGGAAATAAACAACAAAGAAGTTTGAGAGTTGGTAATACGTATTCACCCTTATTCCCCCAGCAGAATCAAGACAGTCATGAGAATACATCGTACTTAACAGGTATCTTAACAGAAGAATTAGATGAGTTGCAGTAGCAGAATATTTAGTTTGAGGTATGTGGAAATCGCAACTACAGTCACATTTTTAACTATGCTTCATGAGACACCTTGGCTGTGCTAGTATTAGAGACAACAAAGCACAAGGAGAACCAAAAAAAGCTAATTGGGATTTTTACATTCCAAGATCAGTTTAAAGAGCTGCCAGTTATAAAAACAATCTTTCTGCCCCTATGATACCTAAAAATTTGTCCACATAGAAGCACACATGGCTACATTACAAAATGGAGGTTCAGACTGTAAGCGGACAGTTGGAGATGAAGAAATTAGTCAATCAGAAGTCCATAAAATGAAAAATAGGAGACAATATTAGTAGACCCTAGAGTAATTTGATTTACAAGTTACTGGTTTTAATAGATCTTTTTATTAGCCCCTTGCTAAACTGTGAGGCAACCTTTTCTATGACAGGCAGTTCTACAACATCCCACAGCCATTGCCTATTAATCAAAAATCATACTTTGGGACCTAAAGTGTTACAAAATTAAGAGAACACAACTTGGATTATTTTGATTTGGGATCTCAGGGTTCACTTTTTCAATCTTTTGTCTCCAAACATAGATGTACATATTAAAAAACAAGCCTTCAAACATTCACATAACTAACTGCTTGTGAATTAAGGGGGAAACGAAAAATAATCAAGAAGAATACTTTCCTTAGAAAAACTAAACACATTAAATCTCAATCTCAGTTGAGTTCCTACATCTTACATGGCTGCTCCCTGGGCTGCTTTATAATTTGAGCCAATCTGCATCTTCAAATTCTGCACAGCTTTCCTCTCCTTCCTCACCTATTTTTTAATTAGCATCCAGATTGTTTGTGCCCTGTTATCTTCCATGTAAAGTGCTTTTCTTTCCTTTATCAACATCAAAATCCAGCAATTCAAGTTTTTATAATGTCCAGCCAAAATTATTCATCAGTGTCACACTTACCAGTAGCAGGTTACCCTGCTGCCTTCTTTATACTATTATGGCCCTGTGTGAAATTAGAAAGAACTTCAACATTTAGAACTGGAGTGGAATGGGGTACAGTTCTCATTTTTAATCATATTGTTCTCTGTTTTTCAAGTAAAATTTAGTTAACTTGCTGTCTTAGATCCTATCAGGATTCTGCTATGCATAGATAGGTATCTTGGACTCTCAAAATCCATATTCTCCTACCATTTATTTAGGGTTTTCTTTGTTTACCTCCTGTTTGGATCAAACTTTAGGCCTAAACTGGCTGGCTGGGGATAGTGAAAGAGGTTAGAGTGTGGATTCCATGTTTTTATAAGCTGCAACCTGTTTGTAGTGAGGACTCTGGGATGATATTTTTTCAACGTCTTTTACAATTGTAATGTAATTGGTGCTGTTATGTAATGATATTGGGACTGTTTTGTGGGTTTAGCAGAAATTAATTAGTTATCCAGAACTAGCTAGGAACATGATTTTAAACAAGACCAGAGGGAGTTTTAAAATAACCCTGTTATTTCCAGTATAAATTCAGTGTTTGTGCACAAGTTCTGTATGTTTGGCACCAAACCCACAGGACTGGCTATAAATTGTGCTTGGAGCTGGTAGAGATGGGGAGGAGGGAGCAGGGGTTAGGCTTGTACTAGAATTCTCTTAAACCTCCATTTTAATCCATCTGATTATCTTCCACTAACTGGAAGATAATACCAGAAAATACCAGTACCAGGAAATATGGGAATCAAATAAGATAGGTGAAAGATTGTCAAACTTCAGAATCTTAGTTGCTAGTTGTTAGTTTTCCTTTCTCATGATCTGTTTCTTCTAAGCACTATACTTAGAACTAGGGACAAGTAGTCAAAATGTACATTTTACCGGAAAAATGAAAGGACCACTGTGAAAATTATAGGAAATGCTGGAGAATGTAATCTTTTCTGAACTGACACACATTCTAGAAACAAATCTGTTCTGAAAACACTGATTATATATACCAGGTATAAAAGCATAACTGGCAGTTAAAACCTTGTTGAACAATGCAATGATACTGTATTTCTTAACTTGGAAGGTTGTTCATCCAGCCTGCTCAGCCAGGATGTTCATCCAGCCCGTTTACCATTTATGAGACACTGTGTTAGCATTGAATTAGCTTATAGATTGTTTTAATATGACTTGAAGCAGTAGGGTGTATAATTGTTTGAATGTTTCTTTCCACTGACTGCACAGCATTACTTCTTTCTGCACCTGAGAAGGCTTCTTCCTCCACCTGAACACTTAACAAGCAAATTTCCAGATACTCGGAAGCAAATGCAAACAATTTAGAACAAATCTCATTCCTGCGATTAGGGCCTAAAATGAAACTCTACCAAACAAAGCCAGTACAGCTAAGTTTTGTAACGTCTTCTCTTCTTTTCAGTGGTTCTTGTTATGGTTTGCTTCAGCAAGGCATTGCAGCACGACACCTTTCCCTATCCCAATTCCTGTTTTCTGGAGAGAAAAGCAGTTTTAAACCCTCTGTACAGTAAAGTCTGCACATACAAAGGGTATGAAAACTCAATGGGAGGAGCAGCTTTTGGTACCATTTAATATTTGACAGACTGCTGTTTATTTTCTGCCACAATTTTCTGGGTACTGTGTCATATTGTTGATGTTATGAGTTAAATTTCCCACTAATTACTAAGTGGACTTTACCAATGAAATTCAGGCTTGGGAATCCCTATGAGACTGCACTTTGAACTGCATACACATATACAGTCTACAAAGTACTTGCATCAATCATAGTAGTGTATGATAAGTACCATTATGTGACTTAATTAATGTCTGCATAGCATTTTCAGATTCATAAGCAGTCAAAAACATTACCATGATGTTTTTTACATCTGCTAAAGTTTTTTATAAGCCAGAAGTAAAACACAGACTAAAAGTGGTCAGATAGGTTGGCAATTAATTGGAAAATCACCAAAGACTACATGGTGAGGAAAGCAATTACTGTGAAATGCAAAAATGAGAAAATGCAGCCATTAGGGATATCTGGTATTAAACCTTCACAGGAATGTAAATATTTAATTTTTTAAAATTATTTTTGTATAATGCATTAGCTTGCAATGAATGTGGCATGTAATGCATGTAGAAGTACTCCTTGGTCAGCATGGGAGGCAGCAAAATGGCTAACATAATAAAGCTTGTGTGTGAAAAGTGGTTTTATACTTAGCTGATTGGTGAGAAGACAGCACATTTATGTTCTTCTAATTATAAAATATTGTATACTTTTATTTACATACTCTTCTTTAGAAAGTTATGTAATTTACTAAGTCATGAGTTTGGGTCAATTATGTTTAGACTGAACAGAAGTTCCAAGAATGGACTACATGAGTGGCATTGCAAGACCAAGTAAAGTAATTAGCAATAATGACAAATACAGATTTTTTTTTATTTAAAGTTTATGACATGCTAAGTCTTGCCATACTCCTGGATGAGGCATAATATGATAGGTGGTTTATATACAGATAGATAAAGAAGGTTGAAGTAACCTGAACAAGGGCTCTATGTATGATCCTTATACTTGGGTCATACTTCCATGTATGATACCACACATGATAAAAGTGTACAAACTAAGCAAATACTATTATAAATTAAGTAATCTCTCACTACAACCTTCTCATTCCAAAACTAGGAGGAAAAACTGTATCAGATTCAAAAGAACATCAGGTAAATGTCCATCTTTCCTGAGTTCTATGAACATTGATGGTGAAATGCTCACAATACTGACAAATGTCACAAATGCCACTATAATTGCTACCCTTTGGGCAGATGGTAAACTTTGTAATGAAGAGGCCAGGGGGGCTGGGCATTAAAAGTTGGTGGCTGGCCAACTTTTATTTTTTAGTATTTGATAAGTAAGAAACATAAGTTGTACAAAAAGCACTGAATTATCTATTCTTATCCACTTAGTAATACTGTAGTACACAGTTCTCAAATAATCATAGAATCATAGAATGGTTGGGGTTGGAAGGGACCTTAAAGATCATCTAGTCCCAACCCCCCTGCCATGGGCAGGGACACCTTCCACTAGACCAGGTTGCTCCAAGCCCCATCCAACCTGGCCTTGAACACTGCCACGGATGGGACACCCACAACTTCCCTGGGCAACCCGTTCCAGTGCCTCACCACCCTCACAGTAAACAACTTCTTCCTTACATCTAATCTAAATCTACCCTCTTTCAGTTTAAAACCATAACCCCTTGTCCTATCACTACATGCCCTCAAGCAGGTCCATGTCTTTCTTACACTGGGAGCCCCAGAGCTGAACACAGTACTGCAGGTGGGATCTCACGAGAGCAGAGTAGAGGGGGAGAATCACATCCCTTGACCTGCTAGCAACACTTCTTTTGATGCAGCCTAGAATGCGATTGGCTTTCTGGGTTGCAAGCGCACACTGCTGCTATTCAGTTTTTCATCCACTAATACCCTCAAGTCATTCTCCACAGGTCTCCTCTCAATCCACACATTTCCCAGCCTGTATCTGATGATATGATGCCTCACCTTGGTAAGACACATTTTGTCCTCCGAAAAACTTGCAAGCAAAGCAGATGAGGAACAAGATAGGAAACAGGCCCAGTGTGACATGCTTGTGTCACGCATGAGAGAAGAAGAGCAACAGCGGAGAACACAACTCAGGTCCCCGTGGCTCCAGCTAGTACCTCAAATACTATGGCATGACAGTACTGGGAGTTTTCTTAGTATAAGCACACTATAGAGTTACGAGTGCTTATAAGTGCATGGCAGCATTTGGGATCCATTGTGTCTAGCCCTTACCACTAAAAAACAGCCTAGGAGAGTTTTTTACTTTTGCTTTTTCAGAAACTTATCTCTGACACCAGGGAATAGGTATCAAAAGAGGCTTCAAAATGATTTATTGAAAAATGTAGTTCTTGCCAACCGAACTAGACAGCTGAATGTAGAAACAGCTACACTTTTATTAGACTAACATAAAATAAGAGCTGTACATAGTTCTGGAGTCCCTCAAAGGTCCCTTCATCAGTTATCATCCTCCACTCTTGTGAAAGGAGCACTGAGATCTCCAAATCATGTGTATCAGCCAAATTTTCTTCTCCCCCCAATCTAATAAAGGACTCTATCTCTCTCTCTCTCTCTCTCTCAAAAAAAAGCTACTGTACCTCTCTCTCTCTCTGTGAAAAAATTCTGCTACAACTCCATTATGGGGAAGGATCTTAAAAGATAAATAGCACTAAGGAGAGCTGTTTGGTTTTACCAGTTGCTTTTGTGAGGGAGAGGTTTACTGGTGTGTATCTCTGTAGGTACAAACTAAACCCAACAGTGGGTGACTTGTCATTGCACCAAAAGCTGTATTTCTATTTGATTTGTTATAATGTGATATTTATTAAATATAATTACAAAAAAAAAAGTAAATGACAGGACAGCAAAGAAGGACTTCTCTAAACAAACATGCCTCATTTCAGAGGCAAAAGAGTGATGTTGAAGAGTGATTTAAACACACTTGGGGCCTAGCTCTCTTGCTAAGAGAAGGAGGTAGAGCTAGACCTTAAGCAAATGTGT